>NC_077229.1:425045210-425401877 GCF_027887165.1 Monodelphis domestica
TGATAGTTTTAAGGTTTATAAAGCACTTTATGAATATCTAACTTTATTTTAACAGCCATGGGAAATAGGTGCTATTATTATACCCATTTTACAGAAGAGGAAAATGAGGTGAAAAGGGTTTAAGTGACTAGCCCAGGGTCAAAGAGCTAGTAAGGGAAGTTAAATTTGAACTGTGTTCTTGAATTCAGGACCAGCACTGTACTCACACAGAAAACAGAAGGAAGTATAGACAAATAGGATTGTTTTGAAAGTAAAAGATAAGGGCAGTTAGGTGGTTCTGATGGAGAGTCAGGCCTGAAGACCAAAAGTCCTGGTTTCAAATCTTTCCTCAGACACTTCCTAGTTATATGTCCCTGAGTAAGTCACTTAACTCCAGTTGCCTAGTCTTTACCACTCTCCTACCTTGGAACCAATACATAGTATTGAATCTAAGATGGAAGGTAAGGGTTTTAAATAAAACAAAACAAAAATATATAAAGGGTAGTGGGGCAGCTAAAGAACCAGGTCTGGAGACAGGAGGTCCTGGGTTCAAATGTCATCTCAGTCACCTCCTATCAGTGTAACCTAGAGTAAGGCACTTAATCCCAGTTGCCTTAGTATTGATTCAAAGACAAAAGGTAAAGGTTAAAAAAAAAAGTAAGTGGAAGAATTTAATTATTAAAATATTGTTTCAATTTATAAAGAGCTAAACCAATTGTACAAAAAATCAAGCCATTCTCCAATTAATAAATGGGCAAGGGACATGAATAGGCAGTTTTCTGATAAAGAAATCAAAACTAATAATAAGCATGTGAAAAAGTGTTCTAAATCTCTTATAATAAAAGAGATGCAAATCAAAACAACTCTGAGGTATCACCTCACACCTAGCAGATTGGCTAACATGACAGCAAAGGAAAGTAATGAATGCTGGAGGGGATGTGGCAAAGTTGGGACATTAATTGATTGCTGGTGGAGTTATGAATTGATCCAACCATTCTGGAGGGCAATTTGGAACTATGCCCAAAGGGAGCTAAAAGATTGTCTGCCCTTTCATCCAGCCATAGCACTGCTGGGTTTGTGCCCCAAAGAGATAATAAGGAAAAAGACTTGTACAAGAATATTCATAGCTGCACTCTTTGTGGTGGCCAAAAACTGGAAAATGAGGGGATGCCCATCAATTGGGGAATGGCTGAACGAATTGTGGTATATGTTGGTGATGGAATACTATTGTGCTAAAAGGAATAATAAAGTGGAGGAATTCCATGGAGACTGGAACAACCTCCAGGAAGTGATGCAGAGCGAAAGGCGCAGAACCAGGAAAACATTGTACACAGAGACTGATACACTGTGGTACAATCCAACGTAATGGACTTCTCCATTAGTGGCAATGCAGTGATCCTGAACAACTGGGAGGGATCTATGAGAAAGAACACTATCCACATTCAGAGGAAAAACTGTGGGAGTAGAAACACAGAAGAAAAACAACTGCTTGATCACATGGGTTGAGCGGATATGGCTAGGGATGAAGAGACTCTAAATGAACATCTTAATGCAAATACCAACAACATGGAAACAGGTTCTGATCAAGGACACATGTAATACCCAATAAAATTTCGAGTTAGCTGCTGGAAGGGAGGGAGGGAAATAATGTAACTTTTGTAACCAAGGAATAATGTTCTAAATTGACTAAATAAATTAATTTTAAAAAATAAAATACTGTTTAAGTAAGAATTATTAAATAGAGATGCAAGGTTTCATAGATAAACTTCTTGTATTTAGCTGTGTATAGGGAAATGCGTTTGGGGATGTTCAAGTTCAAAATTTTTAAAAACTTAGTTTCCAAAAAAAATTTAAATCATAAATCAATTTTTAAAACTGTTTCCTTTTCGGCATTTTTCCCCCTGCGTTAAATCTCGCTCTATCCCTTGCACTGTTTATTCCACTTCAAAAGCAAACCCAAATAACAGCTCCCAGGAACAGAGAACTGGAAAAGGCTGACAATCAGAGAAAAGAGGGGCCAGAGTAAGGTTGGGACGGAGAAAGAGAGGAATGTTTCTTAGTGGGAAGAGCACTGGACTCCAAATTAGGACTCCAATTTAAGCTCCACCATTTAATTGCCTCTCTGGGCAATTACTTCCAATTAATTGAAGTTAATTCCAAACTAATTCCTTAAGCTGCCTCTCTAGACCCGTTTTCCTGTTCTGCAAAAAAAAAAAGAGTCGACAAAACAAATGGCATCAATAACATGTGTTTTCGTTAGTGTGCTTGCCGTCTTGGTTTGTTTTTTAAAGGAGCAGGTAGGAAAAGATGGTTTCCAGGTCTTCTACCAGCTAGGACCTCCCGGGGTTCTCCAGAGGGTCCAGGCATGGGGGGGCGGGGGGGGGGAGGCTTGCGGTTTCTTCACCTTTCATTACCTAACTGTAGTCAGCTAACAAAGTGAATGAAGTATTTTGTTTTATATGGATTTTTCGAGCGAACGCACTCTGGGGAAGGAGGTCCCTTTGGGTATGTGGCTCCAGGCCAGCCCTGACCAGAACCGGTATCTCCCTTAGGTGGGTCCGGTGCCCGAGAGCGTTTCCAAAAGCCCAGGCCGCCCGGCTTCCTAAAGAGAACACGGAAGTGAGTGCGGGCGGGCCGAGAAGCCGGAGACACATTTCCGCTCGCTGCCAATTTCACGAGCCCCCTCCTTCCCCCTCACCAGCTCCCCGCGTGGTTGCCTTCAACCTCAAGAAGCTGGGTCTGTAGGTGCACAGATTCCCTAGCGCTGGTTTCGTCTCCACGAGGAGAGCCGCTTCTCTTTGTATATTCCTACCCCTTGAGCTGCCCCAAGAATAGGTGAGTAGAGCCCTATAGCGCAGGTCCCTTAGTTCAGGTTGATCCTCCCCTCCCCCGCTCCTGGCTATTAGGGTCCGGGCCAAACTGTGGCCCTTTCCCCTTGCGCGTGCGCTCTCTTGCCCTCTCTACAGCAACTTTGGTCACTAACTCTTGGGGTACGTCCACTGCGGGCAGCTCACGTGCCATCTTGCGGAGCCTTCGCTTTCTCGCCCCCTTGGGGGCTCCGCACCAAGCGCTACCATGCAGGCTCTCTAGCTAAAGCATGTGTCAGGGATGGAGGGTGGGGAGAGGAGTTGAGGGTCCTAGGACCCCTGATGGGTTTGAATGGCAGCCACACCGCCTCCCAAGTGACCTGAGCTGAATGACTGACTTCCTCCTCCCCTGGGCCTCAGTTTTCTCATCTTTAAAATAGCAGAGTGGAACTAAGGAGAAGATTCCCGCTGAGCCCGAAAGTCCTGGAGCAAGGGAAGAATGTGTGTTCCTTAAGTTAAAAAAAAAAAAGTCTTGCATGAAACCATGGCACTTAGAAACGGGAAGTTCAATCCCATTGTTTTATAAATAAGGACTGAATCTGTAATTTTTCCTGTTGTTTTGTTATGGGACCCCATGCACCCAGCCTCCCATTTCAGGCCAGCACTTTTTCTACAACTTGTAGATTTAGATACAAGTGGCCTTAACCTTTTTTGTGTTGTAGACCCCGTCTCAGAATGTTTCTAGAAGCATAAAATACACAGGATTGTCGAGGAAATCTATTATGTTGAAAATCAATTATTGAAAGAAACAACCTTTTTTTAACCTGGAAAGAATTATGTGAATTGGCATAGTGAAATGAACAGAACTAGGAGAATGTTGTACACAATACCTGCAATATTGTAAGCGTCATCAACTGTTTAAGTCTTAGCTATTCTGATCAATACAATAATTTAAGACAATTCTAAAAGACCCATGGTGGAGAATGTTATCCAGAGAGAAAACTCATATCAGCACAGATTGAAGTAAAAAATTTTCACCTATTTTTCTTCCCTTTTATTTTTTGACAAGGCTAACATGGAAATGTGTTTTGCTTGATTTCACATGTATAATTGCTATATTATTTACTTTCTCAGGTGGGGAAGGGGGTATAAGAGTAGAGAAATTAGAATGCAAAAAATTTTAATCTTCTAAATTACAAAATATTATAAAATATAAAATAATTTTACTTAAATGTCATAAACAAAAAATTTAAAGACTAAGATCAATTTAAATTACATTGCCATGGACAGTCAAAAAAGAAAATTTTTATGAAACTAAATTCATATACCCTCATGTTAACACATTTGAAAGGAAAGAAATCTAAAGCTACCCAAATCTAAAGCTACCCACCCCCTGACAAAGATGAGGGATTCCAGGTAATTTCAGGATGTGACCAATGTGGAAATTTGCTTTGTTTTTTTTTTTCATTTTGTTTTGTTTTGCTTTTTAATGAGAGGAAGTACTTGGGAAAGGAAATAACTGTTTGTTACATAGAAAAGTAGTAGTCTCTCCCCATCTCCCAAAAATGTTGCCTAGAGCCCTAGAGAAGGAAGTGATTTGGTCCTCAGTCTCCCAGCTGCTTGAACTTAACTGTCTAGGGCCAAGGCCCATACTAGGAGATCCAGAGAAGTTTCAGGACTTTATTAAGGTCACATTTAAAAAAAATTATATTAGAATCAATATTAAGTACTGGTTCCAAGGCAGAAGAGCAGTAAGGACTAGCAGTGGTGGTTAAGTGACTTGCTGAGGGTCACACAGCTAATAAGTGACTGAAGCTGAATTTGAATTTAAATCAATCTGATTCCAGGCCTTGGGCTCTATATACTGTTCCATCTAGTTGACATATTAAGATTGGTTAGGTGACATAGTAGATAAAGTACCAGGCTTGGAGTCAGGAATATCTGAGTTCAAATTCAGCCTCAGAACCTTATTAGCTATGACCCTGGACAAATCACTTTACCCTGTTTGCCTCAGTTTCCTCATCTGTAAAATGAACTGGAGAAGGAATGGCAAACCACTCCAGGAACTTTGCCCAGAAAACACCAAAAAGAGTCACGAAAAATTGGCTTGAAACCATTGAACACCATGTTTAAGGTAATTTATACATTCTGCCTAGTGTATGTCTGTGCAAGTTACAGATTATTCTGTCCTCTCTAGTTGGCCTGAATCCCTGCTACACAAATGGATTGTGTTATGGCTAAAGAGAAAGGGAATAGGGAGCAGCTGGGTATCTCAGTTGATTGAGGGTCAGGCCTAGGGACCGGAAGTTCCTAGATTAAAATCTGGTCTCAGATACTTCCCAGCTGTGTGACCCTGGGCAAGTCACTTAACCCCCATTGCCTGGCCCTTACCACTCTTCTGCCTTAGAACCAATACAATAATACATAGTATTGCTTCTAAGACAGAGTATAAGGGGAGGGAGGGGGAGAGAGAGAAAGAAAATAATATATAGCATTTCTCAAAGTTTTGAGGCTCAGGTTCCCTTTCCAACCTTAGAACTTAGAACTTGGTGGGGATCCTAAAGAGCTGGTTTGTGTAAGTTCTTTCTGTTGATATTTACCATATTAAAAATTTAAAAATATATTTTAAATGTGTATTAATTCATTTTAAATAATAAGAAACTAATTTCATGCTAACATAAATAGCATTTTTATGAAAGATATTTTTTTTAATCAATGAGAGTGACTCTTTTGCATATTTTTGCAAATCTCATTAGTTCTGGCTTACTAGAAGACAGCTGAATTTTCATATCTGCTTTTGCATTCAATTTGTTGTTCTCGTTGAAGTATATGAAGAAAATCTGACCTCATACAAATATATAGTTGAAAAAGGGAGAGGCATTTTAAGAGACAAATGACACCTTAGCATTAGTATGAAAATAGTTGCAATTTTGCAGACCCCTGAAAGGGTCTTTGGGACCACCAAAGGGTTTTTGGACCATAATCTGAGATCCAATAAGTGTAACAGATTGATCATTGGAGTTGGAGTCGAGAAGACCTGGTTCACATCCGGTGTCATGTAAGGATGATATTAGAAAATAAGTATTGTTTTATTAGTTTAGGGATAAGAAGTAAAATGGCTGCTTGAGAAAAGAACTTGTGTTTGAAGCAGAGCTGAGAGAGCGTGTTAATTTCAGATGTGACAGTTATAACCATTTTTCTATGTCAATTACTCTCTCTAGCAGTTGGCAGAGATACATACTCAGAGTGTCTCTTCCTCTCCCTCTCCCTCTCCCTCTCCCTCCCTCTCTCTCTCTCTCTCTCTCCTGGAGGAGGTAACATCTTTGCCTCCCTCTGTCTGAGGGAAAGATCTGAAGGAGCTCAGTTTTTTCCTTTCCCAAATTGGGAAACATTATTGAATATCTATTGTGGTTTTATACATTGTTTAACTCTGAGAAGACCAAAGAAAAACCTGGTCTTTGGTTAACAGACCCAGAGTCCTAACTGGATTCTTGTTGAGACTCAACCAGCTAGCCTTTGCTTTTTTATAATTTGAAGGCTAAGTTAAGATTTATAAGGACAATAGCGGTAGTTTTTATTTAGATAGTATAAATTTGGGTTAGTCAGATTAGGAAGGATTAGGGTAGCCTGTGAAACACAGGAGAAGCGGTTCCTTGCAGGACCTGGGAGTTTATTTGGGTGGATTTAGAATCCCTTAGAATTAGAAATCCTTTATTTATTCTTATATATTTCAATAAACATGTTTATAATAAGAGTCTCTTTAGTGTCCTTGTGCTTGGCCCTGAAGGGAAGTTCATATTTGAGCTTCACTTCATCACTGAGGATACTTTTGATTACATCTATCAAAAGTATCTGAACAGTTTTGAACCTATATTGAATAGTTTTTCTATCAATTTTGTGTAGCTTCCTATTATTTTATTTTTATAACTCATCAATTTATTTTTACAGCCAGGTACAAGCTTTGTGACCCTGTCTCAGTTTCCTTATTTATAAAATCTAAGGGTTGGGCTTAATGGCCTTTAAGATCCCTCTTAACTCTGAACCCATGGTCCTCTGATCTCCCCTGGAGCCCCAGCCCTTACTGACAGTGGCTGTGCCTCTTAACCACTCTGGTTCTCACATTCCTCCTTTAAGTGGGTAATAATAGTTTAATTCTCCATCTGTTGTGAGAAAAGCCTTTTGTAAAATGTAAGGGCTATGTAAACCTGAGTTGGGGCAGCTAGGTGGCAAACAGGCTTGAGCACTTGGGTGGGAGTCAGGAAGATCTGAGTTCAAATTTGATCTCACCTGTGTGACCTTGGGAGAGTTATGTAACCCAGTTTGCCTCAGTTTCCTCATCTGTAAAATGAGCTGGAGAGGAGCAGCTAGGTGGCTCAGTGGATAGAGAGTCAGATCTAGAGATGGGAGGTCCTAGGTTCTAATCTGACCTCAGACTCTTCCTATTTTTGCGATCCTGAGTAAGTCTCTTAACCCCAATCATCAAGCCCACAGGGCTCTTACGATTTATAACTGACACTCAGTTTGGAAAAAAGAGCTAGAGAAGGAAATGGCAAACCACTCAAGGATCTTTACTGAGAAAACCCCCAACAGGGCCCCAAAGAATCAGCCATGAGTGAAACCGACTAAACAACAAATGTGAGTTATGGATTTGAGTTCCTATGTGGGGAGTACTCTATTAAGTGGCAATGGGAATTCAAAAGAAATGATAAGATATGGCCCCTGCATCTTAGGACCTCAGCTGGGGTGCGGTGGTGTGCTCCTGAAACAGTTAGCAAAGAAGCATGGGATTAAATGCCAAAATGATCACCATAAAAGCTGTAGGGATTTGGAGAGAGAGGCAAACTCAGGGAGGCTTAGGAGCCACCTACAGCAGCTGAGTGTTATTTTAACCTCTCATCTCCTATCCTGACTTGTTTGTAATGAATTGGTTTGTGGATAATTGCTTTTTAATAAACATTTCAGTCAGAATTCCAAAGGACCCCTGGGAAAAAATGCCATCCACGTTCAGGGAGAGAATGAGTAAACTCTGAATGTAGGTTGGAGTAGACTTTTTTAAAACCCTTACCTGCCATCTTAGAATAAATACAGGTAATGGTTCCAAGGAGATAAGGGCTAGGCAATAGGGACTAAAAGTTCAAGATTTGAGCTCAGGACCTCCCATCTCTAGACCTGGCTCTCTTATCCATTGAGCCACCTAGTTGCTAGCCCCCGAAACATACTTTTTTTAAACTTTCTTCTTTTTTTGTCCATGTTTTGGTTTGCAGCATGGCTAGTTCAGAAATATGTTTTGTATGACCTTATATGAATAATCATTATGGGCAAGAGGGAGACAGTTTGGAACTCTTTTTTTTTTTAACCCTTACCTTCCATCTTAGAATCAAAACTGTTTATTGGTTCCAAGACAGAAGAGTAGTAAGGGCTAGGCAGTGGGGGTTAAGTGACTTGCCCAGGGTCACACAGCTGGGAAGTGTTTGAGGCCAGATTTGAATCTAGGACTTCCGGTCCCTAGGCCTGGCCTGGCCCTCAATCCACTGAGCCACCCAGCTGCCCCCTGGAACTCAAATTTTAAAGATGAATGTTAAATTTTTTTCTTATTTGCCATTGGGAAACACTTAAATAAGAATATAGGGAAAAAAGTTTGTCAGTCTTGCTTGATTTAGAAGTTGGTGGTGAGAGGCATTTAGGAGCAGCTAGGTAGGCCTGGAGTCAGGAGATCCTGGCTTCAAATGTGACTTTAGACACTTTCTAGCAGTGTGACCCTGCCTAATGCTTGCTGCTCTTCTGCCTTGGAATTGATTCTTCCTATCTATTCTACTACAGAAAGTAAGAAGGGGGTGGAGTGTTGAGATTAAAATTAGTTTCTCTGCTAAAAGTATTATATTTTTAGAGGTTTATTAAAGATTAAGAAATAAAGAAAATACAAATAAGAAAGCAGGTGCCTAGGAGGGCCGTGTTTAGAAGTGGAAGCAGAGAGCCCGGGAGGGGCCGTACAGTCAGTTTAAATACCCCTTTTGCTCTCGGCCCAGGTGAGGACCTCTGGTGGGATTATAGCTTGGGGTTCCCTGGAGAGGGGACTCGTGGCCAGGATGGCATTGGCCAGCTAGCTGTGGGGTGTCCAAGCTGCGCCGGGCGCGGTGATCCAGGATCCTTCTTGTTTCAGGGTGGAAGATGTCCATGGATGTGACCTTCCTAGGGACGGGCTCTGCCTACCCGTCCCCCACCCGAGGGGCCTCAGCCATAGCTCTCCGATTCGAAGGTGCCTGCTGGCTGTTTGACTGTGGAGAAGGGACGCAGACACAGTTCATGAAAAGCCAGCTGAAAGCAGGTCAGTTGGGACCCTTTTCCTGTCCTGCACACTCTCTTGAAACTTCCAGAGTTTGTCTGCTTTTCAAGATCCTTTCCTCCGGACCCATGTTACTTTTTTAGACTTCTCTCTCATTCGCCAGATACTGACTGAGTGCTAATTCCGTTCATGACACTCCCCGTGTTTCTGAGGAGTATGCTGGGCAAGAAGGGCCCCGACCTCAGGGGATTTCCTGGAAGAAATAAGTGGATTTTGATCGGTTCATGAGAATGATAAAAATGGTAAAGAGGTATAAAAATGCCTTCATGTGAGGCAGTTGGGGAAAGCTTCCTAAAGAAAGGGGGATTTGTACAGGGCTTTAAAGAATGAATATTCCTAATCCATGTAAAAGAAATTTTACATAGGGGGATTTTATTTTAATTTATTTATTAGTTTTAGTTCTACGTTCTCTTTCTCTATATTCTCCAGCAGTCCATTGAGAAAGCAAGAAACATAACTATTATACACATGTGTAAAACCTATTTCTACCTTAGCCATCATATCCACTAGAAAAATAATGTAAAGGGAAAAAAAATACACTTCCATCTACATTCCGAGTTCATCAGTTCTCTCTTTAGAGGTGGATAGCATGTTATATCATGAGTCCTTTGGTGTTGTGGTGGATTGTTGTCTCCATCTGAGTAGTTAAGTCTTTGACAGTTGATTTTCTTTACCAGATTGTGTATTACTCTGTAAACTCTTCTCCTGGTTCTCCTCACTTTGCATCAGCTCATATAAGTCTTTCCAAGGCTTTTCTGAAACCATCCCTTTCATCGGTTCTTCCAGAATAGTAGTTATTCCATCACAATCCCACATCACATGTTCAGCTGTTCAGTATCTAATTCCTTACCATCACTATATTTTTATATATTTAGGTCTTTTCCCCTTAGATCTCCTTGAGTTATAGAACTAGTAGTGGTATTGTTGGGTAAAGGGGTATACAAAGTTTTATAACCTTTTATCCACATTTCCCAGTTGTTTTCCAGAATAATCAGACTAGTTCACAGCTCTACCAACAGTACATCAGCATTCCTAATTTTCCACATCCCATCCAGCATTTGTCATTTTACTTTTCCATCATGTAGGATTCTCTAAGAGTAGCAATATCTTCAGCAAAATGTGATAATTTTGTTTCCTCACTGCCTATGCTTAGTCATTCTGGAGGATATGGTGGTACTCAGAGTTCTTTTAATTTGCATTTTTATGAGTGATTTAGAGCACTTTTCACCTGACTTTTCATACCTTTGATACCCTCTGAAAAAAATGAATGTTTTTATCCATTGGCTAATATCCATTTATCAGTTGGGGAATGGCTCCCAATTTTTATAAACTTGATTTAGTTCTCTTTATATATGAAAAATGAAACCTTTAATTAGGGAAACTTATGTAAATATTTCCCCCTAGTTTCTTGCTTTTCTTCTAAGGTTGGTTGTTTATGC
This sequence comes from Monodelphis domestica, assembly GCF_027887165.1. Classification (NCBI taxonomy): domain Eukaryota; kingdom Metazoa; phylum Chordata; class Mammalia; order Didelphimorphia; family Didelphidae; genus Monodelphis; species Monodelphis domestica. Next base: position 425,055,779 of record NC_077229.1, read on the forward strand.
AAAAACATTTTATTTTTATGAAATCAAAATTATCTGTTTTATCTCCTGTGAACCTGTGCTTCTTGCTTGGTCATGAAATCTTATTCTATCCATGGTTCTGACATAATTTCTTCCATGATCCTCTAATTTGACTATGATATCAACCGTTGTGTCCAAATCAGGCACCCATTTTGAACCTGGCCTGGTATACTGTGTAAGACATTGGCCAATCCATAGTTTCTGTAATACTACTTTCCTGTTTTCCCAGCTGTTTTTGTTGAATGTAATTTCTTGTCCCAATAGCTGGCGAGTTGGATTTTTATCAAACATTAGGTTACTGTTCTGATTAACTTCAGTATATTGTGTTCCTATCTATTCCATTGATTAACCATTGGATTTCTTATCCAGTACCAAATTGTTTTCATAATAACCACTTTGTAATATAGTTAGAGATCTTTTTCTGGTAAGCTGCCTTCCTTCCCATTTTAAAAAATTAATTCTTTCAATATTCCTGACCTTTTTGTTCTTCCAGATGAATTTTATTATTTTTTATAGCTCTATAAAGTAATTCTTTGGTAGTTTAGTATTGCACTGAATTAATAAATTAATTTATGTAGAGTTATCATTTTTGTTATATTTTCTCAGTGTCCTGAAAAGCATTTACTGTTTCTTGAATTACTTAGATCTGTCTTTGTGTGAAAAGCTTTTCATATAATTCCTGTGTGTGTCTTGGCAAGTGGACTCTCAATTATTTTATACAGTCTATAGTAATTTTTCATCTCTTCCTGCTAAGTTCTGTTGGTAATATGTGGAAATGAGAATGATTTGAGTAGGTGTGTTTTATGTCCTTCACTCAGTTTGCAAATAGTTTTTAAATTGATTCACTAGAATTCTCCAAGTGATATCATCATATCATCTGCAAAAAATGATAACTTTGTTTCTTCCTTGTTTTGCTTATTCCTTCAATTTCCTTTTATTATTTTATTAGCCAGAATTTCTAGTATAATATTGAATAATAGTGGTAATAGGTACCCTTATTTACCCCAATATTATTGGAAAGACTTCTAATTTATCCTCATTATGTATTGCCCTTTGATACTACTTCAGAGTAACGAGGTTTAGCCCCTTGGGAAATTGCATTTTGCATAGATTTTTTGTGGGCAGTTTCTTACTGTGACCTATTCTTGAGCATAAAAAACTGCCGGGGACATCTACGGAGTCATGATAGGGGACTGCTAAGGAGTCGCAAGAATGAAAGACAGGAACATTATCAAAGCAGGGATAATGAACGTTTATTGTGTGCAGCTACACAAGATTTAAAGCTCTTATCGAGAGAAACAACTTATCCTCCTTAATCCTCCCCAGAAGTTGGAAGGGGAGTTGACCTATTCTCAGTAGTTTTTGGAATTGTTTATGCAGCCTTGAACTGAGAATTCTATCTCAGCAGGAATAGTATGTCACAAACACCTGGGAAGAGGAACTCTTTTCCCATGAGTTCATGGAAGGTTCACTACAAAAAACAATTCCTAGTGTCCCTCTGTCCCCTTTGTTGGTATTGTGGGATCTGCCTGTTAAATGTTTTTATTGTGGCCAAATTCTTCACCTCCTCTATCTCTTTCTGTTTGAGTGTTTCAGTGGTGTCCTGTAATTTCTTTTTTATCTCATCTTTTTCCCTTTCCTGTTCAGTTGGTTCTCATATAGATATGTGGCCTTGTCTCTTAGTTCATTAAGGGAAATTGAATCATATTTTGAGAAGTAATTCCAAAAGAAGTCCCTCAACCATTTATCACAACCCTGTAAAAATTGTCTCCTAATGTGTGCCAAAGATTCCTGGGAATCAGGATTAAAGCCCATTAATCCCTCGACATTTTCTAATAATCTGTCAATATTTGAAGCATGTTCTCTCTGGTCTTGTTGCAACCCATCAAACTTTCCCCGGGCATTGGACGTTCAGACAGTTGTTTGATCACTTGCAACAAGTCTTCATGGCATTTCTTTAGATAACTCATGCTTAGGGGGTTTGCAAAATCAAAACCCTCATAGGTTTCAGGCCTATTAGTAAGAAAGGAATCCTGTCTGGTCCTAGCAATGAAGTTCTTGTGTTCTTGAGGTAAAAAGCTCCCCCAAAGAATCTCAACATCCCCAAAATCAGTTCTTTTTAGTTCTTTTAATGCTCTGTGGGGTTCAGAAATTAATTTTGGCATTTTCTTATGCAGTGAATCCCAGTCTTGAGTGGTAAAAGACTTGTAGATCTTTGCATGTAAGATACCAGATTTATCAGTCAGCTTTGCCACATCTCGGAGAGGCATGGTCTTGTGTGCCCCCAAGGTGCTGTCAGATGTAGTATTGCCCTGAGTTTCAATTATGCCTGCTGTGGTATTCACCACCTACTGCCCCTAATGCTGTACCCTTAGTTGTCTTAGAGTCCTTGTCTATGTCAGTATTCCCAGTCACATCTTCTTTAGTCACTTCCCCAGTCACCATGTCCTTCCCCTTTCCCATGTTTTCTTGTTTTTTAATCATATATCCCTGACAAATTTCAGTTAGAATGGGTATCTGTTCAAATAATGCCTCTAATCTATTGTCAAGGACCATTGTTTTAACAGATTTCTTCTGCATGATGATATTAGCTCCAACTTTGATGTAATTTAATGTCTGAACCATTGCCTTGAAAACTACATATACTTGAGGGAGAAGTTTCCAGAGAAATAACTTATCCAAAGGTATCTGGGTTCAAGAGGTTGTTATGTTTATCACAGTACCTATAGTATTGTCAATTATTCCTAATTTTGTGTTATATATTACACAATATCCCCAGTAAATCATCAAAACCCCCATTAAGGTTACCCAGAATAACAACTGCAACCTCTTTTCCATGTAATCCCTTCTGTTGTTTCTACTTGTCTTGCCTCACTTAGTTATCAATATGTCAGATACTAAGTGCTTATTTCTTTATAGATGTTTTTTGACAATGGCTACTTTACTCAAGGGCTCTAACTGTTGACAGTTGACGGTTGACAATGTCTTCTGTCAGACTTCTAGGTTTGTCTTAGAGGGTTTGTTCTTTATAGGAATCAAAATGTCTGATTCTATATACTGGGTGTTCTTGTTCTGCTCCTTAAGATGGCTATCTTCCCCTTTGAGTTCCAACTGTCAGTTTGTGACAGTTGAAAATGGTGGATTTTTTTTCCTGGGGTGCCAATTGTATTAGAGAGTTGGCTTGGGTATAATGGAGAAAAAGTAGATGATAAATGCCCAGAAGGTAGGAGGGTGAGATGGATTTACCCCTTCAGTCTTCTTCAGATATGTCTCTCCGCTAACACTGCCTTTAGTCCCCTCTAATAACTGATTTAATGGGTGAACCTCTTCCCTTGGGGAAAGAGAGAGAAATCAGCTCTTTCCCTCTTTCAATACGACAAAGAAGTCAATTCAGGATAACTGACAACTTTATTTTAACAAATTGTGATTAGGGGTAAGATAAGCAAGATGTCTGCAGGTTGGAGTAATAGGAAAGAGGGAAAATTCCTGTCTAAAATATCTTTTTCCCTCCCTCCAAAGTTGAGAGACTCAGGCTTGCCATCCTTATTCCTAAGAGGTTCAGAGTTTTGTGACCCCTGGTCTATCACAGCAGAGCCAACTTCCAGACCCAGGGTGTCACAAGAGCTGTATGAGATCTTATGCTTAATTTCAATGGTTAAATTCAATGATGGATTTGAATAGCTCAGGAGAGAAATCTCTGATTAGACTGTCACCTTGGCTGGAGAGAGAGACAGATAGACAGACAGAGACAGACAGAGAGAGAGACACACACACAGAGAGACAGAGAGAAAGAGAGAGATCAACTGCCTCTCCTTGGAATCTCCTCTTCCCTCAAGATTCCAAGCCTCCTCAACCATCCCCCACTGTGGATGTAAACCTTTGCATGTCTTCCAGGCTCTGTCCTTCAAAGTCTCTGGATCATTCCTCTATCACAATTATCAATAATGATTGCTCTTGAGTTTAAATAGATAATATTTATTTTAAGAAAGGTTCATCTATTTCTTTGCTTTCTAGTATTTTTAAAAAGAATAGGTATTGTATTTTGTCAAAAGCTTTTTTTCCAAATCTAGTTATACATTCATATTTTTGTTGTTTCTGTTTTATGCTTATAGTTTTCCTAATATTAAACCAACCCTGAATTCCTGATCGAATTTTCACTTGGTCACAATGTAGATTTTTGTGATACATTGCTATAATCTCCTTGTTAGTATTTTATTTAAACTTTTTGTATTAATATTAATTAGGGAAATTGAGCTATAGTTTTGTTTCACTGTTTTTGCTTTTCCTGGTTTACTTATTTTTGTAGGACAGCTAGGTAACACAGTGGATAGAATGCCAGGCCTAGAGATGGAAAAACTTGGATTGAAGTCTGGCCTCAGACTTGAATTAACTGTATGACCCATGGCAAGTCACTTAAACCCAATTGCCTAGTCCTTGGTATTCTTCTGTCTTAAAAACTGATACTAAAGGAAACCGCTAGGTGGCTCAGTGGATTAAGTCAGGCCTAGAGAGGGGAGATCCTAGATTTAAATATGGCCTCAGACATTTCCTAGCTCTATGACCTGGACAAATCACTTACCCCCCACCTCCCAGCCTTTACTGCTCTTCTTCCTTGAAACCAATATACAGTATTGATTTTAAGATAGAAGGTAAGAATATTTTTAAAACAACCATATTTGTAACAGAAGAAATTGGTAGATTCCTTCTTTATCTACTTAAAAAAAATTTATAAAATATTAGGATTTTTTAAAATTCTAGCAGAATTTGCTTGTGTGTGTGTGTGTGTGTGTGTGTGTGTGTGTGTGTGTGTGTGTGTGTGTGTGTGTGTGTGTTTCCTTAGGGGAGCTAATTTATGGTTTGTCTGATTTTTTTTTTCAAGATTGCATTATTATTTAAGTATTCTCTATCCAGTTCTGTTAATCTAGGAAATTTATCCTTTTGTGATTTCCAGATATTCACTTGTCTGTTTTATTGGCATATAATTTGGCAAAGTAGTTCCTAATAATTACTTTAATTTCATCTTCATTGTTTATGCATTCACCCTTTTCATTTTCAATACTGGCAAGTAGGCTTTCTTCCTTAAAAAAAAAAAAAGAATCAAATTAGCCAATGTTTTTATCTAGTTTATTTTTTAAATAAATTCAACATAGCTTTATTTATTAAATCAATGTTTTTAATTTCAGTTTTTTACTTTTTTACTTTCAGTTTTATTAATCTTTTTAATTTTTAGAATTTCTATTTTGGTGGGGTTTTTTTGAGAATTTTTATTTTATTCTTTTTCTAGTTTTTTTTTTCAGTTGCATGCCTTATTTATTGATGTACTTTTTTGCTCTTGTATTGATGCAAGCATTTAGACATAGAAACTTTCTCTTAAGTACTGCTTTGCTTGCACATCACAAATTTTATTATGTTACCTTGCTGTCATCATTATCTTTAATGGAATTATTATTTCCATGATTTGTTCTTTTACCCACTCATTCTTTATGATTAGATAATTTAGTTTTCAGTTAAATTTTAATCTATACTTCCAAGGTCCTTTGTTAAATATAATTTTTATTGCATCATGGTCCAAAAGGGTGCATTTAATATTAATGCTTTCTGCATTTATTTGTGAAGTTTTTATGCCTTTACAGAGTGTTATTTTTTATGAAGGTGTCTTGTACAAGCTGATAAAAAGATATACTTTTTTTTATTTCTGTTTACTATCCTCAAGAGATCCAGCATATTGAACTTTTCTAATATTCAATTCATCTCCTTAACTTCTTTCTTATTAAGTTTATGGTTAGATTTATTTAGGTCTGAGAGGGGTATATTCATGTCATCCAATAGTATAATTTTACTATTTCCTCCTAAACATCAACTAATTTTTCCTTGAAGAATTTGAAGGCTGTGCTGCTCTTTGTTCAGTATTGTTATTAACTCATTATCTAAGGCAAGATGTAATTTTCCTGCCTACCTTGCCTAATTAGGTCTATTTTTGCTTTATCTGAAATCATGATTGCAACCCCCTGCCTTTTTTGCTTCATCTGAAGCATAATAGATTCAGCCCTAGCCCTTTATTTTAACCCTAACTGTGTCTTTCTCTTGTATATAACTTATTGTTGGATTTTGGTTTCTAATCCAGTCTTCTATTTCTGTTTTATATCCCATTCACGTTCACAGTTATGACTGATAATGATCTTTATTCTCTTTTTTACAAAACTTGTTTTGCTTCTGATCACTACTGCCTGCTTTGATCTATCCTTTCCCATAAATTTCTCTTAGCCCCCTCTTTTCCTACTTCCTTGCTGGGTGAGAAGACTTTCTATACCATAACTGTATGTCTAGACAGATATTCTCCTTGAACCTGTTCAGATAAGAGTGAAGTTCAAATCTGGCCTGCTTTAGGAAGTAAGGTGACAGAAGCCTCAAATAGTAGGAGGGGGCCGGGTTATGAAGGGCTTTGAATGCCAAACACAGAGTATTTTGTATTTGATCCTGGAAGCCATTAGAGTATACTGATGAGGGAAATGATATGATCAGACCTACACTCTAAGACTTTGGTGGGTGAATGGATTGGGATGGGGAGAGGCTACTGCCGGAATCTGGCTGATGGGTTAAAGAGACTCCGGCAACACATTAGATTCGGGGAGGGGAGAGAGAGTGAGAAGTCTGGGCAGACTCCAGGTTGTGCCTCTGAGGGACAGGGAGGGAGGGGTTAGCCTTAAAAGTAATTGGGAAGTTTGGAGGTAGGGAAGGTCAGTGAGGGCCGTTTTAGATATATTTATTAAACACTCGCTGGAGGGACAAAAAGTGGCGGAAGGAAGTCCCTGCCCTCGAGGAGCTTACAACCTAATATTGAGTTTAGACGTCTACTGGACATCCAGTTCTCTAAGTAAACACTGCCTGAATAAAATAGGGCACTGGGGCGGGTGGTCACAAATGAGGAATCAGGAAAGGGCCTTTGTGGGAATGGCACTTGCTGAGGCGTGAGGGGAGCCAGGGGCTCCTAGAAGCAGGGAGCAGTCTGAGACAAAGGTACACAAAGGGAGGGTGGGGAAACGTCCCGTACGTCCAAAAAGTCAGCGAGTTTGGCTGGAGAAGGAGGATGCGGAAGGGAGAGCCCGGAAAAGTAGCCCGAGGTGGCCACCCTTTAATGGATATTTGATGACCCGAGAAGAATAAGCCACCCACCGGAAGCCAAGAGATTCTCCCAAGAACACCTCTCACAGCGAGCCGTCTCCCTATTGCCTGGAAGACAAAATATAAGCTTCTCTTTGAACTCTTCACCACCCTGTCCCCAATGGCCTTCCCAGGCTCCTTTTCGGTTATTTCCCATACTCCGCAGGCTAGTCAGACCCTTGGCCCCTCCGTCCCTTACCCACAGCCCTTCAGCCTCCTTGGTTCCTCCCTGCGGGACCTCCCACCCCCTTCCGGATATGGCTCCAGCACCACCTACTTAGTCTTTCCTCCTCCCCCCACGCCCTAGTTCCTTCCTTGCCTCCAGCCGGTATTTCGCTCTTTACCTTTATTTGTTATGTTCCCTGTCCTCTAGACCCTTCCATAAGTGCTTGTTTTCTCTCCTTAAACATTGGGATTTTCCTTCTTGGTGTCTGTATCTCCGGACCTGGACCTCGCATGCCCCAATTCATGAAGCAGGTGCTTCATGACTGGGGGGGGGGGGGGGGTCGGGGCAGGCTCGTGTGCAGCTGAGATGCATGTAGAATAGTCATTCTAATAGGGGAATGCTGGAAAACGGGCGCCTGTACCTGGTTTGACAAGTGTGGCACCCTCTTGTGTTTGTCCGCCGCTCTCCCCATCCTTCAGATAGCCCAGACTCCTGCCTTCCTGTGTGTTGTTCTCCCTGCCTAGAATGCCTCCTAGGCTCAGCCTAAACAAATTCGGCACCCTTCAAGGCCCAGTTCAAATTTCAGCAACGATCTGTGAAGCATTCTCTGTCCATTTTAGGCTTCTCTCATCTCCCTGGCTTCTGAACTCCTACAGCCCTTCCATTCTGAAGCAAGAACGTTATCTTTAATTACATGCTGCCTTGCATTGTTCTCTGTGTGAGCCCTGGCTCCACAAATAGATTATGAGCTTCTTTATAGCAGAAACCAGTTTTATACCTTTTCAGTGTCAAGGAGGGTATCCTTAAAGAGTAGATATTCAATAAATACTTGTTGAGTGGCTGAGATCATTACTCTTTTTTTTTAAACCCTTACCTTCTGTCTTAGAATCAATACAAGTATTGCTTCCAAGACAGAAGAGTGGTGAGAGCTAGGCAATGAGGGTCAAGTGACTTGCCCAGGGTCACCCCGCTGGGAAGTGTCTGAGGCTAGATTTGAACCCAGGACATCCTGTCTCCAGGCCTGGCTCCCTATCCACTGAGCCACCTAGCTGCCCCCAAAGTATGAATTACTCTTCAACTACTTAACAGGTCTCAGAAAAGTTAACTAATGCTTGGAATTTATTTTTATGGTAAAGAGCCTTTGCGGAAATATTTAGATTTACATGATTCATTTTCTTTCCTTTCCTTTCCCTCTTCCCTCCACCTTCCCAGAGCCGACAAGCAGTTACACCGGGTTTTACAAATGTTATCATTTGCTACTTATTTACACATTTTTCATTTTTACCAGAGAGTTATCTTTTAAAGCCAAACCCCCAAATCATATACTCATATAAACAAGTGATAAGTTTTTTCTTTTGTATTTCTATTCCCACTGTTCTTTCTTTCAATGTGTATAGTGTTCTTTCTCATAAGCCCCTGAGAAATGTCCTGGATTATTGTATTGCTACTAGTAGCAAAGTTCATTACATTAGATAGTCCCACAATGTTTCACTTTCAGTGTATGTTTTCTTGGTTCTGCTCATTTCACTGGATCAGTTCATGGAGGTTTAGAGTTCATCTAGAAATCCTCCAGTTCATCACTCCTTATAGCACATGCTGAAATATTTTGGGACAGAAATCTAGCAGGCAGGTTGTGAGAGTGATAGCATGTCAGCAGATGGGGGTCTGCCCCACGTTTCTTTCACCTCTCCATAGTAAACATACTCGATTAGTGCTAGGTTGTGTCCGTAGCCTGTGGCCCTGCCCTCTATTTTTAAGACATTTGGGTCACTTTTTGGGGTTTTTGAAAACTACTGCCTCTATTTAGCAGATAATTCAAATAATAAATCTCAGACTTGCTTATTAGTAAGTGCATGTCAAGAATCCTTGAGTTATTCAGTGTTTTTTCACAAATTCTGAGTTATTGGGATTTGATACCAGGATCCAAGCCTTTGTTAATTGATATTCTCTAATAATGGTTTGAGAGGAAGGACTACCTACTCAAAAGAATCTTAACTTTCGTCAGTGTCAAAGACTTTTATTTCATTCTCTCAAGAATGGATGCTCATGAACCAGTGTTACAAGTATTACAGCCAGCAAGAAGGGCAAAGTGAGGAGGCTCACAGACTTCCTTTCATCCTGGTCCCTGTCACAAAGATGTCCCTCCCTTTCTTTTTTTTTTTTTTTAACATTTTATTTGGTCATTTCCAAACATTATTCATTGGAGACAAAGATCATTTTCTTTTCCTCCCCCCACCCCCCTCCAATAGCCCACACGCGATTCCACTGGGTATCACGTGTGTCCTTGATTCCAACCCATTTCCCTGTTGTTGGTATTTGCATTAGAGTGTTCATTTAGAGTCTCTCCTCAGTCATATCCCCTCAACCCCTGTAGTCAAGCAGTTGCTTTTCATCAGTGTTTTTACTCCCTCAGTTTATCCTCTGCTTGTAGATAGTGTTTTTTAGATCCCTGCTGATTGTTCAGGGACATTGCATTGACACTAATGGAGAAGTCCATTACGTTGGATTGTACCACAGTGTATCAGTCTCTGTGTACAATGTTCTCCTGGTTCTGCTCCTCTCGCTCTGCATCACTTCCTGGAGGTTGTTCCAGTCTCCATGGAACTTCTCCACTTTATTATTCCTTTTAGCACAATAGTATTCCATCACCAACATGTACCACAATTTGTTCAGCCATTCCTCAATTGAAGGGCATCCCCTCATTTTCCAGTTTTTGGCCACCACAAAGAGCGCAGCTATGAATATTTTTGTACAAGTCTTTGTGTCCATTATCTCTTTGGGGTACAGACCCAGCAGTGCTATGGCTGGATCAAAGGGCAGACAGTCTTTTATCGCCCTTTGGGCATAGTTCCAAATTGCCCTCCAGAATGGTTGGATCAGTTCACAACTCCACCAGCAATGAATTAGTGTCCCCACTTTGCCACATCCCCTCCAGCATTCATTACTTTCCTTTGCTGTCATGTTAGCCAATCTGCTAGTTGTGAGGTGATACCTCAGAGTTGTTTTGATTTGCATCTCTCTGATTATAAGAGATGTAGAACACTTCTTCATGTGCTTGTTAATAGTATTGGATTTCTTTATCTGAAAACTGCATGTCTGTGTCCCTTGCCCATTTATCAATTGGAGAATGGCTTGATTGTCCCTTCCTTTCTTCACCACTGGTTGGTTTTTTGAGAGTTACATTCATCTCCAGAGCTAGCTAATGGGAATACATAATTTATAATTATTTACTAATTATTACTAATTATTTAGGCAGGGTTTAATCAATCAAACAAAGGTTGGGGTTTAACCAGTCAAAGCGAGGATTGAGATTTAACCAATCAAAACAAGAATTATTTCAATCTTATCTAGCTGCACCTCTTTATATCCTTTAATGGGGATAGTTTATCAGGGCAGGTCTCCTCAGCCTGAGATAACATGGTTTCAAGGAAATAGGGCTTAAGATGGCCTGACTTCTTTCTCCCTTGACTCCATTTTGCATCTTTGTGAAAGGAATCTACTGCCTTTGAGGTTCCTGCTCCTCATAGGCTCACATTTACACAATACTTTACAATTTATAGACAGAATTAGGTCCATTAATTCTTTCATCCTCACCACAGGTCTTTGAGATAGATAACACAGGTATAGAGAGTACTTTCCTTAAACAACTCTATAAGTAATTTGAGTTCAATCATCTTTTAGTCATGTCTGACCTTTTGTGACCCTATTTGGGGTATTCTTGGCAGATATAGTGGAGTGGTTTACCATTTCCTTCTCCAACTCATTTTTCAGACTAGGAAACTGAGGCCATAGGGTTAAGTGATTTGCTCAGGATCACACAGCTAGTAAGCGTTTGAGATTTGAACAAAAGAAGACTCATCTTCCTGAATCCAGGCCTGGCACTCTTAGCTGCCCCATTTCCCAGTTGAGGAAAATGGAATGGTTTAGTGATTTACCCACTGTTCTTCAGGTAGTAAGTAGTAGAACCTAACCAAATTCAAAGTCAAGTGTTCTGGCTCCAAATCTAGACCTTTTCTATTACAATATGATGAAACCTATCTGGCTAAAGATGAATTTTGCCTTATGGATTCAAGATTTGAATAAAGGAATGCTTTAATTCACCCTCTTGTACCTACTACTCTGCAGAAGCATTATTCTGCCTGAAAAGCAGAAAAACCTTTCTTATGTCACAACACAAAAAATGCCTCCCTAAGACTCTTACTCTGTTGTTGACAACAGCATCAGAGATATTTTGTGGAAGGTATTTTGTTTTCCTAAGAGATTAGAAACCTATCACCCAACATTCTAACTTCTCTTCATACCCCACTATGGGCCTATGTCCATTAATTTGTCCCAACCTATTTCATTTTGTAGCCACTTTTTCAGAGAACAAGTTGCATAAATTTACCACTCATTTTAGAAACTCATTTGTCTTAAATTTACCTCTTTCATATTTCAGAGTTGCCTTCCACCTCTGATATCCTGAGATGTGTCGACCAAGTTCAGATTCATTCTTTCAATCCCTCCTTTTATGATTTAGCTTAATTAACTAAAACTTATCAATGGTAGCCAAACACAGGAATGGGGAGAAAGTCTACTCTTAAGGAAGTGAGGAGAAACTGGGGCCTTTAACACAAACAGTGAGAGCATATCACTTCCTTTTATTCTCTTTCTTTATACTTTTCTTCTCTAGGATGTCTCTTTTCCCTTTCTCTTGTCTAGGAGTTGGCATCTCTAAACATGATTTAGTCCTTCTAGAGCAGTGATGGCAGACTTTTAGGGATGGGGTACTGGGCCCCTCCCCCAGAGACCAAGTGCTGTGCCCTTCCCCCTACCAGGTGTTGGGTGTGCCCAGATCCCCTTACCCCACACAAGGGAGGAGGCACTCCCATTGGGCTGCTGGGCAGAGGAGCAAGTGAAGTGAGGAATGTCCTCAGCAAGTCTATAGAGGGGGAGGGGGAGTGGTCCAAGCACTCTGTGTGCCATCTTTGGCACCCATGCCATAGGTTTGCCATCACTGCTGTAGAGGCACAAGTAGCTTCTGAGGAGGCTGCTGAGAACTGGTCTGAACCTGGCCTCAGTACTGCCATCACTAGATTCTTCTTTTCTCTCCACTTATATTTAATGCCTATTCACATTTAATCTTACCAAATGAAAATCTTGTTTTTTAAAAAATCTGTCCTATAGCTATTTCCCTCCCTCTGATAATTTTAATTTTCTGTTTAGATCTTTTTCTCTGTTATGTCTGCCAATAAAATTTTACATCTTCCGTAAAACTATTTGATAGGGACTAGGTGGCTCTGTAGATTGAGAGCCAGGCCTAGAGACAGGAGGTCCTGGGTTCAAGTGTGACCTCAGACACTTCCTAGCTATGCATCCTTGGGCAAGTCATTTAACCCCCATTACCTAGCCCTTACCACTCTTCTGCCTTGGAACCAATATTCAGTATTGATTCCAAGACAGAAGCTAAGAGTTTAGTTTTTGATATTTAGCCAGTGACTCTTAAGTTCATTTGTTGTAGTTGAAGAATGAGAAGATGAAGAGAAAAGACAAAACTAGTGATGGCAGTACTGAGGCCAGGTTCAGACCAGTTCTCAGCAGTTTCCTCAGAAGCTGCTTGTGCCTTTAGAAGGACCAAATCATGTTTAGACAGGCCCATGACTAGGCAAGAGAAAAGGAAAATAGACATCCTAGAGAAGAAAAGTATAAAGAAAGGGAATAAAAAGAAGTAAAATACTATCACCTTTTGTGTCAAAGTTTATCCTAACCTCCTTAGAGTCTGCCCTCTCCCCCTCATTCCTGTGTTTGGCTAACAGTGATAGAGAAGTCTTATAAGAATGCATTTTAAAGAAGGGAAAAAAATGCATCTAGATAACAAACTGATTTAGCTTATGAACTAGTCATATTGTATTAGAAGTATTTCATTTGAAAAAGCTGTTTGGAACCATGTTAGGTCACAGATGGATTTCATATTTTTAAAACATATGATAGGGCTTTGAAAACTAAAATCAAAATAATCTTTCCCCTCTCCCCTCAATGGGTGGGAGAGCTCAGATTGAAAAAGAATAAATGCTCATCAATTGAAAAACAAATTAATTTTAAAAAATTTTATAGGGAAAAAAGAAAACTAGGATAAATTCAGTAGTCTGAAATTTTCATTGGCATAGAAACTTCCCCCAAGGCAAATTGAAATTTATTTGTCACTTAACAGTGTTAAAGAACTGTTCAAAGGTTAAGCAATGTGCCCATCTTCACAGAGCTAGTTAAGGGTCAGGAACAGGGCTCACCCTGCCTGACTTCAAGCCCCCCCATTCACTACTCTGTACTAAACAGTATAATTATTATAAAAAAGATCCCGGCATCTCTTGGGTAACTTCAGTGAATGAGATCATGGGAAGTAGAACCCTTAATTATACAGTACTACTTTTTATGTAAGTTATTTTCCTTTTTAATTTCCAAGTCATTTTGTTTTGGTCCCTCCTAAATAAAATTATGATCCTTTTTTTTCTGTTTCATTTTCAAAGGGAGAATTACAAAGATCTTCATAACTCACCTTCATGGGGACCACTTCTTTGGCCTTCCTGGTCTTCTTTGCACCATCAGTCTCCAGAACAGTTCCAGTGCTTCCAAAACCCCCATGGAAATCTATGGGCCTGTTGGGCTTCGGAACTTCATCTGGAAGACTATGGAACTCTCTCACTCAGAGTTGACATTCCCCTACATTGTCCATGAGTTGGTGCCCACAGAAGATCAGTGCCCTCCTGGAGAATTAAAAGATTTCTCTTCCCTGGATAAAATGGACAGCATTCCCAAAGAGATCCAAGGGAGGACTATCCTTTTAGACTCAGCTGAAGAATCTTATGTACTGGTCAACGATGAGCAATTTCTTGTAAAAGCATTTCGTCTCTTCCATCGCATTCCATCCTTTGGTTTCTCTGTGGCAGAGAAGGAACGCCCAGGTAGACTCAATGCACAGAAACTAAAAGACCTTGGTAAGTGATTTTGTTGCCCCATGGTTGTGTTGGGGTGATCTTTGATGCTGCCACAAGTGCTTAAGCTGCAAACACAGTTGTAAACCAGGCTGCCTCTTCTATCACCCACGCATTCAAGCAAAATCTTCTCTGCTTAGATTATTTACTGCAAGTTTGCTTTATTGATTAAGGACTTAATTCCAGAAGGCCAAAAGTACTCACCAGGGCAGAAGCCAAACAAACATGCATAAAACATTGAAGGGCTGTGAGGAGAAGGGGAGGTTGTAGGTGCAGAGTTAGGGAACTTTTTTTTTTTTTGAAAGTCAGGAGAGTCCCTTTGGAACAGCAGACTATATAATTATGTGAACACATTATCAGAACTCCATCCCAGTTTTTGTTTGTTTAGATGGGGCTGCCAAAAGACCGCACAGATTCACCACCCTGGCTTTTGGATAGTATTTGTGCAATATCTGTTTATAGTCATTATAGGCGCACCCCATCTAACTTCATTAATTATTTTCTTTTTTTTTTTTAACGCTTACTTTCTGACTTAGTAACAAGTCTAAGACAGAAAAGCGGTAAGGGCTAGGCAATTGGAGTTAGCTGGTTTTCCTAGAGGCATACAGTTAGGAAGTGTGTGAGGCCAAATTTGAACCCAGACCCTCCCAACTCCAGGCCTGGTACTCTATCCACTGAGCCACCAACTACCCCCCAGTATTCGTTTCTTAAAAGCCCAATGCCATGTGAATTGGAAGTTACAGAAGGAGTCAGTTCCATAGCAAGCACATTAAAAATGGTCATTGTCCTTACACAACATTGGGTATAATAGCGACCTTTATGGTGATGTTTGGTTTTCTATAGTAACAAAATGACTTTGAGTTATGCCTGCATCCATTCACTTGTAGGATGGCTATAACTTAATTTAGGATGAAGGATTAGTGATTTAATCAAATCAGACAGCATCGCATTTCTTCTGAAAACCAGTCACACCAGAGAATTATCTGATCTGTTATTTTTGTGAAGTCTCTAGGTCAGTGTGTACATCCTCTGGGTTAGGTTCTATAGCATTACCTAACAGCATCTTCTTTCATTTCCTGCAGAGATTAACTGGTAGGCGCCCGTGGCACCCTGCAGAGTATAGAGACAAGGCTGTTGGAATGAGAGCCTGCATGGGACTCATAAACTTAAAAGTTTGTGTGGCTAGGTAGCACAGCTGCCTCAGACAATTCCTAGCTGTGTGACCCTGGGCAAGTCACCTAACCCCTATTGCCTAGCCCTTACTGCTCTTCTGCTTAAAATCATTAGGATTAGAAGAGGGAACGTAAGAGATTTGTTTTAATTTAAAAAAAAAAAAGCCAAGCCATTAATACTAGTAGCCAGAATTGAGCTTCTAAAAATAGTTAATTTTAGTTTGTCATACTTTTTTTTTAATGGTACCACAATTGTGAGAATAATTGAATGCCCTTTCTCTTTGACATTTGTGATGCTGATAGAGTGGAACATTTTTAAGAAGCTGTAAATACCATTCCTGTGATCTAATCACATCTGCCTTCATCATTAGGTGTGCCGCCAGGTCCTGCCTACGGGAAACTGAAAAATGGAGTTACTGTCGTTTTGGAAAATGGAGTGAAAGTTTCTCCCCAAGATGTCTTAGAAAAGCCTATTCCTGGAAGAAAAATCTGTATTTTGGGTGACTGCTCTGGAGTTGTAGGTGACGGAGGAGTGAAACTATGCTTTGAGGCTGACCTTTTGGTCCATGAAGCCACTTTAGATAATGCTCACATGGACAAAGCGAAAGAATATGGTCACAGCACCCCACAAATGGCAGCAGAGTTCGCAAAGATGTGCAAAGTCAAGAAACTGGTACTCACTCACTTCAGTCAGAGGTACAAACCACATCTCTTGTCTGGAGAGGGAGAAGCAGATGATATTAGAGAATTAAAAAAGCAAGCAGAATCTGTATTGGATTTCCAAGAAGTGACTTTAGCAGAGGATTTTATGGTGATTGACATTCCAAAGAAAAAAACTATCAGCATTACCTGAGTATGTTTTCATGTGCCAAATTGTAACTGAGCCTACTCTCCAGATTTCTGTCTGAAATTATTTTTGGGCCCAATAATCCCAGGAGGGGTGGGGCTGCATTGCTGGATTGACCTGTGTGGCCTTCATGGTATTGCATGGAGTGGCTCTTAACACCAACAGCCTTCTTAAAGTCCCAGTTTGATTCAGTAATAGTCTGAATATATAATAGATAAATCCTTACAGTAGTTTTAATTGTTCCCTTGAATTTGATCCAGTACTTTCTCTGTCTCCCTCCCCCAGCTGTGGACTCAAGCCCAAGCTGAATGTTTTTGCTATCATTATCTTAATGCAGAAAAATAACAGTGGATTAAGTAGATAGGGAGAAGAAATGGAAGGAAAATCTTAGAAAGCATTTGAAGTTGAATATAAGAACTCAACAATACTACATCTTAGATGATGTGCTAAACCCAAGTTTGGGCTAAAACTCTCTTGTTTCATTTAGTTTCTGTTTAAATTTAAATCTGGATTGCTAACTTATATGGTTTTAGGATTTATATTTGGATCAATCTCTATTATAAACAGGCTACAAAAGACTGTAGGAATTATTTGTTTGAACTGGCATATTTCAAATAATCAAATATTTCTTGAAATAAGTGGGTCACAATATATACCAAAATGTTTGTAGCAAAGAACTGGAAATGAAGTAAATACCCTTCAATAGGGAAATCATTGTTTTGGCACATGAAAGTAATAGAAGAGTTCTGCTGTGTAATAAACAATGAATATGAAGAAGCCTGGCAAGACTTCTTCTGAATTGATGCACAATAAAGTAAGCAGAACCAGGCAAATGATCTCCAAGGTTACAACAATGTCAATAGAAACCACAACAAAAGTGAAACCAGATGCTCTGTCATTGTCATTCTCAAGCTCTGCCCTAAAGAAGAGAGAGGAGAAATCGCATCATTCTCTTCCTCCCAGTACATTCCCTGTTTTCAACAGTTTTATCTGTGTTAATCAGTTTTGTGACCTAACAGCTGTGGGAAGCAACAAAAACCTGGTTCCTTTTCAGATTTGATGTGTATTGAAGTTTCCTTTGTGCATTCCTTCATTTAGTGGGGCTTTTAAAACTATGTACTTTGAACACTACTTTTCTGCTGCAGATTACATAGTAACATTGAAGTGCCAGAAGAAACTTCATTTTAATGGTAACTGAGATTACCCTCAAATTTCTTTAGCATATTAGTTGTAAGTGTTTATTTAATTATAATATGCCTTATACAGGAGGCCCTAATTAATTCTGATGAATTGGTTTAAAAGAGTCCCAAGGATAATCCAAAGATAAAAATAAGGAATAAAGATTAAAAAAAAAAGGAGACCAGGCATATGATTCTCTCATGAAGTCGGCTGACCTGGGGCTCTTCTGTTTCTCTGGCCTCAGGGGACTTGATTGAATGGGCTTTAACAGGAGGGACTACTAAACTATGGTATGTAGACTTTCCTGACCTGGAAAGGATTTTCACTGTTAAATTATTTGCTAGCAAGAACCAAGGCAGAATTGTGAAATTGCTTATTTCTTCCTTGGTCTTTACTCTCCTGCTCTTCCTCTTCCCTCTTACTCCAAATAAATCTTTAATGAGAGAAGAATATATTTTTGTACTAGGGGAGCCTTCTGCCTGCCACCAGGCTCCTTGCATCTTCTTTGCAGCTGTCCCAGTTACTGACAACCTTACTCTCCTTCCTAGTAAATTCCAGACTTAACGGTTACCTTTAGGATTGAATATAAAGTCTAATCTGTTGGGCATTAAAAGCCATTCACAACCCAGTCCCAGTGTCCCTTTCCCAACCTCGGTACACTTTACTCCCTGCTCCCCTTCACATCTGCTTTACCTTACCTGGGGCCCTCTACCTGTCGTTTCTGGGTCCTTGCCCTGGTGGTCCCCCTTGCCTGGAATGCACATCTTCTTCCCTTCTGCCTCTTAGAAATACTAATTTCCTTTAAGATTTAGTTCAAGTGCCACCTGATTTCTTTCTACCTCTAGCTACTAGTTTATTAAAATCAGCTGTTTTGTGTATACATGCTTTCTCCAAAATAGGCTGTAAGCTCTTTAAGGGCAAGAACTTTTTTGTTTTTGACTAGGGGTCTTGTGAATTTTTTTTTTTGTATTTTGATAACTGTATTTCAGTATAATTGGTTTCATTTGTGGTGAATTTATGTATTTAAAAGCATGGTGTCCATGACACACAAAATTTTAAGATTTTTGACCTAGAATATAAGTGCTTAATAAATGGTTATTCATTGAGCCCTCTTTCCTACCAGTGTTGCAAAGAATTAAGTATTGGAATTTACATTAATATTTCCAGTCACCTCCACACATCTTCACCCATAACTGCATCTTTTATTACCTTATTTATAGATTCATAGTTCACACTGGTAATTGGTTCCAGCATTGTAGTGGATAGCATTTACAGCATCATAGGCCTGTGTATTTCCTTGAGAAGCACCCTTAGTTCTGGGATGCCTAATTGGATCAGTCAGGAACCCAATTAGTCCTGGCAAGATTTCCCTAGAATGAGTTTCTTTCTTAGTGTATTCCATTCCTAGTTTTCAATCCCAGTGGCTACAGAACCAACCTGGATTTAAAGGGTATATTGCTTTCCAAATTAAACTTAACAACTATAGTATCCACTGAGAACCTATCATAGGCAGGGCTCTGAAAGTGGACTGACAGCCCTAGAAATCTCAACATGCTGGCCTGGAGGACACACTTTTGCATCTATCTATTACATATATATATTATATTTATTCATATATATAATGAATATTTGATATTCATTATTTATAATGGATAATTATTAATTGTTTATAATTAATTATTAATATAAATATAAATAAATATAAATAACATTTATTAAATTTATAAAACAGCTACTTTTAATGAGCACACCCTATTAAAGCTATTACTCATATGGCCCAGCACCAATTGTGAGCATTCTAGAGTTCATTTGTGGCTTGCTGGGGCCATGCATGTGGAATTGTGCGGTACTGATGTTTGTGAGAAAAGAATTATCTGTTAGCTTTCCTAGGATGTGGTTATTCCCAAGATGATCTTTAGGCCTTTCCACCTGAAATTTACCATGTCCCTATAGACACAGGACAATTAGGCTTGTACCGGGTGTTATATATAACGGTATTCATCCTCCATAAGAAACTTAATGGTTCATTCAGTACCCTTTTCTTACTCTTTAAAACTGGCCTCTAGGGAAAGCCAAGTAGTTTCTCTCCAAAATCTTTTGCCTAGAAATGTGCCCAGAACATTCCTAACTTCCCATTAATAATCAAATCTATGACAGTATGCTACAAATTAATTGGATCTCTTTGAAACCATTTGTATTTCTCATTTGCCCAACTTTAGAAAAGGTGCAGATTATAAAATAAATCCACATAAATCATCACCATGTTATATGCTACAAACCCCAGCAGGAAGAGATAGAAAAATTCTATTAAAATAACCGAATAGATTGTATAAAACTCAACAAACACCAAACATTGCCTGCCCTTTTGCAAAGTTTGGTGCTAGGTGCTGGAAAAAAATATAGGAAAAGTATTGGGGGGGGGTGGCCATTGCCCTCAAAAAGGTCACATTCCACTAGTAGATGTGACAAGTAGAGATAAGGTGAGGTGTTTGCAAGCAATAATGAATAGAGGTGGGGGAAGGATTCCCTCAGCAGCAGTCTCCTGAGCTGAGTTTTGTTTGTTTGTTTGTTTATTTGTTTTTTGAAACTCTTAGCTTCTGTATTAGAATTGATGCTAAGAAAGGCAATTAGAATTAAGTAACTTACCCAGGGTCACACAGTTAGGAAGTGTGAGGCCAGATCTGAACCCAGGATTTCCCATCTCCAGGCCTGGCTGTTTATCCACTGAACCACTTGGCTGCCTCCTGAGACAAGTTTTGAAGAAAAGGATTCTAAGAAACAGAAATGAGTTAGTGAATTCCAGACATGTGAAACAGCTTAGATAAAAGCACATATGAAAAATGAAATTCTGAATTCGTGAAACAAAGACCAGTTTGGCTGAAGTTTACAGTGCATGAAGCTGAGAAGAAGGCTAGAACCAGATGGGAGATACCTTTCATCACCAAGCCAAGGAGTTTTTTATCCTAGAGGGGAATAGGGATCCATCGAAGACTTTTGCACAGGGGAGTGATGTAGTCAGACATGCTTTGGGAAGATTATTTTGGTAGTTATGTAAATAATAGGTTGCAGAGAAGAGAGAGGGTAAAAGCAGACTAATTAAGAGTTTGTTGGAAACATCCCATTAAGTGATAAGAACCTAAGTTAAGTAGGTTGCCCAGTGAGTAGAAAAAAAAAAAAGAGGCTGAATGAGAGAGATTTACCTTCTATGAAAAATAAAAATTTTTCCCCTCCTAAACACTTAACCTTCAGACTTTAGGATTCCATACTCTCCTGCCAGGCTAAATAAAGAAATGGGTTTCCCACCAGGCAGTGGCCCATCCAGGTGCATATATAGCCTTGGCAAGGTGCCCAAGAGGTGTCTATTACAGTCTTTGTTTGCCAGAATTTATGCTTTATCAGCTGAGATGTTTAAAGTCTTGGACCTCTTATCTTTCATTCCCAAAATGCAAATAATGTGATCCATCACACGCAACATGGTAGCATTATCTTTGAAAGCCCTTTAAATCATTTTAGGATTTGTCACCCAGCTTTACTCAAATAGCTTCAGTTAGCCCCAAGATGAGCATATACTGGCAGGGAGAAGGGGTGGGGGGGAAAGAGAAGCAAAAATAATAAGTGCCTCCTATATATAAGTAGATATACACACATACATATATATGCAGTGCTCAGCACTTTACAAATATCCTTTTGAGGGACTGATTTTTTTTCTTGTCAGGTATAAGGCCAAGGTGCTATGAGTTAGGTCCTTTCTAGATTTATTCCCCCCCCCATAATTCTTTTACAGGAATAATAAAAGGAAAATATTGCTAATTCTTGGAATTTTGCACTTTGCTAACTTGAAACGAGATAGATGGGAATCCTGCTTGAAGTGGGGTGAAAGGACATCTTAATTCCTTTTGGAAGGCCTGACCACTACTACATTCTCTACTGTTCCCTAGCTTTACTTTATGTTTATAGACAAACCCTTATATTTCCTCTTTTCTCATTCAGCATTAAAAAAGAATATTCTTCCTCTCAGGAGGAACTTGATTTTGAAGGAAGGGTAGGGCTTCAATAAATGGTATAATTAATGAGGAGAAGATTATCTAAAAGGGGAGTACAGCCAGCATGAGCTGTGGGAGGAGGCTGGGACACGCCAGCTTGTTGAGGCCGAGGCAATGGAAGTGGCAGCCACTCTTAACTCGGATATTCAGAGAAAATGGAAGTTCCACTGTGACTTGAGGCCCTCAAGTCACATTACTTTGAACTGTCAAAACATACATGTTTTCTAAATACAAATTTCAATTTTGATTATTACATTCTGGTAAGAACTGTAGCAAATGACAGTGGATTCCTCATGGACTCCTGTCCACAATTCATTTATAACAAGTGGTACTTTATCTAAAATAATTCCTTCCTGGATGCCAAATTGTACTTCTGAGCAAGGCTAGAAATATTCATTAAGAATCATGGGATTGGGGACAGCTAGGTGGTTCAGTGGATTGAGAGCCAGGCCCAGATATAGGAGGTCCTGGGTTCAAATCACACCCCAGATACTTCCTAACTGTGTGACCCTGGGAAAATCACTTAACCCCCACTGCCTTCTGCCTTGGAACCAATACCTAGTTTTGATTCTATGATGAGAGGTAAGGATTAAAAAAAAGAATCATGGGATTTCTTTAGAGTAGAAAAGGACCTTTAAGATCTACTAGTTTAATATCCTCATTTTATAGATGAAGAAATAGCCCCACCCCCCAAATCAAACAAACCCCAGATCAAGACTTTTCTTTAAAAGGACAAAATAATGTGTTTCCCCCCCCCCCCCGTAAAAAAAAAAGGTTATGACAACCTAATTGATAATGAGATATCCGCTTTTATTTCAGGAACCTTGATAAGGGGAGGCATGTAATTAAAAGGGAAACCAGGGGTCTCAGATATATCTTCAAGTTTATCCAACGTTAAAAATACTTTCCCCTGAATAAAGCTGGCCAAAATGCCAGCTGCTCAGATGTCAGCATTCTAATTATATACTCCGCAGACGTGGCAGGTATGGAGATTGAATTCGCTTCCATACAAGTAAAAGGGGGAAAGGCAGGGAATCAAATGTCTCAGCTCTACAAATCTCCCTCCTCTGCCCCCTGGCCAGTATCTGCAGCCTGGCCAGCCCCAGGTAGAGCTGATGGCACTTAGTACCAGAGCGTAGACTGTCGGGATCTTACTTAGGGTGTCCATTCTATGTTGAATACAAACCCTCCCTGAACTGGACCCGGATGGATCCGTGCCTACCTCACCCGAGGTCACTCTTCAGTTTACCAGTATCAGCGACAGCTGTATAAGCCTGACAGACCAGCACATCATTACTTGGGTTCAAATTACAAGGTGCTGGAAAGTGACTTCCATGAGTAGAGATGTTTGCCAAAGGATCCAGGGGAAATCAGCAGCCATGGCTGCCAGTCCTGAGGTGGGCAGCCCCATTCAGCACAACTGGTGCCCAGGTATTGCTCAAGACTTTGTTTTAGAGATGCGTGTAACGTAGAATGTTGCCCCAATGCTGAGCCAGCCTACAGCCCCCCTCCAAAGAGATAGTCTCCACCTCCTTCCCCCAAGGAGAACTAGAGAGAAAAACACAGGTATTGTCCTTATCATCATATCCCCCAGGAGGGAGGCGTGCAGGACACAAGGGCTCCTAAAAGGGAAGAGCTAGGAGAGAGTCTTGGTGAAGAAAGGCTGGGAGGGATGAAAGATTTGAGGGGATGAGTGACAACATAGGAAAGCAGGGAAGAACACTATTTTGTAGTGTGTAGGCAAGGGCTATAATAGCGAAGGAAGAATGGAACCTAAAGGCCACCCCAAAGAATATGGATTTAAGCACTCCAAGACAATCCAAGGATAACTAATTTTCTTGAATCTACAATAGCATCCCTTATGTTATCTCTGATCTTCCCCAAACAATTTTGCCCTGGGCATCCTTCTGTCAGTCTCACATATACCAAGGTGAAGAAAGATGTTAGCTAATAGAGAACTGTTCCAGTATTGGCAGATTCCCTCCCCTACATCCTTAGAAATTGGTGCCTGTTTTCTCCATCTTTCTGGAGGTAGTAAGGAACCATCTTAACTCTCATGTCACTTATGGAGGACATCCAACAATACCAAAGCATTAGTCATGTCCTATTCTCTTCCTCCCTCTGTATCTCTTTCCTTCCTTCCTTCCTTCTTTCCTTCCTTCCTTCCTTCCTTCCTTCCTTCCTTCCTTCCTTCCTTCCTTCCTTCCTTCCTTCCTTCCTTCCTTCCTTCCTTCCTTCCTTCCTTCCTTCCTTCCTTCCTTCCTTCCTTCCTTCCTTCCTTCCTTCTTTCCTTCCTTCCTTCCTTCCTTCCTTCCTTCCTTCCTTCCTTCCTTCCTTCCTTCCTTCCTTCCTTCCTTCCTTCCTTCCTTCCTTCCTTCCTTCCTTCCTTCCTTCCTTTATCCCTTCCTCCCTCCCTCCCTCCCTTCCTTCCCTTTCTGCTTTCCTTTGGGGGGGGCATTTTATTTAATTAGTCAATTTAGAACATTTTTCCATGGTTACAAGAATCATGTTCCTTCCTTCCTCTCCCTGACTCCCTCCCATAGGCGACGCACAATTCCACTGGGGTTTACATGTGTCATTGATCAGCGCTTTCCTTCTTCTAAGGGAT
Organism: Monodelphis domestica; assembly: GCF_027887165.1. Classification (NCBI taxonomy): domain Eukaryota; kingdom Metazoa; phylum Chordata; class Mammalia; order Didelphimorphia; family Didelphidae; genus Monodelphis; species Monodelphis domestica. The sequence continues at coordinate 425,079,941 of NC_077229.1, forward strand.
AGATAAATAGGGTTGACTGACTTGCCCAAAATCACATGGCTAGGAAGTGTCTGAGACTACATTTGAACCCAGGTCTTCCCCACTCCAGACCCGTACCACAGAGCTGCCACACTATTCACTCTTCTACCATAGTTCTGTAGAACTGTGGTGATGGGAGTAGGGAGTAGGGGAAGGGAAGAAAATAAGCATTATATGGCACTCACTTTATGACTGGCACTGTCCTAAGCACTTGATGCATTATTGTCTCATCTGATGAGAAAGGACTTTAACCCCAGATGCAGATGGGATGTTGATTCTAACCACTAGTTTCAAGAAAATAGTGGAATTGTAATGTTGCAAAACATTTTTTAATCTACAAAACCATAGACATAAAGTGCCAACTCTGCCAGTAGAGGACCCTCCAAATTGATCAATCATCCTTTCACTTGGCATAAATATTTCATTAAATGAACCCCTTCCCCAAAATCATCCCAAAAGTCTATTCAGCAGGGGACAGCTGAGTAGCTCAGTGGATTGAGAGGCAGGTCTAGATCCTGGAGGTCCCGAGTTCAAATCTGGCCTCAGACACTTCCCAGCTGTGTGACCCTGGGCAAGTCACTTGACCCCCATTGCCTAGCCCTTACCACTCTTCTGCTTTGGAACCAGTACACAGTGTTGACTCCAAGACAGAAAGTGAGATGTTGTTTTTAATCATCCAGCCCAAGACTCTATCCATGGTCTAGAATTGCTGGGGTTTTCTTTTCCCTCATATATAGCCTTTACCTCCTGTATTATATTTTCACTGAATAGCACTGTACTAGGTGCTTGCAATACAAACACATAATCCCTGTGCTAAAAGAACATGAATCTACTTGGGGAGATAACACAATTGTGAAATCGCAGCCACAGAGGCAGAAGAAACCTTGGAAAAGGCCCTCCAGTCCATTGCTGTCATTTTACAGATGAGGAAAGGGAAGACCAAAGAGAGGAAGTGATTTGCCCAGTGTCACAGATATAAGTAAGTAAACATCAGAACCAGGATTTGAACCTAGATGCTCCTGGTACAATGGCGCAGCAGATGGAGCGTCTGGTCTGGAGTCAAGAAGATAAATACAAACCTGACCTCAGACACTAGTTGTATGACCCTGGCCAAGTCACTTAACCCTGTTTGCCTCAGTTTCCTCATCTATAAAATGAGCTGGAGAAGGAAATGTCAAACCAGTATCTCTGCCAAGAAAACCCCAAATGGGATCCCAAAGTGTTGGACACAACTGAAATGACAACAGTCTTACAAAGCCAGGGCTGTCTTTTCACTGAGGCATGTGGTTAGTTCTTCCTGTAGTCCTCAATCTCCCATCCCTAAAGACACCGAGTGAAAAATCTCACATTTCTTTAGGACTTTAATGTTTACAATGCACCTTGCAAAGTGGCACCTGCTAAGTGCCAAATGTAAACACTGGAGAACCAGGGATGTCAATAAGAATATCTTCGAGACGGAATCCTCTGGCTGCTCTCCACATGTGTATTATTTTTCAATCAATCCATCAGTAAGTATTTACTGTGCTAAATGTTGGGGATATGAAAAGAGGCCAAAGACCACCCTTGGCCTCAAGGAGCTTATGATCAAATGGGGGAGACAAACATGCAAACAAATATAGAGAAAGCAAGCTATACGTGTAGGGTAAATAGGAAAAAACTGACTAGGGAAGGCTCTGGAATTAAGAGGGGTTGGGGAAGGCTAACTTAGGCTGTAAGGTCCTAGAGAGTGGAGTCCTTTGCTCTCGTGCTTTTTACTTCATCTCCTATGTTATAAATCCTCTGTCAGTGGCAAGTAATATATTTTACTTATTCGACTTCCCTGTATTAATTCGTTAACAGATGTAAGCATTGTCCTGCTCTTTAATTTCCCCATCTGCTCTAAATTTATTCGCAGATGGTTGTGGGGGTGGGGTGGGGGCTTAGAGATTTCTGACTGGCTCCTATCTGGATTTTTTTAAGAGCTGTAATCCACTGGAATGAAGAGAAATTGGTTGCTGGAGGCCATTTTTAGGTGTGTTTTGCACAATGCATAACATTTATTATTGCTGCCATGTCAGTCTAAATGTTCATATAATTGCATGTAACAGAAAACTACAAATCTGGTTCTTTATTCTTGGGCGTGACATTGCTAATGTCTATTATGTCACCAATATTTTACACAACTTATAGGTTCAAATCTGGAAGGATGATAAGGATCATAGGATCATAGACAGAGGAAAGCTTGGAGATCATCATTTTTAGTTATTACCATTTTATTACATTGTTTAGAAATCACTTTAACGCATTCTTAGATGATGATGATGATGATGATGATGATGATGATGATGATGATGATGATGATAGCTTATATTTCTGTTGAGCTTTAAAGCTTGTAAAATATTTTACCGGTATCTCATTTGAGCCTCACCATAATCCTGGGAGGTAGGTGCTATTATTATTCCCATTTTACAGATGAAGAAACGAGACAGGCAGACAGCCTTTACTTATCCCTCCTGCAGTCCCTTCCTTCTGTTGATTATCTTCGATGTATTCTGTATTTATCCTGTGGGTTCCTAATTGTTTAGAGCTCCTTGAGAACAGGAACCGTCTTTCGCCTTTTATTGTATGCCTGATGTTTATTTACTTGTCCCAGTGCCTCACACAGAGTTGGTGCTTAATAAATGCTTACTGATTGGTCCGTAGTAACTCTGTTTGTCTCAGTTTCCTCATCCATAAAATGAGCTGGAAAATGAAATTTCAAATCACTCTAGGATCTTTGCCAAGGAAACCCCAAATGAGGTCAGGAAGAGTCAGACATGACTGAAACATGCTCAAAAAACAACTGATTGACTGGATGAGGGTGCCCAGGGTGACACATGTAGTGCGTATCAGAGGCAGGATTTAAACCTAGGTTTCTCCTGACTCCAATTCCAGAATTCTACCCCCCTCCCACCTAGCTGCCTTTAAGGTCACAGGGTGCTTTAATATTATCTTAGCTGACTCACAACAACATGAAGTAGGTAGCTGCTGTTTTTATGATCCTCATTTTACAGATGAGGACATTGAGAATCACAGAAGTAAGGAGCTTGTCCATGGTCACCCAGTTAGCAAGCAAGTGTCTAATGTGGGATTCAAACCCACTTCTCCCTTGCCTCCAAGTCCAGTGCTCTATTGACCCTGGCACTCTGCCCATCAAAAAGTAGAGGTAATTCCCAGCTGTGTGATCCTGGACAAGTCACTTGATCCCCATTGCCTAGCCCTTACCACTCTTCTGCCTTGGAGCCACAGTATTGACTCCAAGATGGAAGGTAAGGGTTTATAAAAAAAATAATAATAAATAAATAAAAAAGTAGAGGTAATGAAATGGTTATCAGATCAGGGGAACATAAAGAGGTAAATAACAAGAAGTACAATTTCTACAAAGAAGAAACAAAGGAGTATGGTCCCACTGAAAGCCTCGGGGCAAACGTGGGAACATCTCTGGCTGGTGTTAGTAACCAGGCCAGAGTCTACTTGTTGCTGAATGTAGATTAAGAAGGAAAGTAGAAATATGACCAAATGAATTACCGAGCCAGAAAAAAAATATTGTCTGAATTTTATAAATTGGCTCTCACTGATCAAATCAGCTAGATACTTTTCTTCGTTTCAATAGAAGTTGTCATTGGTCACCTGGGTGGTGGGGTGGATTAACCACCATGCCTGGAGTCTAGGGGTCCTAAATTCAAATCTGACCACAAAAAAACTTCATCGTGTTAGCTTCAGTTTCCTCATCTATAAAAATGATCTGGAGAAGGAAATGGCAAACCACTCCAATATCTTTGCCAAGAAAACCCCAAGTGGGTCATGAAGAAATGGACACAATTGAAAATGACTAAACAATGACAAATGGCAGCAGTAAGCACTAATGATCCATGAGGCAAGATCAAGTTCTGTATTTTACTAGAGCCACATTGAGTAACAGACTGAGGAAAAATGGGGTCTCCTGTCTTATGTTTCTAGAGAACAGTCAAAAGGCCACAATATTCATAAGATTATGGATCAAGAATGGGAAAAAAGCACCTTAGAAATAATCTAATCCAACCTCCTTATTTTACAAATGAAGAATATGAGGGCCAGAGAAATTAGGTGAATTGTCCCAAAGTTACACAGGCTGCTGACATCTCTAGGATTCAGATTTAGGTTGTTGCTCAGGTGTTTGTCGTGACCCCATCTGGGGTTTTCTTGGCAAAGTTACCGGAGTGTTTTGTTTTGCCAGTTCCTTCTTCAGCTGATTTTATAGATGAGGAAACTGAGGCAGAGTGAAGTGACTTGCCCAAGGAAACATAACCAGTAAGTGTCTGAGGCCAGATTTGATCTCAAGACAGTCTTCTTGACTCCAGGCCCACCACTATCCATTGTGTCACTCAGACTTGGGTTTTCTGACTACAAATCCAGGCTCCTTTCCATTGCACTCTGATCCCTTTTAAAGTGTGACTTGGGCTCTAAAGATCAAGTCTCTTAGAGAGCTAAGAGTTACTGGACCAAGTCAAATAGTATTAAGAGAGAAACTGGAAAAGTTTTAACTAGAGAAACTAACTAGATGATCTTTTTAAGGTGTCTTCCATCTCAAAATCCTACTAACTATGAATCGATCAGTGGGTCAGTGCTATGTAGATCATGGGGAGAGGTGGGCAGGAAGCATAAGGCATGAAGGAGTGGGGAAGGGGCTAAGAGGCCCCCTAGTCTAACTCCCTCACGTTACTTATGAGGAAAGTGAAGCCCAAAGGGTTAGCTAACTTTCCCATAGTGACCCACTGAGTAGATGACAGGGTCTAGATTTGAACCTAGGACCCATGATATCAACCTCACTACTACTCTCTTCACTGTACTACATTGATGCCACTAGAAAGAACACATTAATTGCTATAATGCTGTTTATGATTAAGTGCTAGAGTGCTGGGAAAGTGCAGCAAAGGGGGAAATTGCTGAGGACTAGAGAAATTGGCATTCCATAGAAACTTTGGAGAAGAGGTATTATCTAGGATAGTATTAAAATTGGAGGATATACTGGTTGGCTAGTGTTCAATTCCTGTTTCTGATAGTTACTACTTATGACCATGGATAACTTGCTTAACTTATTTAAGTCTATTTCCTCGTCTCTGAAATGGAATTAATTATAGGCAATGTGGGGCAATGGATAGAGTGCCCAGGGTAGTAAACAAAGGAAGATTGCAAAAGGATTTTGACTGGAGTCAGAAATACCTGAGTTTGTGTGAGCCTGGGCAAATCATTTAAAAAATATTTGCCTCAGTTTCCTTATCTATAAAATGAGTTGGAGAAGGAAATGGCAAGCCACTTCAATACCTTTAGCAAGAAAACTCCAAATGGGGTTGCAGAATCAGATTGAAGTGATTGAACAACAACAAATACATTCCAATTATTGTGAGAATCAAATGAGATAGTGTAGGCCAATGATGCTGAACCTATGGAACAGGTACCAAATATGGCACATGGCCACTGTGCCCCCCATAGAAAGGCAGAGGGACTTGGGTGGGATTGCTCCCCTCCCCCTCTCCATTGTGCCTGACAACATTTTTTCACATCCCCCATCCCTCTACCCAGCAGCTCAATGGGAATGCTTACTCCCTCCCCTATGTGGGGAAAGGGTGGATGGGCATGGCACTCCATCTCTAAAAGGTTCACCATCACTGATGTAGACCAACAAGAATTCTTAACCTTTTTGTGTATGTCATGGATCCTTCTGGAAGTTGGGGAAATCTAGGGACCCCTTCAGAATAATTCTTTTCAGTGAATAAAAGACTATAGGATTAATCAGGAAACCAATTATACTGAAATAGTTATCAAAATTTTTTTAAAAGGTCATAGATCCTTAGGTTAAGAATCCATAATTATAGATAAAGTACTTTACAATTTTTATAGCACTATAGAAATATGAGCTGTTATTATAAAAAAGGTAATAATAATAATTCACTTTATATTAAGGTTTGCAAAGTACATTCCTCACAATGACTCTGTGAGGTAGTAGGCTTTCTGCTCAGCTTAGAGGGATGGTTAAGGTTTAGATCCACGGTGGGAAGAAGAATTTGGAATTCTCGTTTTGAGAGGCACTCTCAGATCATAGTTTCTAGCCCCAATGATTTATCCAATAGTCCTATAAAAGTTTAGTTAGGGCTTTCTCTTTCCATTGAAAACTTCAGTGCCAGTTTTTTTTTTTGGGTGGCATTGAAGATTACTACTTGAGTTTTGTAGGTTGTATTAACACAGGATGGCAAAATTTTAATAAAACATTTAAATTTTTTTTAAATAAAAAGATTCACCTGATAAGTCCTCACCCTTGGGCACTGCTGCTACCTGACTCCAATGAAAGGTTCTTTTCCAGACTAAGCATGGCCTGAGAGGAGGATAGGGAGTCAGGACCCAACTTTCTAACAAGGGTACCCTAGGGTAACTTTTGATTGAAAGATTTCAGATGAACTTCAGAACTCTGTGGGCTCCACTGAGGTAGAGAGAAGTTATTACTCATAATTCTTGCCCCGTGCAGGTGACTTCTGCCACGATGGACATCTGGAGAGGAAAAATTTGGGACTTGTATCTAGCCAGGGCATCTGCCTTGAGCAAGATCCATGGGATTTTCTAGCTAGACCCTAGTTAGCACAGGAATCAGCTCCAGAGAAGTTTCAGCAAGCAGCAGCCTCAGGGAGCAGTGACCCTGTGTGTGGTTATAGGGCATTCTTTTCCTTCATCTTTAAATGCTTATATTTGGGTGCCGAATTAACCACAGAAGGAAGAAGCCCAGTTTTGCCAAGGAGAGGAGGAAAGAGGGTTCTGAAGGGCTTAGGCATGCCCGAAGTGATTTTCTTCTCCTAGGCTCATCTCCTAGCTTATTGATTCTCTTCTCTGTTGTTAGAAGAGACAAGCATGGTGTGGCAGAATCAGATGGTTCTGAGTAATTTCACAGGGACTCAGGAAGCCTGAGAGGAATGAAGGAAGTGCTGGGACAGCAGGCACTGTGCCCCTGCAACAGGAAAAAGGCAGCAGCTGGATGAAGCTTGTCAGAAATGTCAGGCAAGTGAAAGTGAATGGGAAAAGGGAAAAGGGAAGAGGAGAAATTCTCAAGTGGCAGCCAGCAGGGGAGAGAGAGGGAAAAGCAGAGAACCCAAGGGGTAAGTTTTTCTCATGGCAATTAAAAAAGATATCTTGGAAGCACAGTAGGGAAGGGAATCCGAAAGGAAATCAGATGCTTTTGTGTGTGTGTGTAGGTTGTTTTGTATTCGGGTGTACATTTTTTCTTCTCCAAAGCACTTAGGTAATCCTGTTTTAAAATTACATTAGATTAAATGATATGTTATAAAGATGAAGATTCTGGACGAACTTGGGGCAGAAATATTTAATCAAATATAACTATTCAATGTTGAAAAAAAATCCTGTTCTTCAAACATTGCCTTTGTGTGAAGGAGTATGGGGGGGGGGTGGTGTGACTATGAAATCCTGTTGTCATAGATTCAGGGCTACTAGTTCTCATTTAAATATTTAAAAGGTCATGCTTGATTGACTCATAAACTTTTTAGATAGTAACTAGGATTTTTTGTCCAAGTAAAAATCCTCTTTGGGGGTGGGGGGGGAGACACAATAAAACCAGAATTTAGTACGGTAGGGCCTTTTCTCTCTTAAAATTGAATGCTAGGGGGCAACTGGGTGGCTCAGTGGATTGAGAGCCAGTCCTAGAGATGGGAGGTTCTAGGTTCAAATCTGGCCTCAGATACTTCCCAGCTGTGTGACCCTGGGCAAGTCACTTGACCCCCATTGCCTAGCCCTTACCACTCTTCTGCCTTGGAGCCAATACACAGTATTGACTCCAAAACGGAAGGTAAGGGCTTTAAAAAAAAAATTGAATGCTAAAAAAAAAATCCTAACCACAAATATTCTTTATGACATATTTTTGTCACTGAGATAATGAAACAACACATGCCAGTTCTGGCATTTGGGGGGGGGGGCTTTGTTTTTCTAATACAAAATCGTCTTCTTCAGCACCTGCAACATTCTTTTTTATGCCTGTGACAATGAGATTGTCAGCAAGTGTATTTATTTCAGTGGTGAGCTGTCTAGTTTAGGTTGCTTTGGGGCCTGCTGGGAGAAAAGAGAAAGGTGCAGTTATCTACCCCAATCCCTTATTTCTGCATATTCTGAAGAAAATTTAAGTTAACCACTCCAATGAAACATAGTTATGCATTTTAGTAAGATTTTTGACATCTCCTAAGTCACTCAAAGATTGTGGGCTTCTGAATTTTGGGACATATTTGTCAGTGAAGGAAATAAAATAATAGACTCCATTTACTTTCATCCTACTGCAACGGTTTATCGTGAGAAAAGCATTTTGTAAACTTTAAAGTGCTATATAAATATGAATGACAATTTTCATGATTTCTTATAGCAGTGTTTAGTAATTCAATTCAACAATATTTTCTGAGTACTTACTATGTGCAAGGCATTATTGTGGAAGATATCCTTCATGGAGGGACTGAGGTCTGGGGGCCAATATTTGGGTTGTTTGATCCAGGGGTCTCTTAAGAAATTGAGTCATATCCATTATTTACCTAGGATATGTTTGCTCTAGTGTCATGTTTCCCAGGGGTCATCCTCAAATCTTCTTCTTCTGTCTTCTGGGTCAAACTTGGGTTGAGGATCAAAAGAGATTATATATGTAAAGCATTTTGTGAACCCTTTACATGGTACATACAAATGCTAGCTATTGTTATTATCCTAGGTCTGTACTACCTAAAATGAACCATTTGGGTCTCTGCCTCAATCAGGACTTTGGGTCTTAAGGAATGGGTTGGAACTGATCTAATCTTCTTAATAGTAGACAAAGGCCACCATTTGACTATGCAATTTCTCTCTTATTCTGAATATTTAAGCAGTAAAACAGACTTCAATACACTAAATGCTAAATGAGTCAGTGGTTGAAATATTTGTTTTAAAAAATAGTTATCCCTGTCTCTCTGGTACTATTTAACAAGAATGTTTAAAAAAAATGTTTTACTGCTGCTTTTTTTTACACCACAGATAAGACATCCTTCTTGTTCTGTTAAGCTGTGATAAAATCTTCCTTGAAAGAAAAAAACAAAAGTAAGCAAAGTGAAGGAAATAGGACTAGATTGTAATGTGTATATTTCAAACCATATCAATCCTATAGACACCAGCTCCCTATCTGGTACTATCTTAACATCTCTTTTTCACTGAGTTGTTACTGTTATTTTAATGTTACCAATACTGAATGAATAAATGAGAGGTAGGATAGTACAGTAGAAGAAACCCTGAGGTGAGAAACTTGGGGATCTGGGTTTTAGTTATCACTCTGCTTTTTGGCTGTATGACCTTTAATTACATATAAGGTAAGAAGATAAGAAAATAGATCATCATAAGATCAACTTATATTTAATCCTAAAATTCTGTTATTCTTCAATTATTTAACAATCTGGCCTCAGATATTTACTAGTTGTATGATACTGGCAAGATAATCTAACCATTGCTTGCCTCAGTTTCCTCAATTATACAATGGGGATAATACCAGTAGCGATGTCCCAGGATTGTTGAGGATCAAGAAAGATATTTGTAAAAACACTTAGCACAATGCCTGGCACATAGTAGGCATTACATAAATATTTATTTCCTTTCCTTTCCCCTTCCTTATTTATAAAATGCTTCACAGTTATTTTGCTACTCACCTTGGGGGTATGAGGTGGACTGGAATTGTTATTCTCATTTTAGGGGAAGCAAATTAAGATAATAATAATTCACACTTGATTCCATCTTCATAGTTTTTGAACCATTTCCCCATATATTCTCTAATTTTTGTTCCTGTGGCAACCCTATATGCCTAGAAAAGCAGGTATAGTTATTATCCCTATTTTACATATGGGGAAATTAAGGCACAGAAAATTAAGTAACTTGGCCAAGGATACACAATTAGTAAATGGTTGAGCCAAGGCTTAAATCCAGGGTTTTTTTTTTTTCTCTCTAACTCCACTACCTATACCACTGTTCCCTAATGAGTCTCTAAATCTCAGAAACAGAATGACATTAAGAATTATAAAGTCAAAATTGAGAGAGTAAACCAACCTTATTTGGTACAGAGAGAAGGAGCTGCTGCTAGCTCTAGTCCTTTTTGATCCCCTGCCCTAAATCACCTGCTATGATAGTAGAACTGATTTATTCCCTCCCTAATTCCACACTTTCCCCAGGGACCATGGCTCAGACTACAGCTGTCCAAACTCTCCATTCTAGCCTAGGTACATTATTTAAACTATAATTTTAGAAAATCTTCTGCTTCCCAAATTTGCATAGGTCTTATTCACTTTCCATGATAAACTCTTTTTGCTTTCCATTGTCTACTGATGCACCGTTCACATGGACTCACTCTATTTAAAATATCTATGGAGGGCAGCTGGGTAGCTCAGTGGATTGAGAGCCAGGCCTAGAGACAGGAGGTCCTGGGTTCAAATCTAACTTCAGACACTTCCCAGCTGTGTGACCCTGGGCAAGTCACTTGACCCCCATTGCCTAGCCCTTACCACTCTTCTGCCTTGGAACCAATACACAGTATTGATTTCAAGATGGAAGGTAAGGGTTTAAAAAAATATCTATGGCTATATTACATATATTCCATAAGGGCAGAGACTAAATCTTATCTATACTTTGTGCTCTGCACACAGTAGGGGCCTAGGAAATATGTGTGTGTATCCTTTATTTATATATAATTATAAATATGGAGAGAGTGGTTGAATGAAAATATATCTTTATATTTTAAAAAGCCTCCATGTCTCACTGGCATCTAAAAAAGTTATACTTTATATAACTCTTTAAGGTTTGTAAAACTTTTTATTTATGCTCCCACTTGATCCTCACAATCCTGAGAAGTAGGTTCTATCTCCCATTTTACAGATGAGAAAGCTGAGGCTCAGGCACGTTACACTAAATGTCTAACAGAAAATCTGAACTAAAGTCTTCCTTCTATCAGGTAGCTGAACTGAGAAGTGACTAGATTAGACTTTTTTTTTTTCCGGTGGGGTGAAGCTCATTTGCTTATTTTGTAGCATATTTACTGGGGCATATGGAGTATTTCAGGGAGGACTAGCACCTCTGGTGTGAGGGCCTGCTGAGTCCCTTTCAGGGCTGCTCATTCACCTTTGGTGACTACCTTTCATCCAACTCTCACCTGTGGCTCTAAGAAGGTGTCACATGGGAAGGGACACTAGCTCAGGAAAACCATCTTAGTAGATGGGTGAAACCAGGTTGAGGTTGACTAACCCTCAAAGCTATCAGTGGGTTAGGGGAATGTCTACACCAATCATATGAAAGACTTTTTCTGGTGGCATGAGTGGATGAGAACAATTTGTTCTAATTGCCAAGAAGGCAGCTGAAATAGGTGCTCACTATGGAGCATTTAGAACTTGACCAGACATCAAGGACTCCAAGGTTGTTCACTGCATCCCGAACCATCACCAGATGTCCTGACTTTTGCCCTTCCACTGGACTTCAATGGCCCTGGAGGAGAGAATGAGGTTAATGACTTTGTGCAACTCCACTTCACTTCAGTCCAATACACAGTATTGACTCCAAGAGGGAAGGTAAAGGTTAAAAAAAAAAAGAATTATGGACAAATAACAAATGTGTACCTTCTGCTCTCTAAATTGTTGGGAGGTTCTAGATATTTGGCAATCAGGGCAACTGCTCCTGCTCTATCAGTGATCAAGTAAGACATTTGCTTTTACTTTCTCCCAGATTTTATTCACTCAGGTGCTCAGATAGATTTGTTATCTCATTAATGAGGATATTCCCTCCAAAAATGCACCTTGGAACTGTAGGATTTTAAATAATAATCAAAAGAGAAGGGAAAGAAAAAAGGTTCTTTCAGTCAAGTGAGCAGAGCAAAGAGGGTCAGAGACTCACACTTGCAGCACTTTACCAAAAGCACAAGCTTTGAAAAAAGAGCCCCGCAGCATGCGTCTCAGCCAAATTTATCTCCTACGCATCCTTACGTAAAATGAGGATGTAACTTAAAAGGATGCTGGGAATGTAGCTCAGGTGTTGCAAATGTTCCATCTGCACAGAACCTGTTCCCTATTTGTTTTGTGATTGAACTGATAAGGAACTCAGAAGTCACCCAATCCCCTTATTTTATAGAAGAAGAAACTGAGGGTTGGTTAGTTTGTGTCGATGAGGTAGTATCAGAAGTTAGTTTTAAACTCATTTTCTGCCTTGATAGCTCTCTGGAAAGTTTGGAATTCTATTTAAAAATTCTTGGGATATGGAGGAGCCTTTCTCATTTTTTTCTTGATTCAAGTGTGTTAAGTGTTATTAGGTGCTATGGAACAAACAAGGATTATCTTCTACTTATCTGTGTAAACAATACATTTCTAGGACCTCTTCCACTCATTCCCTAGAATGTATCTTGAAGGTAAGGGACTATTAATTTTATTTTTGTTTCTTTGGCTCAATACCTAGCACATTGTAGGCATTTAAAAAATGTTGAGAATGAGGGATACATAGATATTTATGATACATATATGACCAGAAGTTTATATATATATACATATATGTAAACTTGTGCATAGTATATATATGTACATATGTACATTTAAGCTTCCCATCATGTGTACATATTTTATGTAAATTCTTGAGGCCAAGTAATATGTTTATATATGTCACAGATGTACGTATCTCCTCTCTTTTCCCCCCCCCCCCATATTACTTGGCCTTAAGTTGCTTCCAGTAACCACTTGGTTATCATTAATTTACCCCCTCCTTTTCATTATGGGAGGGGACAGGGAATCTTGGGATTTTGGTTTTTTTAAAAATAATATTGTATTTTCCCCAATTACATATAAAAACAACTTTTAACATTCATTTTTTAAAAATTTTGAATTCCAAATTCATTCCTTGAGATGGTAAGCAGATATAGATTTTTCATCTGCAGTCATGTAAAATATTTTTATATATTAGTCCTTTTGTGAAAAAAAAACAAACCTCAAATAAAAAAAGATGAAGAAATAAAGTAAAATATATTATGTTTCTGTCTGTAGTTAGCCTCTATCAGTTCTTTCTTTGGGGATATATGGCATTTTTCATCAAGTCCTTTGATATTGTCTTGGATCATTGTATTGCTGAGAATAGCTAAGTCATTCACAGTTCATTTTACTGTTACTATGTAAAATATTCTCCAGGTTCTGCTTACCTCACTCTTCATCAATTCATGTTAAGTCTCCCCAGGTTTTTCAGAAACTATCTGCTCATCATTTCTTTTAGCAAAATAGTATTCCACTACAACCTGTTCAGTCATTCTCCAAATTTTGGGTATACTCCTTATTTCCAATTCTTTGCCAGCACAAAAACAATGCAAAAAAAATTTTTTTTCAAGACAAATAGGTCCAGTACAAAAAGAGCTGTCACAAAAACAGCACTTTTTTTTTTAGTCAAATAGATCCTTTTCCATTCCTTTAATCTCTTTGGGTTACAGACCTAATCGTGCTATGGATGGGCCAAGGGTATATACAGTTTTATAGCCCTGTGGGTACAATTCCAAATTGCTCCCTAGAATGGTAATAGATTAGTTTGCAATTCCACTAACGTTGCTTTAGTGATCCAATTTTCCAACATTCCTTCCAAAATTTATCATTTTTCTTTGCTGTCCTATTGGCCAATCTGATAGGTGTGCAGTTGTCCATTTTAAATGTACATTTCTCTTATCAAGGGTGACTTAAAGCATTTTTATATGGCTATAGATGCCTTTGATTTGTCTGAAAACTGCCTGTTTGTATCCTTTTACCATTTATCATGGGGAAGGACTTGTATTATAAGTTTGACTCAGTTGTCTATATATTTGAGAAATGAGGCCTTTATCAATTACTTGCTGTAAAATCCTGCTCCCCCTTTCTGTTTTCCTTCTAATCTATGTCGCATTGGTTTTGTTTGTGTAAACTCTTAAATTTAATATAATCAAAACTATTCATTTTAAATCTAGTAATTCTGTCTCTTGTTTGGTCATACATTCCCTCCCCCCACCCATCTGACAAGTAAAAGTATTCTCTGCTGTTCTTATTTGCTTATGATATTACCCTCTTTGTACCCATTTTGACCTTATCTTGGCAGACAGTGGAAAACTGGTCTATACCTAGTTTCTGCTATACTGTTTTTCCAATTTTCCCAGGAGCTCTTGTCAAATAGTGAGTTCCTGTTCCAAATGCTAGGATCTTTGGATTTACCAAACATTAAATAAGGGTTATTTACTGAGTATTGTGCAGCTAATCTATTCCAATGATCCACCTCTCTAATTCTTATCCAGTACCAGATTATTTTGATGATCAGCTATTTACAATAGAGTTTGAGAACTAGGACGATTCAGTTTTGATTGGACACTTTGGATCTAGAAGTTGGGGTGGAATGAGAAAGGGGCAAAGCGCTATTATCACAACTTCCCCAGAAACTAAGGTTCCACAAACTCATTTGCCACCGGGTGTCGTAGCAAAAGAGTGTCTTTGATGTATTCCCTTTTCTCCTCCCCTCCACCAGGCCAAAAAAAAATAAATAAAAGGGCCAGGAGATTGCTATGGAAACATCGCGGTTACTTCTCCAGCGCAAAGTTGGGAGTGAGAGGCTGCTTGGGTCCTCTCTTGGGTAGGGCAGCGCCAGCTACCTCAAAACGAGTCCTCCTAGCTCCTGGTCACTCCTCCACTTCCATTCATTAAACTTGCCCTCCCGACTCCAAGCCTGAAGCCGCGGGCGGCGTTCGACACCAAAGTACAATTTGACTTGCATGCGCCTGCGCTTTGCAGAGTACTCCGAATATCCGAGATAGAAGCAGGGGGAGGAGAAGCAGAGGAGGACTGGTGACGGGGGAGTGAAGAGAGGTTGGAGGCGGGGGTGGGGGTGGGGGAGCCAGTAGAGGAGAAAGGAGAAGGGGAAAAAAAGCCACACAGGCTCTGGTTAAAAAAAAAAAAAAAGTTACCCGGATGTGGTCTGTGTTTGCGCATGCCCAGTGCCCCCCTCGACAAGTTGGCAGCAACAACACGGCCCCGGTCGTCGTCGCCTTAACGGAGCGTCCCGGGTGGCGGAGTCCGTGCTCTTGTTTGCTGTCTACCCGAGGCCTCGGCTGCCCTCTCCGCCGCTCGGCGGCCACCGCCCGGGGGAAGGGAAAGTAAGGGTGGGCGCTGCGGCAAGTGAGCGGAGTCCCGGGCTGCGCTGGGAGAGGCCCCAGCCGCAGGTCGGCCGCCTGGGACCCTGAGCCGGCCCGGCCCGTGAGGAGGAGGAGAAGGGGGGCGGCCCGGCCCCACGGAGGGCCAGGGGGGGCCGGGAACCGCGGCGGCGGTGGCCCGGCCGGGAGGGAGCTCGCTGTGCGCCTTGTGCCAGGCCGCGGCGGCGGCCCAGCCTTCGCCCGAACCCAGGGGCGGGAGAGGACCGCCGCCGCCGCCGCCGCCTCCTCCTTCTGCCCGCGGCGGCCGGAACCCAGGTAACAGCAGCGCCTTGTCCTCCCCTCCCCTGTCGGCCCCCCTCCATCTCTTGAGATCCCAATCCGGGCACACGTGCCCCCCACCCAGGCCACAGGTGGAGCTGGTCCGCCGGGCTACACCCAGCAGCGTCCCGGACCTCCTTGGTCTGTCCTAGGCAGGGCCGGCCACTTGCCGCCACTCCTTTGCCCAGTTGTGCAGTGGAAGTTAATAGGCGACCGGCTCCATTCCTCTCTTCCAGGCCCCCCGCGGGCACCTTTCTCTCCCTGGGCTCCTGCCTAACCTTTCCCGTCAGGGATAAGAGTCAAATGCTGGGTGGCGACGCGCCCCCTCCTACATCATCTTCCCTCTGGCTCCTACAACTCTTTGTTGTTCGGTAGTTGTACTATTTGGCGGTGCAAAGCATGTTGGGTTGGAAGACGAGAAATCTAGTTTCCCACTGGAAGTTGCCGAAGAGTTTTAAGTTTGTTTCAGGTCCTGTCCTCCCCCCATCCCTTTCGCGGTTATCTTTTGTAGTTTTTTGGATTTTTATTTTTTTAAACACTACCTGCATTTTTAGTACTATGGATGTGTCTGCTTTGGAGAAATACTTATTTAAGGTACAGAGCTGTAAAGAAAAAACTGAAATGGATGACTTTTGATGGTTTTTATCAGTAGATATCCGTGGTTCATTGTAACTGAAGGTAATACGTTTTGTGTTTGACTAGTGTGGGGTAGTGGCGACCTGTACTGTGTAAGATTTTATTAAACATTCAGTCATAGGATTTTGATTATTTTTTGGGGGGGGTGGATCTTAAAAAAAAACCTGTTTAACAATGGACAAATTTGCTGCTTCAACATTTGAAAAATAAATCTCAAGCGATTTCTAATGTCTTAAGTCTGCAGCAAAGCTTAAGCAGAAACATACCTAATTGATAAAAAAAAAATGTGTAATACAAAGAGTGAGTGATTTTAAGTAGACAATTTCAAAAGGCATGTAAGTGAACTTGAGACTAATTTAGTTAACAAGTTCTGACTTGTACCGGTTAGCACCTTTGAGTCTTAGCATAACGATTGCTTTTAAAAAAAATCAGTTTTGAACTTTTTATGAACCAGAAATCATTTTAAGATTTTAGATTATGCTTAGGCTTTTAAAAAATAGAAAAAAAAACACCTTTTTGTAGAGTAATTGGCCTTGCTTTATTTAATTTTCATATCAAAATAAAATGCAAATTACTTGAGCATTTTTTTGTTCACTCCTGTACTAAAATTATTTTCATATAAGATTTTAGTTATCTTCAGGAAATGTTGATGACTTGGGCAAGTCACTTAAATTTAACCCTGTTTGCCTATCCCTTGTCCTTCTGTCTAGAATTGTTACTAAGACAGTAAGGGTTTAAAAAAAAAGGGAGAAAGAAATGTCCATCTGTGGATATATACTAGATTTTTTTTTTTGTCCTGCCTAAAATACTAAGGTCGAAATTTAGAATGAACTGCACTCCTTCAGTTATTTCACTCTAAATGGAGAAACCAAATATGAACTAGTTGGCTTTCACATGTTGGCTACAACTTGTCAATTTAGACACTATCATCCCTAATATTTTTGCTTTGTAAAATAGTGAAAATCTTGTTTCTTACCTCACTTTTGGAAAAGTAGAAGCATTTTAAATTCCCAACAGCATTATATTTTTAGCTTAATAAGACAATTCTCCATTTCTGTATCTTTGGGATTTTTGTCTTCCAAGTATCTCTAGATAAAATAGGAAGTCATTAACTAAGCTCTCCTGCCCCAGTCTCAACCCCAGCTTTCCCGCTAGGAAACTGCCCTTTCTGATTGAGCCAATGTTACAGTGATGTCAGTAAACACTGTTGTAATTGGACATCTAGTTGCTAGGGCAGTTAACTCCATCTCCTACCAAACCCAATTGTTTAAACTAACATTTAAAAATGAACATAAATGTGTTGGTTAAATTTTTGCCTCTGAGTAAAGACATAGCATGTCTTTACTGTTCTAGATATTGTGACTCAGTTTTTCTGTTTAATGAATTTTTGGCAGGGTTCAGAGGCTGTTGTCAGCTGAATATGTTTATTAGCCTTTTATAATTGTTTTTGTTTTTTAATTTGGAGGGGGGTGGAACATAATGCATTTTCAAATTGAAAAGAAGAAAAATCAGTATGTTGTAGTGACTGTCAAAGCACTATTAAATTTAACCAGCCATTTTAGTAAAACTTTATCATTTTCAGCATAAAAAATAATTGTCCAGTCCCTAGCATAGTGTTCTGTACATAGCAAACAATACTTGTTGAATGATTAAATAAAATACCAGGAGGAATTATACAATGCAAATCGATTTTGGTAAAGTATTTTCTTCACAACTGCCTTATGAGGTAGGTAGTAAAAAGTCATTTGACAAAGACAAGTAACACTTTTTTTTTCCAAGTTAAATGAGTGAGTTGCCTAAGTTGCCCAGAAAAAGTGGTAGTAGTAGTTTGTAAATATGTATTGTGAGGTTCTTCATTTATCAGATTAAAAAGAGTACTAACTTTAGGTAATTTGATAAATGTAAATTTTTTTATACTCCCTTTACCATTTCTGAAGGGACTGCAGTTTTGCTGATAAGAAATTTATCATCTAGCTTACTGATTCTTGGGATAAAGTAGAAATGGTATTTGAGATTCTGTCAAACTGGTTATCATGAGGTATGTTTCCAGGATTAGTATAGTGTGAAAGTGTAGATTCCTATAGTCAATAAGAAACTTAAGTGTTGAATCTTTGATGTATTTTGCTTAATTTAATTTAATTTAATTTATTTAAAAAACCCTTATCTTCTGCCTTGGAATCAATACTATGTATTGATTCCAAGGCAGAAGAGTGTTAAGGGCTAGGCAATGGGGGTTAAGTGACTTGCCCAGGGTAACACAGCTAGGACAGGTCTGAGACCATATCTGAACCCAGGACCTCCGGGCTCTGGGACTGACTCTCAATCTACTGAGCCACCTAGCTGCTCCTGCAAAAGTATTTTAGATTAAATGAATAAATGTTTATGTATTTCATTAGCCCTTGCAGCTATCTTTAGCATATTTGTCCAAAGACCTTCATGTCTGTTTTAAGAATTCCATCAATGTTGTAATTGCAAAATGCCTGGAGAAAATTTTCCCATTACTTTAATTTTAAATGCATTTCTGCAGACCAGAAAACTTAACGTCTGGTCCTGTAGTTTTCTAGTTGTTACACTGTACTGTTATAAAGCCTTCTAATTGATTTTAGTTTCCTGTGCTACTTTTATACCACCCCAGCATAATGTTGCAATAAATTCATCAAATGTTATCAGTATACCTTTTATTCTTTTTCATGGGTCTCGTAAAAAATGTTGCAACATTTGTCTGATTTGTACTATTTTTCTTCCAGCGCTATTTCTTTCTTGTAAAGCATGTTCAGTCAACATTTATTAAGTTCCTTTTAGGTGCCAGGCATCCTGCTAGATGTTAAGGATTAAAAAAAATTAATAATCTTAGTCTGATAATATTGACCTTAAGGAAATTGAGAGGCAAAGTAGGAAATTTGATATTTTTACAATTACTATGATTTTTTAAAAAAGTATATAAGCAATACTTTGTTTAAAATTATGGATAGGTCATAAATTTTAAAAATTAATAATCATGTAAAAGGTAGTATTTAGGTATCCAATGTAAATTGCAGATACTCCCTGGTGTTTAGAGGTGTTTGAGAGCTATGCTAAGTTTCTTTTCACTGGTGTCATTGAGTTAAGTATCTTTATCTGATTCCATATATATAGCTTCCAAACATGCCTCAGTTTTATTATCAAGGAGGCAAAACAGATGATCAGGCTTCTCTTGTAATCTATTATAGAAAAGTAAAACATAAAACCCCACAGATATGTTCATTGCCATTCACCAGTTTTCTAGATATGATCTAGGAGGCACATTGAGTTTTCATTTTGAAAACTCAATGTGCCTCCTAGATCATATTATGATATCCATTATTATTAGCTGTCTTGGTGGGGTTGATGTGAGGAAAATGTTTTGTTAAATCTAAAACACTATAAATGTGAGTTATACTATACTATTTCTGTCCCCATATGTAATTGCTTTGAAAGTAAGTTTAGCTTTTATAGGTCTTTCTTTTTTATTAATCTGTTGTAAGAAAAAGAACAGAAACTTCTACATTTTCTGACTGTGGTAGATAAGAGAGTTTGTGACAGCCTTAATACAAAAATTGAAATGTACAACTCATTTTTGGTTTTGAAGACTTGGAAAAAAAAAGTTTTAAATATTGACATCTTTTATATGCTTTGTGGGTTGCTATGAGCATGGATACTAGAATGATTCTGTAACCTAGCTAGCATATAGTACAGAAGTTTAATAACTAGCAATAACTATATATATTTATAAATCTATTATAAAATACAATCACAGACACATACATATGCACATAAGCATCCAACATATCTTCTTATTGAGTTATTTGGTTGGAAGATATAAGGAAATTGTAGTAGCAATGTAAAAATAAGTTGGGAATCAGGGTACAAAAACTCTACAGGTGAATCTGTATCACAGACCGGTGCAGTTTTATGACACTAAGATTATAATTCTTCCTTATGGAAGAATGTGTATTGAAATGATGTAATTTGCTATTAAAACAATTAAATAAGGCATGTAACTATATTACCCAGTGAAACCAGATGTTTTTAGATATATAGTGTGTAATGTTTTGTGCCAAACTTGTATTATGCCTAAAATATTTGAAACACTGCTTGGTATGTACTAGAGAATATACACAGTTTTAGGTATGATAATAGTCTCCATGCTCATGTGAAACTGAAGCTATCTTACAATTTAGTATCTGTTAGAATCCCAGTAAGAGAAACATTGTGGATTTTAATTTTATTCCAATTTGTAGTTGTGGTTTAGTTTTTAAAACTGTTTTCAATCTCATAGCAACTAGCTCTGAATTTTTAGTCATTGCTTTTTGAAAAGTATAAATTGAATTAAAAATACATTCAGTTATTTAAACATTAATGGAAGACCTCAATGATTACTGTTTTGGTTCCTTTGATACCTTTAATTTTGCTTAGTGAGAGTGGATATTCTGTTGACTTTTTGTCTGCTTTGAGTGGGTCACATCTATATGTAAAAGCACCAAGAAATGTGAGAAACAAATTACCTGTCACTTAAACATTTGGAAGTCTTCCTTACTGCCAGTTTTATTCACCTTAAAAATGTGGCAGCAAAAGAGATCTTGAAGTGCTTATTTGACCATGCTCATCTCCTCAAAACTATATAATGGCTTATATTTTCTGCTTTACCTCCTCCATTCCTTTTCCTCCCATTTTTTATTTTCATTAGTTCCTCAGCTGTAATCCTACCTCTTCTATGTGCTATCCATGCAATTTTAGTTGTGCAAGTCATCTAATCTCTGGTCCCCAGTTTTTTCATCTATAAAATAAAGGGTTTGGACTGACTTCTGGAGGCCCATTCCAGCTCAAAGTCTGTTATCTCTGTTTCAAAAGATGGAAGTTTTTTTTTTCTTTTTTAAATACTTGAACCTCAGAACATTTCTTTCTTTCTCTCTTTTAAAACTTAAGTCTCTTGCAAAACAAACTGAACAAAAACTTTCCCTTAAATGATATTTAATGTTGGAAATCTAGCAACTTCAACTCTGAAGTTTTGTAATGTATTTTCATTTTGGCTGTGTTTTTGATATACTAGAAGTTAAAGGTATAATAGGGACAATATTAAGTAGTTTCAGTTTCTGCTAAGAAGGAGAGAGAAAAAAATACAAAAAGTAAGCAGAACTAAATCAGCTTTTATACTTTCAAGGTCCATTAAAATATCCTGTTGTAAGTATAGTACAGTAATTTTTAATGTTGACCCTAATCAGTTAAGAAAAGGGAAATGCATAACACATTAAAAAAATTTCTTTGAAAACTGTTAGAGTATAAGTTGTATATTTAAAGTTATCACATATTTAGTTATAAATGACACACATTTGAGTATTTTATGTTATCACCAAGATACAAAAAAAGACTTTAGACCCTTAACCTTAAGGCATTTCTAATTACTTGGAGAAATAGGACATATCCCCCCTCCCCCAATCAACCAATGACACATAGTAGGCACTGTATTCCATATGGCTGATGTCTACAACAAGGAAGAACAATTCATACATTTTACTTCCTAAGTGATTTCTTTTTTTTTTTTCCCTTAAAAAAAAAACAATTTCTTACTTTCCATCTAAGAATCAATATTGGGTATTGGTTCTAATGCAGAAGTGTGGTAAAGGACTAGGCAATGGGGGTTAAGTGACTTAACCAGGGTCACACAACTAGGAAGTGTCTGGTTCAGGACCTCCCGCCTGACTCTCAATCCATTGGGCTGCCCCCACCCAAGTGATTTCTTAAGGACATTTGGAGGTGCATATATTCTAGGTTTCTCAAGTCAAGATGTTGGAAATAGAACTCATCTATTTTCCCAAACCTTTCCTTCTTCTAAACTTTCCTTTTATTGTTAAGAGAATAGCTCTTTCACTTACCCAATCTGAAACTTTGATTTCATTTTTGATTTTTTCATTTACCCTATGTAGCTTGTCATTTCTTCTACCATCAAAACATTTCTCAAATATGTCCCTTTCTCTGTTGTCATAAATCATTACTCTGGGTTAGGTCATCATCACCTCAAGCCTGAATTATTGCATTAGCCTTCCATTTGGTTTCCTTGCCTCATGTCTCTCTTAACTCCTCTCCATGCTCTGCACTTTTGCCAAAATGATTTTCCCAAGTTGTAAGCTTGACCCTGTTTCCCTGTCCTCACCTCCCCTTAATAAATTCCAGTAATTCTTCCTTCTGATTCCCAGAATTAGTCTTGTATTTGGCATTTAAAACTTCACAACCTAGCTTCTCCTTAACTTATCAGTCTCTCTCTCAGAATCCTTGACTTCTTGTTTTAAAATTATTTTTCATCGATTCTTTATGTATCTGGTATGTATTTATTTACATGTTGTTTTCCCCATTTTCTAATTAAGCTCCTTGAGGGCAGAGATTTTTGTCTTTTTTTGTATACATGGAGTTTAGTAGTAATGCCTGACACATAGTAAGTATTTAATGAATGGGCTATTGATTAAGGCTGCTTCCCTTTTTAAAAAAAGATATATTTTGTTTTGTCATACCACTTCACAAGGAATCCTTTTTCTCCCCTCCATGGACCAGTAGAAGAGTGCTGGACTTGGAATACGGAAGTCTTGGATTGGTTTCTGGTGTATATATGGGACAACTTACTTAAAGTCTCTGAGCCTCTGTCTCTATATTTGTAAAATAGTGATAATGTTTATTTTGGCAGCTATGTGGTACTATGGATGGAATGCTGGTGTTTGAGATGAATTAAATTCAAACCTGCTTCAGACATTTACTAGATATGTAACCCTGGGCAAATGACATAACCTCTTAATGCATTTTATAGATAAAGATCTGTAAAATGAGGATGATAATAGCACCTACTTCCCAGGGTTGTTGTGAGACTCAAATGAGTAAATATATACAAAGCACTATGAACGTTGACACATTATTATTATTACCTGTAATATCTATTCAGAGTGTTGTGGAAATCAAATGATATACTATAAACCACTTTGCACACTTAAAAAAATACATAAATATCAATTAATGACTTAGTAACACTTTCCCCTAAAATATTTAAGCAAAAGTATCTGATTTGCTACTCTTCTAGTTTACCACTTTTTAATAGAAAGAAAAATATTTTAACCTGGGTCATTTGGAACCAACATTGCTTATTGTTGGTTTTGACTTCAATTCTTTTATGTTCTAGTATTATTTTAATTTGTGTTGCTATCAGCCAGCAAGCATTTATTAAGTACCTGCTATGTGCCAAGAATTACCTAGATTTTGGGAATAAAAAGATGAAAATGATACCTTTCCTGCCCTTATAGAGTTTACATTTTATTATGGGAAACAAAATGTACAGATATATGTGCAGATAAAAATATAAGATAATTCTTTCCCTGTGCTTAGCATAATGCTTAATATTTATTGAGTGTTTGATACAGACATTAGACATTTTAGAATGACTTCAGATAGGATATAACTCTTGAGCTGAGCTTTTGCAGGAAATAGGGATCTGTAGAGATATATAAGAGGAGAGCATGCATTCATGGGGACAGCTTGTGTAAAGGTACAGAAATGGAAGATGAAGTATATGTAAGAGAGCAAGGAAATCAATTAATTTGGACCATTGTATTCTTTTGAGGGAGGGATAGAGTAATACATAATAAGGTTTTAATTGTGGCCAAATTATGAAAGGGTATAAATGCAAAACAGAAGAGTTTAGTAATTATTAGGAGTAATAGGGAAATTTTTCAGCAATTGAATGACAAGGTCAGACTTGTGTGTTAGGAAAATTACTTTTTGTTAGTTATGTGGCAGATTGGAGAGAGTTAAGATAAGTAAGGGAAACTAATTAGCAGTCTTTGGTAATAGTAGTCCAAATGAGAAGTGATTGTGGATGTGAAAAGACAGTAACCAATTTGGGAGCTGCTCGCTCTGTACCCATAACAGAAATGGGGAAGTTTGAAAGTGGCTTGAATTTTGAACATAGAGAGGTCATTGGAACATATAGTTCCAAATATTCATTCAGTAGGCAATTAATGATTTAGTATTTTTATTCAGGAGAGAGACTATAGATATATAGATTTGGAAGTAATCTGCATTGAAGTAATTGAGTATATTGGAATAATTGAGTACTTGAGAAAAATATAGAAAAAGAAGAAGGATAAAGGACAACTATTTGGTGGTACATACTTTTACATTTAAGGTGATATTGTGAATGATGGTAGGAGAATCAAACAAGAATAATATATATCTAGAAAGGAGAATGTGTCCAGGAAGAAAAGGAATGATGACCCTCAAAGTCAAGAATAATGGGAATTGAGAAAAGGCCTATGTATTAGGCAAATAAAAGATCATTGATAATTTGTGATTCGTTAGTTTGATTTGGAAGCCAATAAACTGCAAGGGTTTTAGTAGAAGAGAGTCTGAGGAGAAGTGGGAATACCTAATAAAGATGATTTTTTTAATGCGTTTGAAAGGAAAGAGAAATACAATATTAGTGACTTGAAGCACTTTTCCATTTGTTGATGTTCATTTGAAAACTGTACATGTCATTTACCAGTGATTAATTGAGGTAGAACTTTACAACTCAGACAGTGGCAAATCCTTATAGATTTTTAAAATATATGATTTATTAGAAATATATTGGCATATATTTTTCTCAATTTTAATTGTTTGTAATATATAGTTTTTAAAGTTCTGTTTTGGCTTTTATAATTTCCTCTATTCTTTGGTTTAAGATTTTTCTCTCTCCTCTAGTAAAGTATGAAATAAAACATTCTACCTCATATTCCTCAATTTTTAAAATGTATGTATGACAAAATTCAGACAAAAATATTTTTTCGCAGTCTTTTAAGACTTAAAGCTCTTAGAGAATTACTCACAAATATTAGATTCTGTAAAAACAGAAACAATTCACGAATTAGTTAATAATTCTTCTTTACTGTTGGCATTGTTAAGTCTTTAGTGATGAAAGAATTACATAAATTTACAGTTCGAAAAGAATCTTAGTCATTAATACAATTCTTTTATTTTTCAGATTAGAAAGTTGGAGTGACATGTTGACCTTGTTTTTCCCTTAAGACTATTAGCCATTTGAGAGCAAGGATTGCCTTGAGTCTCCACAAAGTCCTGAGTAGTACCATAGATAGAATGACTGGTTCTTAAGATATTGATTGATATCATATCTTTGTTTTTTTTTTGTTTTTTTTCCAAAACAATGCATGTCTTATCAGTAGAGGGAACAGAGTGCTTAGAATCAAAATATTAATAATTTTTCTGGATCTGTAGTTTCATTAATTAAACTGTCAAGGACATTACCAATTCAGAACATTTACACTCAGCAATTTATGATCTTAGGTAGTTAACCTGGAGGACGAGTTAAATTATTTGCCTAGATTCTCATAGCTAGACTTGGTCAGAAGTAGGGCTGAAACTCAGGTTTTGTTGACATAGAACCATGTCTATTCTGACGTTGTTATAAAAAAAATTAAAAGACACCTAAGCTATGGTTCAGGGGAGGTATAGTTTAGAAGTACTCTTCAGAGTGATCAAAGAAATTGGCACAAGTGGTTTCATTATGTACCCAAAGATAAGCTAGATATCTTGGGGCATCATCACATCTTGCTGTTCTGAAAATGATTGTAATCAGGCTATTGTTGAGATAATTATTGACTAGCTGCCAACATCTGTTGGGGATGATACAGAAAGATGTAATGGTAGAAGCTTCTATGAAGAGCTTGATTGGATTCTCCAAATTAAGTCAACTTACTTTGACATCAGTTTGAAAATGGGCACAGTGGAAAATGGCAACAACTCTGTAAAATGTTTTTTGTTTAGGGTTCAGATAAGAAAGTGACCAAAGAAAGCCTTGCCAATTCCTCTGAAAAGTTATGCTTTCCTATTGTGAGTACTTTTTCCAAGAAGCTATGTGAAAGTAACTGAGAGTATGGATCTTTTAGTGATAAAGTGAAATTAACCATATCCTAAGAGGCAGGAACTGACAACCTATGGATACAACCATCATTTTGGAAGTGATTGACTATGTATAGTCATAAAAAAAAGATAAAAAGAAGTCACTGAACTCCCCCATAAACATGGTTAAACAAGCTATTGAAGCTGACAAATTGGGAATGGATAAAATTGAGTACATTAAATCTGACCATTTTGGAGAGAAATTTATGCAAAATAATTGCCACAGAGGCCAAAAAATATTTAATATTCTTGCTTATCAAGTAACTTAAGGATGGTAGTTTAGAACACAAGCTCTTTTAATTAAAAAAAAGTCTTATTGATGCATCTTGCTTTTTTTACTTAAATCATTTCAATGTATTTTCCATCTCCTAAAGAAAAAGAGTTAAGTATAATCAGCAGATACTCTGTACCTGATAACATATACAACATTCCCCATCAAAGGCTCCTACCAGTCCAGTGAAAAAAGGGTGATACATGTATTCTCATCTCTAATACAAAATTCTTATCTTCATTCCTCAAGTCTTTGCCCAATCCAATCCATCTGTGCCTCAGAAAATGATTTTCCTAAAACAATGGTCTGGATCATGTCTCTCCCTTTTCAGTAAACTCCAATGACTCCTTCTCTCACCCCAGAATCAAATATAAAATTCTGTGGAACTCAAATCATAACCTGACCCTCTGCAGTCTTTTTACATAGTACTGCCACTTGAGTTTTGCACATACATCCTTTTTGTCCCTCAATGTATTCTTTGATCCAGTAACACCTTGAACAAGACACTTCATCTTTGAGCTGAGCATCTTCTAGCTGTCCTCTGTGTCTGGAATACTTTCTGTTTCTTGGCTTGAGTCAAGCCCCAGCTAAAAATCTTACTTTCCATAAGAAGCCTCCTCTTTAATGCTAATATCTCCTTCCCTCTGTTTATTTTCTCTAGTTTATCCCTTCTGTCTTTTATTTGTATGTAGTTTCCATATTGTCTCCTTTGTTTTTCCCTCTTTTTCATTGAAATGGTGAGTGACTTTGGATGTCACATGTTACATATGTTATCAAATACACAGTATCTGCTATTTATGCATAATTCTTTTTCTTTAGGAGATGGAAACTACCTAGAAAAATGCTCTTTGAGAGCAGACTTTTTTTTTGTCTCTCTTTGGGTGCCATTTAGCATAGTGCTTGGCACACAGTAGGCACTTAATAAATGCTCTTTGGTTGATTACTTTTCAGGCCACTGTCATCATTTATGCAGTGTTTGGACAGACCCTTTCTTGAAATACTATGGAAGAGTATAATATTTAGTTGGGCTACATGACGAAATACAATGAGTATTTTGTCACATAGAATGGTTTAAAAAGCATGCCTTTGTATTTGAGAAAGCAAGGTGGTACATTTGACAGAGTACTTGAACCTAGAGCTAGGAAGATATGAGATGAAATCCAGCCTCAGACACTTAGTAGCTATGTGACCATGGGCAAGTCTGCCTCTGTTTCTTTGTAAAATGGGGATGATATCACCCACAGGGTTGTTGTGAGGATAAAACTTACTCTTCATAGATGACATCTTAATGATTTCCTGGAGTCTTAGAACATAGCATCCTCTTCAGAAATTTGTAATAATATGGAAGATTCTAGTTAGATGGATGTCCCATTATATTAATCTGTGTGTATGCATGTGTATTTGAGATGAGTTAGGTAAGAGTAATGATAATGATTGAGGTTCAGAATTATGATAAGATGAGATCAGGCTGTTTGGCAAATGTAAAACTGAAAACATTGCACAGTGGATGCTTTATATGACATTTGAAAAGCAATTTCTTGACACCAATATTCTCTGGTATTGTATAGCTTCAAGTTAAAGAATATAACAATCTCAGAAAAACTAAAATTACAAAAAACTCAGGTCATTGGTGAGATATGTGATATAGATCAGAATGCATGTCAGCCTTCATGTTATAATGCTGGCATGAATACATTGAAACAGGTAAGTGACATTAAATCTGTGTTTGTTTAGAAAAAGAGATAGTCATATAGTGAGAATGAACAAAAACAAATGGACAATCCAAGTAAATATTGTTGCTTTTTGGATACCAAAAGAATAAGAAAGCCTATAATTATTAAATATGATAACCAACACAGGTTGAAGAGATTGTTGTGTATTAATATAATTACTAATCCTTGATCACATCAAGGATTAAAGTATAGGCCTTTTTTTATAAATGAAATTTTGAAGAATTTAGAATTTTTTTCACTTTTACCTTATGGGTTGGTGGTAGTTAATTTTATTTTTCTGGTGAAATTTCCCTTTTGATTTAAGCCAAGAAGTTATAAACTTGCACAGAATAGTTGATTATCTTTTTTTAAAAAATAAGTTTTTATTGAAATCTGTTTCTTAAATTATCATGGTTTCTCCAAGTAGCTATCTCCTATATCAAATTGTTTTTCTTAGAGAGGTAGAAAATCAGCACAGCTAATCAGTACATCAAAGAAGTCTGAAAACATGTGCAATATAAAATAACTGTAGACCTCCCTTCTCTAAGAAGGCATAGTTTGGAGATATCTTCTCATATTTCTTAATTTGAATCCTGCTGGATCTTTATAATTTTGTTACATTTAATTTTTTTTAACCCATACCCTCTATTTTAGAATCAATACTATGTATTGGTTCCAAGGCAGATGAGTGTCAAGGGATAGTCAGTGGAGTTAAATGACTTGCCCAAGGTCACACAGCTAGGATAGGTCTAAGGTCAAATTTGAACCCAGGACCTTCTGTCTCCAGAACTGGCTCTTAATCCATGGAACTACTTAACTCCCTCCCATCACATTTACTCTTAATTTTCTGGTGGATAGTTCTTTCCATTGATACTGTTGTAGTTCTATGTCTTGTTTTCTTGGCTCTTTATTTCACTGCATCATTTCATATAGATCTTTTTCTTACAACACAGTAATATTCTATTACATCCAAGTGCCTCAGTTTGTTTAATTGTTTCCCAGTTGATGGTCATCTACTTTGTTTCCAATTCTTATCTATTAAAACAAGTTCTGCTTTATATAGGTATCCTTTTTTCTTACCAATGGCTTCCCTGGAGTATAAGCCCAGAAATGGAGTCTCTAGTTCAGAGGATATTGTGTGGTTGATTATTAAGAATTTGTTTAAATCCTGCTCTTCAAATTATTATTAACCTTTTTAAAATTATTAAATTTAATCTTTGTTCATGAGTTATATTATTAAATTTTTTTTCATTATGAACTTAAGTTTACCCAAGCCTGCCTCAAAAGATAAATTGATTATGAGTAATCTTTCAAAGTTTTATAAGTACACTTAAGTAGTAGTAACAACTTGCCAATTCATTTTATTGCCTTTCTGATATTTCAGCACGTATTATTTTAAAGCAACAGAATATTAGAATTACAGTCTAATGGTCTTTGACTTGAAAATATACAGAACACTTTTATCTCAAAGCATCTAAGAAAAGAACCCAGTTTCTCTAGACTCTGAATTGGGAGTTTCTAAATGAACCTTATTGAGAGCAAGTTTGTACTTCTTTACCATTACAATGTACTTGGTTAAGAACAAAACAAAAAAACTCTCCAACTTTATTGATCTCTTTTGTTCTCTCATATTTTTCCTAGGTTATCCTGAATAACACATGTCTGTAACTGTCTTGCCTGTGGGCAGCATTAGGAGTTGTTCCTTGCTGCCTGAACACTATCAGAATTGCTGTAGGAATTTTCGACTCATTTGATTCAAAAGAAAAAACGGTAACAAATGGACAATATGTCTATTACTAACACACCCACAAGTAATGATGCCTGTCTGAGCATTGTTCATAGTTTGATGTGCCATAGACAAGGTGGAGAAAGTGAAACATTTGCAAAAAGAGCAATTGAAAGTTTGGTAAAGAAGCTGAAGGAGAAGAAGGATGAATTGGATTCTTTAATAACAGCTATAACTACAAATGGCGCCCATCCCAGCAAATGTGTCACAATACAAAGGACATTAGATGGCAGGCTTCAGGTTAGTCAAATGCAACAACCTAACCTATTCTTGCCTTTTAGGATGATTGATTATCTATTTCCATTATTACTTCATTCCCTTAATTTAAGTCCTTTTTAAAGATACATTTGTTAATAGAGTAAATTGTTTGACTCTCCCACTTCAAATATTGCTCTACTGAAAGATTAAAAGTTATAAGAATACATGCAAAGAAGATACTTTAATACTATGAATTAAATTGAATTTTGCCTTTTTAAAAAAACTTGGGTTTTTTTTACTCTATATCTTAATATCCTAAGAATATTAGTAAAAATATAACATGCATCTAGCACTTTTATTAAAAATCAAACCAGAAAGCCTTTCTCTCCTCCTCTTTAACTTACAGATCAAGTAATTTAATATTGATTTTATTTCATGGTCTTAGATGCTTTTCTAAATAGTTTATTTAATGAGATAATAATAAAATTAGATGCTCTTATTTGATAAACTCTAGTTACCAATCAGTGAGTAATTTACCAATCAGATTTTATAGGTAGACTCTCATAGCCATTCTCTTAAACCTAAAATTTGTCTAGAAGCATTATAGAAGCTATTATCTTGTTTAACTTATATTTCAGTACTTTTAGATGGTTTTAGAATTAGCATTTATAATACAAATTTTTCAACTGTCTTATTTTAAAACTTCCTAGGTGGCTGGTCGGAAAGGTTTCCCTCATGTGATATATGCTCGTCTCTGGAGGTGGCCTGATCTTCACAAAAATGAACTTAAACATGTGAAATACTGTCAATATGCTTTCGACCTAAAATGTGATAGTGTCTGTGTGAATCCATATCATTATGAACGAGTTGTATCACCTGGCATTGGTAGGTAGACTGACTTTACTAATGAAATTACATGTCAAAAGATTTAAGAGGATACTTTTAATGAAGTTAATGATTATAGGATTAAAGCAGTCTCAAAATTGTGAATCAAAAAAATAATAATTTAAAATTTAGTTACTTCAAATGAATCCATGTTATTCTAATTTTTTGAAAATTTTTTTCAAAATAAGATTGTATCATGTATATGTTTAGATTTGAGTGCATGTTTAGTATTAAATTTTGATACTGTAATACATGACTATGGGTTCTCACATTTACTGTCTGGTTCCATGCTGATAACATCTTTTCTCCTTTTTTTCAAATTAAGATCTCTCAGGATTGACACTGCAAAGTTCTGGTAGGTAATCTGTTTTTAATAATTGCCTGTACTCTTCCCCACCCTCTAGTTTGCCATTAGTTCGGGTAATATTAACAAGAACCTACTCTGTAAATTTATTTTGGATGTCAGTTGTGAAAAAAAAAAGGGTTGAGCCATTTAAGGCTATTTGTCATCAGAGTTTAAATTGTCCTTAATCGTTTACCAGTGTTGAAAACTGATAACAAAGATGCTCTAAAGCATTATGGCAGAAGAATGTGCACATAGGTGTGATTAGGTAAAGGGAAGGGAGATTTTAGGACTGAAGTTTAATAAATTTAAAGGAATGTCAAAATACTTTTGTAATTTGGAAGAATTCTCAAATAAGATTTTAAGGGGGAATAACCAATTTTCCAGGAAAAAACAATTAGAATATTATATCCTTAGAAATCACTTAGAAGAGTATAATGATGTCTTAAACTTGCTTTCCAAAATAACAGGTAATATTTTCATTGCAATATTTGATTTAAGGTTTAAATAAAAATAAAATATTTTCCTAAGTTTTTATCCCTTTTTAGAAAAAACGGGTTAATAAGGAAAGTTACTCACAAAATTATTTGGGTTGTTACTATTTTAATGGCTATGGTATTCTTTCAGTCCCCTCCCCCCCAAAAAAAAGTAAAAATAGTTATCATATAGTCAGGAGTGTGTTATAGTCATGTGGAACAGGCACCAGAAAGATAATTATTAAATTTTCAATATCAGCATTTACATTTGTGAAATACACAAATTCTATAAACCAGTGTTTGATATATTGTTTTGTTGAGTGTCTACACTTAAGAAAGAGTTAATAATGCAAATTAAACTTTAAAATATATTTTGGGTCCATTTTTCTTTTTTTAGAGACAGAGTTATTAAGCCTTTATCAGCATAGCATACCTCTATAAGTAGGTAGGAAAAACACAGACAGGTCATTTTTTCCTAGGATTATAGAATGAGTTACTGAGTCATCATTATGATTGGTAAGTTAGTTTTAAGAGTCCAGGTTTGGTTGCTCTTGAGCCTATAGCTAATGATAGTGTGACTATATGAACCAGTTAAATTTGGACAAGTAAACTTCTCTATGAGGCTTATACTTCTCCCTCTAAAAGCACTCATATGGCTTAATAGAATTCACAACACATTGTGATTGTTTTGATTCATTCATGTAACAAATGTGTTTTGGTTATTCTAGGAATTCTAGGGAAGATTGGGCAAGTATGGGTAATTCAGAACCATATGGTGTCCTGAGAGGCTCAGTGTTATCTCTTGTGAAGCAGGAGAGGGCTGCAGTTGGAATCACAAGTGGGCACACAAAGAGGGCAGCTACATAGATAGAGAGCCAGGCCAATAGCAAATCTGGCTTCAGATAGATACTTCCTAGCTGTGCAACCTTGGGCAAATCACTTAACCCCAGTTGTGTAGCTTGTACTATTCTTCCTTGGAACCTATACCTAGTATCAATTCTAAGACAGAAGGTAAGGTTCGAACAAAGAAGTGGTTTAAAACTTACCTGTCCCAAATTGGGGCATTGTTACATTGCCAGTGGAGTTTTGAACTGATCCAACCATTTTAGAGTAATATCACTACTGGGTCTTTATCCCAAAGAGATTTTTAAAAATGGGAAAGGACCTGTTTGTACAAAGCTGCTCTTTTTGTGGTGGCAAAGAATTGGAAACTAAAGCGATGTCCCTAATTTGGGGAATGGCTGAACAAATTGTGTATGATGGTGTTGGAATACTGTTGTGCTATAATGAATGATGAACAGATAATTTCAGAGAGATCTGGAAAGACTTTTGTGAACTGATGCAGAGTGAAATAAACAGAACCTAGAGGATATTATACACAGTAACTGCAATATTGTGGAATGATCAAATGTGACAGACTTTGCTACTAATAGCAATACAATGAACCAGTACAATTCTCAGGGACTTATGAAAAAGAATACTCTCCACCTCTAGAGAAAGAACTGTTGGAATAGAAATGCAGATGAAAACATGTAATTTATTACTTGTTTATTTGAGTTATGTTTTGGGTTTTAGTTTTATGGGATTGTTTACTTATAGGAATGAATAATATGGAGATCAAAAAATTAAAGAAAAAAAATTTTAATTTACCTGCCCCTTATTAGTTAAGTATTACTTTCCTTCTCTGAGTCTCCACTTCCTTATTATCAAATGATATAATAATAATAATGTATACTGACTTATCTCATAGGTTTTTTGTGGGAGGGGAAAAGGAACTTTAAAATCCATAATGTGGGGTGCAGCTAGGTGGCTCAGTGAATTGAGAGCCAGACCTTGAGTTGGAGAGTCCTAGGTTCAAATCTGGTCACTTCCTAGCTGTGTGACCCTGGACAATTCCTTAACCCCTGTTGCCTAGACCTTTTATTTCTCTTTGGCCTTAGGACCAATATACAGCATTGAATCTGAGACAGAAGATAAGAGTTTTAAAGCTTAATGTTTTGTAAAAGTGATTGTCATTTAGGAGGAGGATCTGTACCAAGGTTGGCAAACCTTTTCTCAGATTGAGTGCCCAGAGGGCCAATTCAAGCTGTTAAATGAGCCCCCATTACCAGAGAGAGCTGAGGGAGAAAGTGCTCGTTTTGGGGGTCTGGACAGAGGAGTGGGGCATGCAAAAAATGTCCTTAGGTGCTGGGAAGGCGGGAAACAGAGCAACTTCCTGCATGCCAACTCTGCACTCCATGGCTTCACCAAGACAGATCTATAATTTTGATTTTTCTGGTATAGAGAACTCCTGATGTGGAAACTCTCTATTTTTGCAGGTGGGCATCTCATCTATAATTTATAGTCTGAGTTGCCTGGGTGCGTTAAATTTAACTTGACCATGGTAACATAGCTAGTGTTTGTGGAAGGCAAAACTTGAAGCTAACTCTTCCTAATTCCAAGGCTTAATTATCTGCCTCTCTAAGCATTTTATCTTTACATTTTTTAAAAAACAAAACAAAACTTTTCTAACCTTTTTATTCTCTAGGAGCTAGCCGTCTACCTTGTCACCCTCTTACAGATGTGATATAGGTCTTCAATATTTTTGAAGTTGCATGTCTTAGATTTTTCAGATCTATATCCTCACCCCTAGGGTTTGTGTGTGATGAAAGTACTTGGAAGGCCATAGGCATCACCAATTTATGTTTTTTATTGGTGAAGCTAGAAGCTTTTGGGATCTCACCCAGGGTTATTTGTGATATGTTGTACTCTGCTTCCCTCTAGTGTTAGTCCTACTAAATGCTGCCTTCTGTGTCTTTTCTCACAGAACACATAAATCTTTTTTTGAACATTTAATTTTTCCCAATTACATGTAAAAATGATTTTAAACTTAAAACATTTTTTTGAGTTCCTAGTTTTTCCCCTTCCTCCTACCCTCCCTTCCTCATTCCCTCCTATTCTTGCCACCTCTTTGAGACAGTAAACAATTTGATACAGATTTTTCATGGGCAACCATGTAAAACATTTTACAATATTAGTCATTTTGTGGGTGAGATCTCAAATTAAAAAATAAAAGAAAGAAAATGAAATGCAGTGTGTTTTGGTCTGTAATCAGACTCCATTAGTTCTTTCTCTGGAGGCAGATGGCATTTTTCATCTTGAATCTCTGGGATTGTCTTGAATCATTATATTGCTGAGAATATCTAGGTCAGTGATAGTGAATCTTTTAGAGACAATGTTGGGGCCCACCCCCACCCCAGCTCCCAGACCAAGTGCCAGTGCCCACCCTCCCCCTAAAACCTTGTGCTGTCCCCCACCCCCCCTCCACTGAGTGCTGGATGTGCCCTGCCCCCCATCCTTACCTACACAGGGAAGGGAGGAAGCACTCCTAAATATACCTATTGGACTGCTGGGTGGAGGGGCGGGTGAAATGAGAAATGTCCTCAGCAAGTGTAGAGAGGAGGAAGGGAGTGGCCTGACCACTCCGCTTTCCTCCAGTTCTGTTTCCTGTGAGCCGGCCACCTTATCCCTTGAAGTGCTCCCATTGGCTGCTTGGCAGAGGGATAGGTGATATGAAAAAATGTCATCAGGCACAGTGGGGAGGGGGAGAGGAGCAACTGTGCCTGAGTCCTTCTGCCTTTCTAGTAACAAATCTGGGGTTTGAGGGAGAGGGCAGCTGCGTTCCCACAGAGAGCACTCGGTTTGCCATCACTGATTCACAGTTGTTCATCAAACAATATTGTTGTTACATTGTTTTTATGGTTCTGCTTATTTCACTTTGTGTCAGATCATATAAGTCTTTCCAGGTTTTTCCAAAATGATCCTGTTTGTCATATCCTGTGGCACAATAGTATTCCATTATAATCATGTATCATAACTTATTCGGCCATTCCCCAATTGATGGACATCCTCATAATTTCCAGTTCTTTGTTATCACAAAAAAGAGCTACAATAAACATTTTTTACCAATTGATCTTTTTTCCTTTTATTTTTCCTTTTATTTCTTTGAGATACAGACCTCGTGGTGGTATATTGCTTGATCAAAGGGTATGCATGATTTTAGAACCTTTTGAGAATAGTTCCACATTTCTCTCCAAAAGGATTGGAGATCACAATTCCACAATCAGTGCTGTCCCAATTTTTCCATATTCCCAACAACATTTATAATTTTTCTTTCCTATTTTGTTGGCCAAATTGATAGTTGTGAGGTAGTATATCAATCAGAGTTGTTTTGATTTGCATTTCTCTAATCAAGAGTGATTTAGAGCATTTTTTTCTTATGATTATAAATGACTAATTTCTTTATCTGAAAACTTCTTGTTCATATCCTTTGACCATTTATCCATGGAGAGAATGACTTATATTTTTCCAAATCTGACTTAATTCTCTACATGTATGAGTAACGAGACCTGTTCAGAAATACTTGGTGTAAAAAATTTTCCCCCAAACACATCCTACAGAACTGAACAAAGAAATTAAAATACTATTCCATTTAGTTTCTCTGAGATTTCATTGGATAACTTATGTTAACAGTACTAGATGGTGATGTCACTAGTGCATATACATATTAATATACTTGAGAGTTATAATTATTATACCTCCATTTTGTTAAAACTAAGAAAAGTTCATTCTATGCTTCTCTTAGAAAATTACTAGTTTGACTGTGGGTGCATCTTGTCTTCTACAGTAGTAACTCATTCAGAGACGAATCTCAGTCAGGCAGATCTCTTGTGTGTTCTCCCTGGTATTCTTTTAAACTTCTATTCTTTTCTTTCTTAGTTTTTAGTGTGGAGAAAATTCTTGATAGGAGAAGAATGACCCTAAGATGGCAAAGAAGGGCAAATTTAATTTTAAAAGAATATTCTAAAAAATCAGAATATGTATGTGCAGTGTAATCTAAAGATTCAAAAAGTAGCCTACTAGCTCTATTTTTTAAAAAAGGACATCCAGGGAGCTACCATCCATTGAATTGTTCATACCATAAGTTTATCTTATTTGTATCTAGCTTCTAGGAAGAAGTATTGGTTTGATCTTTCTCTTATATAGAGGCTATATGATTCCTTGGGGGAGCTGTTCAGAGGGTGTGCTGGTGGTAAATGTTTAGTAACTGGCTCTGCAAAGGAAGTACCACATTTAAATTTAGTCTGCATTATTAACATACATGTTATCACTTTCTTAAGTCTAGACAGACAATAAAATAACTAAGCTGTCATTTGTAGCATTTCCTGGATGATTTACATTTACATGTAAAATTTAACATTTCGCTCAGCAGTTGACCTGGCTCCAGTATACCTCTTCAATAGTGATACATGAAGTTCTTAAGTTAAAAAAAAAGTTAAAAAAAAGTTAAAAAAAAAGAGGCTATTCATCTGTAACTTTATTTGACGTCAGACCTCTCAGGTGTTAACATCCCACCTGCTTTCTCCAGTAAATAATAAAGCAAAGTGTTAAAACTATACATTTATTTTCTTGGGCACTGCTTGAAAAACTGGGCTAGAACAAGCTCAGCTAGAAGAAGAAAAAAAATTTTCCCAAACTTTGGATCATGTCTTTATAAAAATTATTTTTCGGGTGTTAATTGCAAGTTAGTTGATTAAATTATTTTTTTCTTATGTTGCTCAGGAATTCAAAAGTTTTTTTTAATGTTATTTTTCATTTTAGCACTGGATCACAGCTTATGGTACCATAACTTTGATAAAATAAGAAAATTCTGGGTATCCCATAGATCAGGCAAATAGTGTGTGGTGTTGGTGACAAATTATGATAAATAAATAAGTAAAAAATAAGTAATAAATAAGCATGTAAGTAATCTCTGAGTTTCAGGAACTTCATAGACAATTACTAATGAGGATTATGATTTTTCACCGTAGAAACTTTTGTTCTTTGCTTGTTATACTGTTTATTTACTTTTGTTAGGAATTTAAATTTGTTTAACTTTTAATGCAGCTCCATCAAGTATGTTGGTGAAGGATGAATATGTTCCTGACTTTGAGGGACAGCCATCATTGTCCACTGAAGGACATTCAATTCAGACCATACAGCATCCACCAAGTAACCGTGCATCTTCAGAGACATACCCAGCCATGTTAGCTCCGTCTGAGTCTAACACTACCAGCACCACTAACTTTCCCAACATTCCTGTGGCTTCCACAAGTGAGTGATATACAAAATGTGAAGTCAGGAAATTAAAATTATCTAAACTTAGACTACTTTTATGTAATTAGATTTTCCTTGTGAAGTCCAAGAATTAAAATTAAAGAAACACCATGGTATCTTTAATACTTGCCTACTTAACAAATTCATTAGTCTGTGGGTTGATCCTGGAAAATAAATTAAATTTTATTTCACCAAAGATATTTATAAATATTAGTAGAACTATATATGAAGTTTAAATATTGAAGTATAGCTTTGTGTTAATGACCCTATTTATATAATAATTTATATAATGATATTAAATGTTGTAGGCAAGATATTAAGAGGCATTTGTTCTTTTAAAGAACTTTTTTTTGTGGTTCAAAGCTATTAACTGTTTTGATATTTCTACTTATAGAAATATTAATATTGAACTAATCCAGTGACCTAATATACTTTATTGTTATTTAGGAAAATCATGCTTAGTTAGTAATATACCTCAACTCTCCTCAAAAAACACACTTGAAAAAATTTAGATAATTTTGACAGATTTGTGAAATGCAGGTGTCTCCTCAATAACATTGTAGGGAAATTGAATGTAAAGTAAAATTCTCTATATATAATTATATGCTTATACTGATTGCATAATATGAATGGAAAATGATAAATGGTAGTAAATTTTACAGGACTAATTTATTATTAAGGACATAGCCACAGCAATTATGTTTATTATCTTTACTCTGCACTTAACATCACTACTGATCGTGTGCAAGCAATGGTTTGATGCTTGGAAGGTAGAGAGTCAAAAGGATTTGTCTCTTAGTGCAGTCATCTGGTCAAGAGAATGATTTCCTGATTGTTCAGAGCAGCTGTTTACCTACTCAGGACAAAAAATTAAAGATTTCAGTCTTTGGGATTAATAAAATCCTAAAATGCTGTACTTGTAAATTTTTAGGTAATATTGAATTTGCTCCTTTTTAAAGCAAGTCTACCAATTCACTTATATAGTTGTATTGCTATATATTGAAGGAATAATAGTACTGAAGTTTTAAAGAATAGTATATATTATGTAATATTGCTTATTTTGCTTCAAATTGAAAACCTGATCTGTCTAATTCAGAAAACCTGCAAATTGAATTTGCCTTATTGTCAGGCATTGTGATAAGAGCTGGGGGCACAAAAAAGGCAAAAACACAGTTCTTGCTTTCTGGGAGGCTAATGAACTTTGCCTGACTTTGTGTAGTTATTTGAACATTAAAAACTCAGATATGGATCAGCTTGGTTTTAGTTGAGGGCTAAAAAAATACAGCATATGTGAGAAATAGTTACTTTTGCTGGCTTATGCTTTTAAATTTTAGTTTCTCCTTTGAAATCATATGTTTCCTAATTGAGTTGGTAACTATATTAGGAAAAAATGTCTAGAATTAGAGCAAATGAGATGAAGAAAATGTATATATCTTAAAAAGTAAATTGGTAGAACTTGTAAATAAGTGAATCAGGGAAAAAAAGAGAGACTAAAAGGCTGTATGTTTGATTCAATCTATACGTTTCATATGCTTAAAAATAATATAAATTTAAAGTACAACAAAATACAACAAAGCAAATCTATAGGCATTAGAGAATTACTAATTATTTGAACATAAACTTTTTAAGCATTTCATTTCCTTCTTAAATATCAAGTGAACTTCAGTTGATATCATTATTGTTATATTAGCTTTTTTCCATTGGGAATAGTTGAAGAATTGAATTTCGGGAGAGTACAAAATACCTTTTTTATCTAGTTGAATATAAAAATATTTTTTTTGTTCAAATTGTTAAATTGTTTCTTTACTGAAAGAAAAGGTACTGTTGAGAATTTAATCACTTGATTTTGAGGGAGTTTGGTTTGTGGCATGGGAAGGGGTAGAATATTTTTTGTTTTGACACTTTGAACAATAGGACCTTTCATGCTAGAATTCCTGTTTTGTTGGGTAGAAAACTTTGAAAGGTGAGGTAATTATAAAAGTTAAAGTGCAGATTTTTTCCTTCATGTTTTGAGTATCTTTACATCTTTTTTTTAATGCCCCCCAAAAGTTACTAGTACTATATGTTTACATTTCAAAGAGCTCTTTAAAAAATCTTTTAATAAACTAGGTAGTAAATTTCAGTGTAAAAAACAGAGACCCTTAGGTTAACAGAAATTATATTTTGCTGGGGAGGAGGTTGTTCCTGATGAGAGTATTCCTTTTCTTCTTTTTAAAGAAATCAGTTACCTCTATGTTCTTCTTGATAGCAGGGAAAGGAAATTCTTGGTAGGAATTCTTCAGCATTATAACTTCCATCATCTCAATCAAAATATTTAGGATGGGGCCCTTTAGGATAGAAAAAGGCAACTGGTACAGGGGACATGCATTTAGTTCCTTGGTCTTTTTTTCCTCTCTACCATTTCCCATTTCCCTTCAGAAATATCCCCTCACTCTTCCCTGACTCTTTCTAAATAAAACCTTGGTGTTCTAGAGCTCCTAGGGAGCTCTAAGTCTACTTGACTTAAGCAACTTAGTTGCTTCCCTATAGCTTGAATCTTCTCCCACTTATTCCTACATTCTATTCTATAACTTTAGTGCTAACTCCAAACAATGCAATTATCATTAATCTAGTATCAATAGAATAGACTATTTAATCCTCCTAATATTCTTTCATAGTTTGCCCAACCACTCTGAAACAGAAAGCAAAATCAGAATTTTAGAAGAGTTAATTTGTCAGTTTTCAAAGTGGGAAATTGGCAACTCAGTACACAGTTTCCTTGGTCCTGGGACTTTGGAGTTCTATTCAGAAGAGTCCTGAGGAAACTGGAACAGATGGCCAGGTGTGGATCAAGGAGCAAGCTGGCGAGCTTCTAGAGGGGTTATCAGAATGGATCAGGTATGGTGGATAACAGAGGGTCTGGGAGAATTTTTGTGGCATTTGGATTATAGTAATAGTTTTTATATTAAAGCATTTGAAATAAATAGACTACCATAAGTTATTTCAAATATATGATGTAAAACTGTTTTTTTTATCCTACTTTAGATGCAAGGAATTATTTTACTTATTTATTTCAGTTTTTGTTCTTATATAGCAAAAACAGCCCATTTTTATAAGTGGTAATTATTGACAGAGCTTTTTTTATCCTGAAAGAACTGATAAATTATATTGTTAAAAATAGATCTTTTATCCAATATAGAAAATCATTGATACAAATAATTTTTTCTTGTAAATATAAAAACTATTGTTTCTCCAGGTCAGCCTACCAGTATATTGACAGGCAGCCATAGTGAAGGACTTTTGCAGATAGCTTCAGGACCTCAGCCAGGACAGCAGCAGAATGGATTTACTGCCCAGCCAGCTACTTACCATCATAGTATGTACATGGTTGTTGTTATTTCTCAAAACTCTCAAATTCTTGAGAAAATAGGGAGTATTTAAATTAATTCCTTTGGATCTTAATTTTTAGACAGTACTACCACTTGGACTGGAAGTAGAACTGCAGCATATACGCCCAATATACCTCACCACCAAAATGGTCATCTTCAACATCATCCGCCTATGCCACCCCATCCTGGACATTACTGTAAGCGGTTTTGGAGATTTTATTTATTTGTTTGTTTTGATGAAGGAAGGATGTCTTAACATTTACATCTCAATCATGAGATTTTTTTAAAATGACTAAAACACTTAACATTTTTTTAAGCAGCTACCTTTTGGCATTTCTTTGAAAGCATTGGTTATTTTTAATAATTCTAAATTCATGTCCTGTGTCAGTACTTATATATTATTTACATTGTGTTAATTTCCATTCATTTTATTGTTTTGTTAATGGTCTTGGTTTTTTTCATATATATGTGTGTGTATAAAGGATATATAAATTTATATATCACCAACTAGGCTATTAGATCTTAGAGTTCAAGGGCTAATATTTCTTTGTGTTTGCCTCACCTAGTCATCAGCATAGAATGAGCACTTCAGACAAGGACTTCCAAGATAGATTCCTGGATCCTATTACAGATTAGATTGAGAGGCACGTTTCAAGCAAGCCCTATGACAAAACATCACTGAGACCTGGAGGGGAAACTAGGTTTACTCTAACTAGAATGGGAATATTTAAGAGATTTGGTATCTGATCTTTTATCAGTCAGTATTTCTATTTAGAACTGACATTATTTGGATCACTTTTTGTGATAGTTTTTAGAGATGATATGAAAGAGAACAAAGTTCAAATTGTTTGAAAAATGTTTACTCAATCTTAAAACAGACTTGGTTCTTAGAAATGTGTCATTAGCTTGAATGATGCACTAAGCATCTTTACAAGGTCTATGAGTTGTGCACAAGGAAGTATTATTCCAAAAATTTAAAATATAGAGGAATTAATGGTGTGGGGATTTTGTTATTGTTTCTCTAGGGCCAGTTCACAATGAGATTGCATTCCAGCCTCCCATTTCCAATCATCCTGGTAAGTATATTCCTAAATACATTTATTTTTATGACTTTACAAAGGCCTTATACATTATCAGATTAGCAGTGTCATAAATAAAAAATTTTACTCTTCTGCCTTCTGTTATGGGTATATATTGTTTTTTGCTTTATAGTAAAGGAACAATTTGTTAGTTGACATTGTTACTACCTTTGGTGCATTGCAGGCTATCTTCTTTTGATTCAAAAGACTAGAAAGGAATGGTTCTGCAAAGTAAATGTAATGAATAAATGTGAGTAACAGGTTAGGCATTGAAGAA
Organism: Monodelphis domestica; assembly: GCF_027887165.1. NCBI lineage: Eukaryota > Metazoa > Chordata > Mammalia > Didelphimorphia > Didelphidae > Monodelphis > Monodelphis domestica. The sequence goes on from NC_077229.1 coordinate 425,122,563, forward strand.
GTTTGCAGTAGTAGAGTATCTTCCAGATGAGAATTGAGAGACTAACCTAGTTTAAGAAAAAAGAAAGACTTCGTAGTGGTTGCTGAAAAGAAAAGGAATCTGACATATTTAGCTTTCTTAGGATATATAAGGTTTGGTTTCTGGCCTGAACATTGAAGAAACTTCTAACTGGATTTATCTTGTTTTAAATTTTATTGACCAAATTTTATTTAAAGTTTTTTTGTACCATTGTCATTTCTCAGTATTATATCTTCCCATCCCAGAGTTTCTCCCTAATAACAAAGGATGTTAAACAAAACTAACCCATTCAGCAACTGAGTCTGACAGCATTTGTAATGTTGGACATCCATAGTTCCACACTTTTACTAATTTGAATCAGTATAGTTAAATTCTTGTCATCAAATAAGATAAAAATGTTTCCTTTTTTTTTGACCATTATTTTATTTGGTCATTTCCAAACATTATTCATTGGAAACAAAGATCATTTTCTTTTCCTCCTCCCCCCCCCCCCCCATAGCCGATGTGCGATTCCACTGGGTATTATTACATATGCCCTTGATTCGAACCCATTTCCATGTTGTTGGTATTTGCATTAGAGTGTTTATTTAGTGTCTCTCCTCTGACATGTCCCCTCCACCCCTGTAGTCAAGCAGTTGCTTTTTCTTGGTGTTTTTACTCCCACAGTTTGTCCTCTGCTTGTAGATAGTGTTTTTTCTCCTAGATCCCTGCAGATTGTTCAGGGACATTGCATTGACACTAATGGAAAAGTCCATCACCTTCGATTGTACCACAGTGTATCAGTCTCTGTGTACAATGTTTTCCTGGTTCTGCTCCTCTCGCTCTGCATCACTTCCTGGAGGTTATTCCAGTCTCCATGGAATTCCTCCACTTTATTATTCCTTTTAGCACAATAGTATTCCATCACCAACATGTACCATAATTCGTTCAGCCATTCCTCAATTGATGGGCATCCCTTCATTTTCCAATTTTTTTGCTACCACAAAGAGCACAGCTATGAATATTCTTGTACAAGTCTTTTTCCTTATTATTTCTTTGGGGTACAAACCCAGCAGTGCTATGGCTGGTTGAAAGGGCAGACAATCTTTTAGCTCCCTTTGGGCATAGTTCCAAATTGCCCTCCAGAATGGTTGGATCAATTCACAACTCCACCAGCAATGAATTAATGTCCCTACTTTGCCACATCCCCTCCAGCATTCATTACTTTCCTTTGCTGTCATGTTAGCCAATCTGCTAGGTGTGAGGTGATACCTCAGAGTTGTTTTGATTTGCATCTCTGATTATAAGAGATTTAGAACACTTTTTCACGTGCTTATTAATAGTTTTGATTTCTTTATCTGAAAACTGCCTATTCATGTCCCTTGCCCATTTATCAATTGGAGAATGGCTTGATTTTTTAAGTACAATTGATTTAGCTCTTTATAAATTTGAGTAATTAAACCTTTGTCAGAGGTTTTTATGAAGATTGTTTCCCAATTTGTTGCTTCCCTTCTGATTTTAGTTACATTGGTTTTGCTTGTCCAAAACCTTTTTAATTTGATTTAGTAAAATCTTTTATTTTACATTTTGTGACTCTTTCTAAGTCTTGCTTGGTTTTAAAATCTTTCCCTTCCCAAAGGTCTGACATGTATACTATTCTGTGTTCGCCTAATTTACTTATATAGTTCCTTCTTTATGTTCAAGTCATTGACCCATTCTGAATTCATCTTGGTGTAGGGTGTGAGGTGTTGATCCAAACCTAATCTCTCCCACACTGTCTTCCAATTTTCCCAGCAGTTTTTGTCAAATAGTGGATTCTTGTCCCAAAAGCTGGGGTCTTTGGGAAAAATGTTTCTTTTTGAAGAAATGTAGATGTAAGTAAATATTTTGAGTGTTACAAATCCTGAATAGGAATTTATTGTATAATATCCTTGACAGCCTCTGTGTAGAGATCTCTGCTTATGGTAGATTGTTAATCCCCTAAAACAGCCAATTTAATATCTTAAATTGCTCATCTAAGTTGATATAAGCTTAGATAAAGTGTCTGATTTTTATAGAGGTTTGCCTTTTCTCTTTAAGTAGCGGTGTTGTGGTGATCATACTAGATCAAATTGTCCTGTTAAGAAATTAGTGACTTTCCTCTCCATAAATGGATTTTGACTAGGTTCCCAGTTTTTGTTTGTTTTGGAACTGAAGCTATGATTTCTTTTGTTTAGGAAACTCTTTACAAATTTAGATAGACACTGACTTTAAAATGTTAAAATGTTAGGATTTACAGAATGGCCTGATGGTACTAAGAAATTAAGTGGCTTGCTACCATCTTATTTTTTATTCTAATTTTATTTTATTGTTAGCCCCATTGAAGCTTCTACAGAGAATACTAATTGTTCCTAATTAGCTATGTCATCAGTTTACTCGGGACCTCACTTTTGCCACCATTAATGTGAAAGAAGTTCTCTTAAGCGATTTTTAAAATCCTTTTTAATTCTAAAGAGTCTATTCAAATAAAAGCTATTCTTTTGGGCCAGGATTATTGTCTAAAGAGAGGTATCAGATATCTGTACATTTGTGTACATATATATATGCACATGTATATATATGATGATAGATATTTGATACATCTCTATATATCCATATATCTACTTATTTGTGTGTGTGTGTATATATATATACACACACATACTCTACAGTCATTGTAGTCTACCAATTTATTTTCTCTTCATCACCTGTTATCTTTTCTACTACATATAAACACTTCCAGATTGCACTCATCCTTAAGAATACTTTGTTATAACACTTCTTTTCCCCTAAGTTGTCATATCATTCCTCCCTTTTCAAACCAAATTTCTTGAAAAACAAAGCAAAAATCCACCTATATTAGTTGTTTCCACTTCCTTATTTCCCTCTCACTTTTCAACTGCTTCTACTCTGGAACTAATCTCACCACCCAGCTAAGCCTGCTTTTTCCTAGATTATCCTAAGACTTCTTTATTATTAAATCTGATGACCTTTTTTAGTTCTCATCCTTCTTGACCACTCTGTAGCTTTTTTTTTAAAAACATTATTTTATTTGGTCATTTCCAAACATTATTCATTGGAAACAAAGATCATCTCCCCCCCCCCCCCCCCCAGCCGACGTGTGATTCCACTGGGTATCACATGTGTTCTTGATTCAAACCCATTTCCATGTTGTTGGTATTTGCATTAGAGTGTTCATTTAGAGTCTCTCCTCTGTCATGTCCCCTCCACCCCTGAAGTCAAGCAGTTGCTTTTCATCAGTGTTTTTACTCCCACAGTTTATCCTCTGCTTGTGGATAGTATTTTTTAGATCCCTGCAGATTGTTCAGGGACATTGCATTGACACTAATGGAGAAGTCCATCACCTTCGATTGTACCACAGTGTATCAGTCTCTGTGTACAATGTTTTCCTGGGTCTGCTCCTTTCACTCTGCATCAATTCCTGGAGGTTGTTCCAGTCTCCATGGAATTCCTCCACTTTATTATTCCTTTGAGCCCAATAGTATTCCGTCACCAACATATACCACAATTTGTTCAGCCATTCCCCAATTGAAGGGCATCCCCTCATTTTCCAATTTTTGGCCACCACAAAGAGCACTGCTATGAATATTCTTGTACAAGTCTTTTTCCTTATTGTCTCTTTGTGGTCACTCTGTAGCTTCTGAAACTATTGGCTACCCTCTCCCCTAGGTTACAATTTTTTTTTTGCCTTGGCTTCTCTGAATTCTCTTATCTGGCCAATCTTTAGTCTCTTTAAAGATTTTCTTTTTAGATGTTTGACTGATAATTTTTGCTTTTTTAAAAAAACATCATTATCACTTTTTTCTTAAATCCTCACCTTCTGTCTTAGAATTGATAGATATTAAATAATGGGGTTAAATGACTTGCCCAGGGTCACATAGATTTGGTAGAAAGAATCTGGGGCCATATTTGAACCCAGGATTTTCTATGTCTAGATCTGGCTTGCTCTCCATCCATTGAGCCTCCCACCTACCTCATCACAGTCAATTTTCAATTGACTCCTTCCCTTTCCCCTCCCAACTAGAATCCTCATTTGTAACAACTACAGCCAAGCAAAATAAATCAACATGCTTGATTAATTTGCACTTATAGTTTATCACTTTCCTGCCAAGTCATGCTTAACCATGTGACATCATTGAGATACTTCGTTGATAAGAGTCCTGAAATCTTCAAGGGTTATTTTTTTTTAAATGATTACAATAATTTTCTAAGTTCTGATTCAGCCTGCTTTCCTTTCTGTCAATTTACGTTTTCCCAGCTTCTCTTAATTCTTCATTTTGTAATTTCTTATGTTTTGATAATAATAAAAATTATATTAATAAACCAGTTTGGTAAGCCATTCCCCATTCTGTGGGTCCCTATGTTCCTTTCATTTCTTATCCTCCTAAAAACATATACTAAAAATGCATACTTCTGTATATATGAGACTTTTTCCTTTTGTCTTTTACTTACTTGGAATCTGTGTCCCTAAGTTAAGAGGTATATAGTTAGTGTAATTCCAGTTTTTAAAAAGTAAGTTAAAATTTTCACTTCTGATTTTTCTCTTTGTCATAACTCACTCCCTTATTGGAAAGTAAGAAAAATAAAATTAATTATCTTAACACATATAGTTAAGAGAAAAAAAATCCTGCATTATCCACATTAAAAAAGGTACCTCAGTCTATGCTCTGAATCTGTCATTTCTCTATCTTGGAAATAGGTAACATGTTTCATCTTGAGTCCTCTGGAGTTTTATTTTGTCATTGTATTGATCAGAGTTCCTAAGTTTTTCAAAATTGTTTGTCTTTGCAATATTGTTGTTATTGTGTAAATTGTTTTCTTAGTTCTGTTTCACTTCACTTTATATCAGGTTGTACAAGTTTTTTCAAGTTTCTCTGAAGCAATTCTCTTTCATTTCTCATAGCACAATGGTATTCCATCATATGCATAAACCATTACTTATTCAATCATTCCTCAATTTATGGGCACCCCCTGTTTCCTTTATTTTTTTAATCCATTGTGAAAAGAACTGCTATAAATATTTTTTAACATGTGAATCTTTTTTCTGTTTCTTTGATTTTTTTGTGGTATGGACTGAGTAGCAATAAAAAAATATGTACTTTAAAAATTTTGGGGGGATAGTTTCAAATTGCTTTCTAAAATGTCTGTGTCAAATTCACAGGTACCACCAATAGTGCAACAAAGCACCTGTTTTTCCGTAGCCCTTTCAATATGCCACTTTCCTTTTTTGTCAACTTAGTCAATCTGATGGATGTGAGATGATGTCTTAGAGTTGTTTTAATTTGCACTTCTCTAATTGATTTAATTGATTTAGAGCAGTGGTATCAAACTTAAATAGAAATGGTGGATGGGAGGATGGAAACTAAACCCAGAGGGGGCAGCTAAGTGACTTGGTGGATAGAAAGACAGTCTTGGAGATTGAAGGTTCTGGATTCAAATTTGGCCTCTGATACTTCCCTAGCTTTATGACCCAGGGCAAGTCACTTATTCTTGACCACCTAACCAGGTCCTATCTTCTACCTTGGAACCTGATACTTAGTATTGATTCTAAGATAGAAAGTAAGGATTAAAAAAAAATTGAATTTTACATAATAATCTCTGCTGACCACATATTGTCTTTGAAAATCACATAGTAACATTAGATTGCCATTTTAAAGGAAAGCACTATTTCCATCCTACTCTATAGGAATGGAATATTTTGTTAAAACATTTTTTGTATCTATTGATAAAATCATATGATTAAAAAATTAATTTGGTCAATTAGTTTTCTTAATATAGAACCAATCTTTCATTATTAGTATAAACTATCCTGGTCATAGTATATAAACTTTGTGATAAGCTATACTCTTCTCCTTGTTAATGTTTAATTTATAATTTTTGCATTGATAATTCATTTGGGAATTTGGACTATAGTTTACTTTCTCTGTTTTAACTTTGGCTTGTTTAGTTGTCAATACCATCTCTGTCAGAAAAATTTGATAGAACTCTTTTCTTTTTTCTATTTTTTTCTTCCCCACCTCCTTCTTTCTTTTTATTTCTTTTTTTAAATTACCTGTACCTTCTACCTTAGTATTAACTCTAAGACAGAAGAACAGTAAAGGTTAGGCAATTGACTTTTTTTTTAAACCCATACCTTCTGTCTTAGAATCAATATTCAGTATTGATTCCAAAGCAAAAGAGCAGTTAAGGGTTGGCAATTCAGATTGAGTGACTTACTCAGGATCACACAGCTAAGAAGTATTTGAAGCCAAATATAGACACAGATCCTCCATACAACAGGCCTGGCGCTCCATCCAGTGTACTTCCAAACTGTGTGTGTCAGTCAGTCTGTCTGTCTGTCTGTCTGTCTGTCTCTCTCCCCCCCCCCACTCCCCCCAACTTATATAGGATTGGAAGTAATTATTCTTTAAAAGTGTAGTAGAACTTGCTTTTAAATCCACATGGTCCTAACTTTTTCCCCTTTGGAAGTTCATTTATGATTTGCTTATTTTTCTAAGATACTGCTATTTAAGTATTCTATTTCCTGACCTGTTAATTTGGGCATTTTATGTTTTTGTATTAGAATTAATCATTAAATATTTGGTATAATTTGCTTCTAAATTGTCTTGGTCCCAGGTAGTTTCTTGGGGAAGGATTTTATTTCTAGTTTGTTTAATTTTTTTAATCTAAAACAGATTTCAGTACTTTTTTCTCATTCTGCTCATCTGTAATTTATTTTTGTGATTATTAATCCATTTCATTAGATTATCACTTTTAAACAGATTTAAAAAACACTTTAAAAACACTAATGGTTTTATTTATTGATTCATTGCTTTTTGTTTTTGCTTTTAGTTTTGCTAATCTATTGATTTTTAGGATTTCTATTTTAGTGTTTAATTGGGAAGTTTTAATTTGTGGGTTTTCTAGGTTTTTTTAGTTGCATGCCCAATTTGTTGAATTGCTCTTTCTCTTTTATTGATTAAAATGTTTAAAGTGCTGTTTTGGCTGCATCCCCAAAATTTTGGTAGATTGCTTCATTGTTTTCATTATCTTTAATGAAATTATTAATTAGGATGAAATTGTTTAGTTTTAAAATCAACTTTTTATTTTTCTTCAAAGGTCCTTTATTGAAAAGAATTTTTATTATATTATGGTTGTTAAAATATGCATATTTCTGCTTTTCTACATTTGCGAGGTTTTTTTTTTTTGCGCTATTACATAATGAATTTTTGTGAAGGATCACAGCTAAAAGATATATTTCTTTCTAGTCTTTTTTTTTTTAAACCCTTCCGTCTTGTAGTCAATACTGTGTATTGGCTTCAAGACAGAAGAGTGGTAAGGGCTGGGCAATGGGAGTCAAGTGACTTGCCCAGGGTCACACAACTGGGAAGTGTTAGGCCAGATTTGAACCTAGGACCTCCCGTCTCTAGGCCTAGCTCTCAATCCACTGAGCTGTCCCCTCCTTTCTAGTCTTGATCAATATTCTCCAGAGGTTTATTGAATTTGACTTTTATGAAGTTTCATTGGAGTTCTTCAGTTTTTATTTTGTTTTTGTTCATTTTGAGGTTACATTTATTCAGATCCAAGAGGGCACCAAACTTCACTAGAGGTTTTACTGACTCTTTCTTCCTGTAAATCATTTGACTTTTCCTTTAAGAATTTAGATGCCAGGGGAAGCTTAGGTAGCACAGTGGATAGTGTGCTTGGCCTGGAGTCAGGAGAACCTGGGTTAAAATCTGGCCTCAGACTCTTCCTAGCTGGGTGACTTCGGGCAAGTTACTTAATTTCAGCTGCCTAGCCCTTGGTGCTCCTCTGTCTTAGAATTACCACCCAAGTCAGAAGGTATTGTTAAAAAAAAAAAATTAGATGCTGTGCCATTTCATGCATATATTTTTATTGATATTATTTCAGTGTTTATGGGATTTTCTAGCAAAGTATAGTTTCCCTCTTTATCTCTTTTTATCAATTGTCTAGGATCACAATTGCTACCCATGTCTTTTTTACTTTAGCTGAACAATAATAATGTTCCATCTCTTTATTTAAACTCTGTGTATCCTTTTGCTTCAAAAATATTTCATGTAAACAACATATTGTTAGATTCTAGTTTTTAATTCATTCTGCCATCCTCTTCCATTCACATTCATAATTATGATTGTTAATTGTATGTTTTCCTCCTTCCTATTCTTTCCTAGAGAGAGTAGGTTAGCTGCATAATGCTGTAGTTAAAAGAGTTGGGAAAGACTTGACTTCCAGTCCAACCTCAGGCCCTTACTAGCTTTCTGAGAAAGTTACTTAAACCCTGCCTTGGTTTCTTCAATTAGAAAATGGGAATAATAATAGCACCCAACTCCCATTAGGATCAGATGAGCTACTTAAATTTATATATATATATATAAAACAATGCCTGGCATAAAGTAGGTGCTTAATGAATGTTTGTTTTCTTCCTTCCTCTTAGATTTTCCTTCTCTGTTTCCCAACCTCCTACTTGCTTTAAATGTTCGTTTTGCTTCTAACTATTCCTTCTCTTAATCTGCTAACCCACTTATTACTCCAGCACACTTTAAGTCCTCTTCTTCCTGTTTTTCTGATGGGTGAATTATATTTCCAAACCCAACTAGGTGTACATATATATATATTCTTACTTACTTTACTGATTCAGATGAGAGGTTCATTTGTTACCCTATAACTGCCCACCCTTGCCTCTTTATTATATAGACATTTACCCACATGTCTCATTTATGATGTAATTTTCCTCATTTATTTTTCCCCTTTTCCATCACTTCCTGGTACATTGATTCCTTTTCCCCTTTTTCATTCTTTTATGTTCATCAAAGAATAATAGATCACTTCCAGCTCCATTGCTAATTAATTTCTCTTTGACACCCCACACTCCTATCTCATGATGATAGAGTTCTGAGGGGATATATGTATCATCTTTTCATATAAGAATATAAACAAATTAGCTCTTATTCCTTCTGATTGCTTGCTGATAATTGATTATCTCTCTCCTCCCCCCCCCTTTACTTCTATGTTTATATATCAGATTTTCTATGCAACTCTAGTCTTTTCATTAAAAAATGTTTGGAAGCTCTCTTATTTCATTAAAGATCCATTTTTTCCCAGATAGGTTTATATTCAGTTTTCCTCAGTAAGTTATTCTTAGCTGGAACCTCATATCTTTTTGCTTTCTGGAATATTGTATTCCAAGCTATTTGCTGCTTTATAAAGTAGTGGTGTCTAAATCTTTTGTGATCTTGATTGTGATGTGATGTGATCTCAGCACTGAATTCTTTTTGGCTGCTTACATATTTTTTCTTTGATATGGGAACTCTGAATTTTGTTGTTATATTACAGAAAGTGTTCATTTTGGAGTTTTGAAGTCTTTCTATTTCTACTTTGCCCTCTGTTTCAAAGAGGCAGTTTAAAAAAAAATGATGCCTTGAAATATGATATTTAGGCTCTTGTTTAAAGCCATGTTATTTAGCTATTTAGTTATTTAGCTAATTTGGTGATTATTAAAATTTTATTATCTTGCTCTGTTTCTTCTAGGTCATTTGTTTTTACTTTGATATACCTGATATTTTCTTCTTTTTATTTTATTGTCTCATGGAATTATTAGCTTATATTTGAGCCATTCTAATTTTCAGGGAGCATTTTCTTTGGTAAGGTTTTGTACCTCTTATTCCAAGTTGTTAATTATCTTTTCATATCTTTCTCCTAATGCTGTCCCCACTTTCCCCATTTTTTCCTCTGTAATGCTCATTTGGATTTTAAAATAAAAATCTTAAAGTTCCTTTAAAAAAACTCTTCATATCTTCCTAGAATTGTGATTGGATTTGTATCTATGCTGGATTTTTTTTTGAGGCTTTCCTTATAGTTGTTTTCAAGTCATTCTCTGTTTCTTGGTTTGTGTTTTTAGTTTTCCTATTGCCATAATAGCTTTATGATGGGAATCTTTTTTTGTTAGTGTTTCCAGCTTGCTTCTTGACATAATTCAATGCTGGGTTTTGCAGTGATCCATTTGTGGGGGAAATTTCTGGGCTGAGCTTTTGTCTTGCTGATTACTAATAAGCTTTCAGCATTCTAAAAGTGATGTGATATGAGACAAATTCTTCTCCTCTTGTCTTGGTATGAGAGTTATGCCAGTTCCTTAGGTTTGGGTTTATTGTTTTGTCCCTAATTGGCAGTTTCAGGAGGCTTCCACTAGACTCGACTACTATTATTCTGCTGGGCATCTCTATAGCTTCACAGTGACTGAACTGGAGACTACCCTTTCGTCTAGAACTCTTGTCCTAGTAATTTCTCTTGCAGGCTAAAACCTGAGGTTGAGGCTAGAACTGAAAACTATATTCCTGGGATCAGATCTACACAGTTTCTATTTGCTTCTGAACTTGTTTCTTACTCAGTAAGTATACAGTAAGGACCTACAACTAGAATCACTTCTCTCCACTACTTCAGGTGCAGTTCCTCTTCCCTGTCTACCTTATTCTGTGACCCAGAGCAACAGAACTAGCTGTCAGGTAGTAATTTATATTCTGGAATCTCTTCCTATCCTGATACTACTCTACCAGTAATTACCTCTGATTCTTGGTCTCATTCCTCTTTCAGTCCCTGGATACTGTTAATGTACACAATTATACTCTTGTCCAGACTCCATCTCCAGTGTTTATAGACCCCCTTATCAGTCTCCCCAAAGCTGATATCAGCTGGAAAAATTATTTTTAAAAAATTCTTCATCAGAATGTTTGGGTTATGGGAGTACAGGAGTTAGGTTGTATTTCTTCCTGTTATTCTGTATCCCAAATTGTTTTTTTTAGAAGAATTGGACTGTTTCAAAGTTCCACCAAGAGTATATTACTGGGAACATCTTTCCATTACTTTCTTCTCTCACACAGTAGTCAACCATTTATGGGTATAGGTGACTCTTGAAGAGTTATTTTTAATTTTCATTTCTATTATTTGGAGCGTTATTTCAAATAATTATTAATAGTTTCCTATTCTGCATTTGAAAACCACTGGGTCATATCTGTTGACCACTTAATCCTTAGGGAAAAGACTGTATAATTTTCCTACTAGCAAAGCATCCCTGGTTCCAAGATGGTCATAGTGAATGCATTTTAAAATATATTACTGCAGTGTTCATTTACTTTGTTGATTTGTAGTTTTTGTTTTTCTTCACTTTCTTTCCATGTTTTGAGTTATCAGAACTGTTATCTGTCTCAGAAGAAATTTCATAAAGTACTTTCTATCTCTATTTTTGTAAGCAATTTATGTGATATGGGGATTGTTATTTTAATGATTTGTAGAATTCATATGCAAGTATTTGCTTTTTTTTTTTCCTATTTGGGAGTTCATTTATGACTTGTTCAACTTTTTTTATATTGGGTTGTTTTTTATTTCTGTCAACATCCATTTCATTTAAGTTTCCAAGTTTGATTAGGATATAATTGAGTATAATAGTCTTATAATTTCTTTTGTTTCTTCATCATTATGAATTACTTTTCCTTTATTTTGATAATTTAATTTTCCTCTTTTTGATTAAATTTTTGGCAAATGACTATTTTGAATTTTCAAAAACTTTTCTCTTTTTAAACATTAACTCAATAGTTTTTATTTCTACTTGATTTTTTTAGAATTTCTATTTTTTTGTGTTTTATCAGGGGAAGTCTATTTCAAGGGTTTAAAAGAAATTGCACATTCAATCAATTAAGCTTTTCTTTCTTGTTGTTGAAAGTATTTAGAGATTTTCTTCTAAGGACATTTTTGACTATCACCAAAAGATTTGATTTGTTGTCTTAATTGTTTTCATTTTCATTGATAATTTTTTTTATTGTGCCTATCTTTTATGCTTTTGACACATTCATTTCTTAGGCTTATATTTAAGTCTGAATTCTTTCTTCTGAGTCTCTTTACAAATGATTTTTATTTCATTGTGGTCTGTAAAGTATGGGTAATATTTTTTGCTTCTGTTATGTGCTCAGATTCTTGGATTCTTGATACTGTGGCATATAGTCAGTTTTCAGAAAGGTACTATGAAAGGCTGATAAATGTGTATTTTCTTTACATTCCCATTCAGTAATCATCAAAAGTCTATCATATCCAATTCCTTTAATATTTTATTTAGGTCCTTCCCATTCTTCTTGTTTATCCTTCTCTTAGATTTCTCCAGGTCTGAAAGCGGCACATTGAGGTCACCAACAGGTGGGTTTTTTTTTCCTGCCTATTTCTTCCATAGTGTATGTAATGTTTCCTTTAAGTACAAAGGTGCTGTGCCATTCAATGCATATATATTTACTATGGATATTGTTTCTTTATGTTACCTTTATTATTATGATATGTAGCATCCTTGTTTAATTCTTATAAATATATCTGTTCAAATATGCTTTTCTGAGATCATGGTTGCCACTGCAGCCTTTTTAGATTAGCAAAGAATTACTAGATACTATTCTAACATCTCCTTATTTTAACTTTGTAAATATTTATTTTACATTTTCTTATAAATAACATTTTATTGGCTTTTCCTTTCTGTTCCATTCTACCACTCTTCTGTTCTATGAGCAAGTTCATTCCATTAGCATTTACAGTTTTTATGGTTTGGGTCTACTTTTTTCCCCTCTAGAATAGCTTCAATAATTCAGTGAAAAGGCTACCAACAGTTGGCTAATTGCTAATGCAGTTAATGGCTAGTGATTTTTTTCAGTTCTTATCCTTCTTGACCTCTATAGCCTTTCACACTGCTGATTACCTTCTTCTTGTTATATTTTCTCTAGATTTTTGCAACATTGTTCTTCCTTGGTTCTCTTACAATTTTTACAATCTCGTACAATCTCTGTACATTTTCTTATTCTTTGATGGTTCTTCATCTAAGTTGTGACAGCTAACCATGAGTACACCCCAAAGCTCTGTTCTGAGCCCTCTTTATTTTTTCACCAACTCTCATAAATTCAGTTAATCTCTGTGCATATGATTTTTAGATCTGTTCATCCAACCCTACTCTCTTTCAAACTGGATGTCCTATAGACATGTCAGACTCAACATGATTAAAATAAAATCTTTTAGCTTTCTGAACTGTTATTACTTACTGTTGATGCCAATGCCATCCTCAGAATCACCCAGGTTTACAACCTATACCTGTGGTGGTAAACCTATGGCACATGTGACAGGGGCACTCAGAGCCCTCTCTGTGGATATGCATGCTGTTGCCCCAGCATAGAGTTCATCAGTGTTTGTTACTAGAAAGCCAGAGGGGACCAGGCTGTTCCCTTTTCCTTCTCCATGCATGCCCGAGGACATTTCTCATATCACCTGGTTCTCTAAAAGATTTGCCATCACTGACCTAGACTGTTACCTATTTTTTGATACTTTCTTCTCCCCTCTGATTCCATATTTAATGTTTCCTCTTCTACCATTGCAGCATCTCTTGTTTATGCCCCTTTCTCTCCTATGATATTGCCATCATCCCAGTGCAGGCCCGTATCACTTTAATCCTAGACTCATACTCTTCTTGCTTCAAAGTTTCTCCTAGCTTTAGTCTATCCTTCATGCATTTATCAGGCTCCTTTGATGTTCAGATTCCTTCACAACTTAGCATCTTCTTAGCTTTACAATATTCTTACTTTACTCCCTTCCATATGATCCATTGTCCCTGGCATCTATGCTGTTTCTCAAACAAGGCCCTCCATCTCTTAACTCTTTGTATTTTCATTAGACTGTCCTGGAATTTTCTCCTTTATCTTCATTTCCTGACTTCCTTCAAATTTCATTTAATATGCTACTTGCAGGGACATCTAGGTGGCTCATTGGATAGAGAGCCAAGTCTGGAGATAGGAAGTCTTGGGTTCAATTCCAACCACAGACCCTTCCTAACTATGAGGCCTTGGGCAAGTCACTTAACCCCCATTGCCTAGTTCTTACTACTCTTCTGCCTTAGAAGGTAAGGTTTTGCATTAAAAAAAAAATCCTGCTTTATCCCCAATCTCATTGAATTCTGGTGCATTACTTCTAATTTATCCTGTATATGTTTTGCTTGTACATAGTTGTTTTCATATTGTCACCCCCTTTATATTGTGAACTTCTAGAGACTATGAACTATTTTTGCCTTTGTATCCCTGGCAGTTAATGCTATGCCAGGCACCTAGTAGGTGCTTAATAGATCTTTATTGACTTAATGCTAGACCTGTGTTAAAAGGGTGCCTCTGAATCTACCTAGATGGTCTTTTTGGAAGTCATTTAACCTCTGGATATCAGTTTCCTTATCTCTAGAATAAAGGAGTTGGATTAGATAGCTTTTGAGATTCCTTAAAACTCTAGATCTGTGTTATAAACAAAAGCATATCTTATGTCTTCTCTTCAACTCATCTCTTTCAAGAAAAGCAAAGGTGAAGGAAAAAAAGAAATGAACTCAATACTAATAATCTATAGTATGGACCATTTAATCCCAATCCTCTTTCCCCTCTTTAGGTCATTGAGTCTTGACTTTGTCTTCCATCTGTTAAATATTTCCTCTTAATCCTCTATATAGCTTCTTTGAAAATATTGGTTTTCATGTTGTTTCCTATATTAGTTTGTGAGCTCCTTATGAACAGGGACTATCTATTTTCTCTTTTTGTATCCCCAGTGTTAGCACAGTACTTGAAACATAGTAGGCACTTAATATTTATTGATTTATTTTGCTTTTAATTGTGCCTCTCCCAATTCTTATCCAGTATTAAACTTATCTCTTCTCTATAGCTGTTCAAATCCATGGTTCTACCATATACATACCCCATTCCCATTTATTCCTGATTTTGCCCAATAAATAATAAAGTTCATGAGATTACCACTTCTTTCTATCATGCTTAATTTGTCTCTCTTAATTCTCAATTCTTCCCATGTATATTCCTTTCTCCTCCCTTTTTCTTTTCTTAAAGTCAAATTAGGGGGCAGCTGGGTGGCTCAGTGGATTGGAGAGGCAAGCCTAGAGACAGGAAGTCCTAGGTTCAAATCTGGCCTCACACACTTCCTAGCTGTGTGATCCTGGGCAAGTCAACCCCCATTGCCTAGCCCTTACCACTCTTCTGCCTTGGAACCAATATACAGTATTGATTCTAAGACAGAAGGTAAGGGTTTTAAAAAAAAAAGCAAATTAAGTTAAAAATATAAAACAAAACCAGACTTTTTTGCTTTTGTTCCCTCTGATCCTTGAAGAAAGTAATATTATGAAGGGATAAATACTCCTTCCTCTTTTTATTAGGATGTGAAAATTTATTACTTTTTAGCTCTCAAAATTGCTTTCTTTTTTAGGTTTCTCTTATTTCCTGAATTTGCAGTTTTTACTTAGTAGCCCCCCCCCCCCCCAACAAGTGCTTCAAAATCATCATTTTTTAAGAAATGTATTTTTTTCCCTGTAGGATTACAATTGAAGAATAATTTTAGTCTAGGTTGTAGGATTTTTTCTTTTCATTTATGTGTATCTTATTCCAAGCTTTTCATATAGACTGTATTATCTTGTTATCTTTATTATATAGTTCCTTGGTTCTTGATCTTTGTGACTGCTTGTATTTTTTTCCCCATTGACTTGGAAACTCTGGGATTTGACTATAGTATATTTGATTTTGTTTAAACTTGGAGTTTCTTTCAAGTGGTGGATTTGCTTTGTTGTTCTGGACAGGTTTCTTTTATGGTATCCAGAGTTTTTTATTTTGTCATAGTTCCCAGGGAACCCAATCAATGATTTAAAATTTTTCTCCTTTTCTTTTTCAGGACAGTTTTTGAGAGATAATTCATATATTCAAAATTTTTCTGTCTGACTTTGTTGTAATATTTTCTCTTATTAAATTTTTTTAGTTTTCTTTTCTTTCTATTTTTCAGGTTGTCCTCTCTACTTGGATGAAAATTTCCATCTTCTGTTATAAGCTGTTTGTTCTGCTCCCTGATTTTTTTTTCAAGAGATCTAAATTTTCTTCTTTAGCAATTGTATAATTATTTTCTTCTGGAATTTTAGCTTGGAATCTCTTAACCCATAGTTTTTCCAGAGAGACTGGGAAAGATTTCATAACCTTGGTTGTATTTTTTCTTCCTTAGACTTCTGTTATCTCTGCTTTATACTGCATTATTGTTATTCATTGAAGGAATGGAGATGGGTTTGCTAGTAGAGAGCTCTTTTTTTTTTAGGACTGCAGTGGGACAACCAACAATCCTGGTCAATAATAGGTTCTTGGCGCCCTGTCTTTTCCAGCAGTCTTATTCTCTGGGATACTAAAGTGGTAAATTGTGGTTCTATGATCCTGGTCTCTGTTCTGACCCTCTCTTCAGTTCTGGGGTAGTAGATGCACCTTCACATACACACTTATGTATGTTTTATCTCTCTATCTCTATAATCTAGCATACCCTAGCTTCCTTGCAGTTTTTGTAAATGATACTCCCATCTTCCTGCTTTCTGCTTTTTCATTGGCTGACCATCATTTGAATACTCTCTCTTAACCTCTTGTCTTCCTCATTTTTCAAGTTTTAACTCAAATATCTTCTGGGCAAATTCCCCTAAAATGTATTCCCTTCCCTTCTTCCTCTTAAAATTATTAGCTTTCTTCAAGGCTTATCTCGGGTGCCACTTAAGTTTTCTCCTTATTGTCCTTCAGTTGTTAGAACATTCTTGAAATTATTGTGTATTATTTGTGTATGCTTTATATTTATTAATTTTTTTTCAGGTTGCATTTTCTCTGTAGAGTGTAAATTCCTTTAGGGCAGGCACTGTTTCATTTTCTTCCTTGTATTCTCAGTACTTTCCACATGGTAGATATGCAGATTGAAATGAATTATCACCCATGCTGCAAATCCTGACAAATTGTATGTAAAGCTTTATAAAACAAATGAATTGCTAAGACCTATTTATCTTTTTTCTTTTAAAAAATATTTATTAATTAGTTTGTTGGTTACATTAAAAGTCCCAAGTTCCCCTTACCATACTAGAAAAGGCATCATTTGACAAAAAAAAAATAGATATATACACATACATATACATATATACACACACATATATAAAACAAGGTCTTTGATATTTCTTTTTATCAATTCTTTCTCTGAGTTGGACATTCACAAGTTTTTCTTCAAACATTATTTCTATAGCTATAGTTCTTGGCTCTACTCATTTCACTTTTCACAATTTCTAGATCTTTCCATTTTTTTAAATTAACCTGCTCATCATTTCTTACAATGTAATAGAATTCCATCACAATCTGTTAACAGACTGTTAAGGGTAAATTTAGTGTTGTTGACTGAATATATTAAATTAGTGGTCACCAGGGATTAAAATTCAATCTCAATGAAATGCTCAAGTCAGTTTGAGATTTTATGGTGGTTTAATTACAATAGAAGGAAGAAGGGGGGGGAGAGAGAGAGAGAAAGAAAGAGAGAGAGAATGAATATGAATATGAATATGAAACTGCACCATGCCAGGCAGGAGCCTCTCCAGAAAGCCAAGGGAAAGCGGAGTCAGTCTTATCACTCACCACATGACCGTCTAAAAGGAAGCAGTCTGAACCTGTTTAACCATTCCTCAATTGATGGGAATCTCCTCAATTTCCAGTTTTTTTGCTACCACAAAGAGAGCTGCTATTAATATTTTAGAGGATACAGGTTCTAAGACCTTATTTCAAACAACATTCAATACTACAGCATTTCAATCCATTTTTGAAGTTGTGATTAGATTTAGCCTTATAGGATCACATTTTCCTGAGAAATGGCTACTCTGTTTCATCAACAATTAAATTTACTCCTGCCTGCAAAAAAAAAAACAAACAAAACAATTCAGGCGCGGGGGGAGGGGGGGGAGATAAACTTCATGAGTGACAGACAAGGAGAACCTGATTTAAAAGTTCATCTGAGGCTTTAGGGGTGTATTTTTAAGCATGGTATATAAGCCAGTAGTGTGATTTCACTATTAAAAAAACTGTTACAGGTTAACAGAAGATGATATCCAAGAACAGCAGCTAGGTGGTGCAGTGGATAGGGTGCTAGACTAGAAGTCAAGAAAACTCATTTTCCCCAAGTTAAAATCTTACTTAGCTATTTGACCTTCAGGAAGTTAGTTAACCTTATTTGTCATGAGCTGGAGAAGGAAACAGCAAATCATTCCAGTATCTTTGACAAGAAGACCCCAAATGGGGTCACATAGAATTGAACATGAATGAAATAACTGTACAGCAGCAAGTCAAGAACAAAAATAGTAGTAATTCTGTCTTCTCTAGTTAGATCAATCTTAAATATGATCACTTATATGCATCACATTAATTTAAGGAGAACACTTTCAAACTTGAGTGCATCTCTAGGAGTATAATAATTGGGATGCAAAAGGGACACAAACGTTATATGAAAATCAGTAGACCAAATTAGGCAGGTGAGATGTTAAGGGGAGAGTCCTTATCTTGGAAAAAAATGTAATACTTGGGTAATAAAATTAAAAAAAATTAACTCAGGCCAGAGCCTGAGAGGACCTAGTTCTTTGTAGTTAAATCACCATAAACAAGACAGCATGGCATAGAGAAACTGTGTGACTTAACTAAGATCATATAGCCCACAAACAACATTGTTAGGATCCAGTTTCCAGTTCTCTGATTATAAATTTCATTGCTCCAGGTATATGTTGGATAGAAGAATATGCCTTGCTATTTTTGAGGCCAGAGGGTGTAACTGAGCAGTTTTAGCAATGATTATTTCATGGATATGGAAGACATTCCAATGTCCCTTGCTTTCATGCTTACAGTTGTTTTCTTCTATTTGCTTTCTCCTACAGCTCCTGAATATTGGTGTTCAATTGCTTACTTTGAAATGGATGTTCAGGTAGGAGAGACATTTAAAGTTCCTTCAAGCTGCCCAATTGTTACTGTCGATGGATATGTGGACCCATCTGGAGGAGACCGCTTTTGCTTGGGTCAACTCTCCAACGTTCATAGAACTGAAGCAATTGAGAGAGCAAGGTACATTTTAACATGGCAAAAATTAATGTGACTTCATGGGGCAGAGTAAAATTTGGTCTTGTTTTTTTCCAAGGCATACATTCCTACTTAGATTATATGAGTTTTCATGTAGAAAGGTAGGTATAACATATCAGGGAAATAACATTTAAATATTTTAAATATTTCTAGTTATTATTTTAGTTCTTTCTTTGAGTGGATAAGTAATTTGGGTTTCTGTAATTTAATTTAGTGGTTTAAGTGGTGTGGGGTAAGACAAAAGAAGCATTAATTAAATTATTACAAAATATTTTGGTGAAAATATACAAAAATATTGGAATTTAATTTTCTTTTCCCTCTTTTAAGGTTGCACATAGGCAAGGGTGTGCAGTTGGAATGTAAAGGTGAAGGCGATGTTTGGGTAAGGTGCCTCAGTGATCATGCAGTGTTTGTGCAGAGTTACTACTTAGACAGAGAGGCTGGGCGAGCACCAGGAGATGCTGTTCATAAGATTTATCCAAGTGCATACATAAAGGTTGGTGTTCTAAATTTGTGAGATTTTTCACTTTTTAAAATTGATTATTATTGTAAGAATTTGGAGTAAATGGGAAATGAAATGCTTTTTTTGCTTACTTATACAAAATGTGGAATTATTAGGAAGTTATACCTAGTAAGTAGACTGAGAACTCATTCTTTGTGGACTTTTGGAGGAGGTAGCCATGAATGAATTATTTTAGTGATTGGTTTCCTTTCATTTAGCAAACCCCAGGTAGCAGACTCTTTTATCAGAAGATTATATTATTATAAAATTGTTACTTTAGAGTAACATGAAACCTTTTGTGTGTCATAAAACTATTCTAATCCAGTGGAACTTCACAAATTCAGATTGTACTTATTTGGAATTTGCAAAAAATAAAGACACTACATGGGGTCCTCACTGAATGAAAAAAGTTAAAATTTTCTCTCTCTGCATATTTTCAGCATCTTGGGTATAATGGGAATCCAGTTTAAAATTAGTAGCTTTTTAAACCAAGTATTCAAAAAATTGAAAAATCTTTCAATGTCTTCAGCATCTGGGTTCTGCTATTCTTGTATGTTAAGGGAATTTTATATTTCATGTATTATTATGCAGTGTAGGCCTTTAGTGAATTATCTTATTTAGTGAAGTTTTACTATTTGTTATTTTAGAAGTGATTGAGAAGGACTTCCCTTTAATTCCTGGCAAATTACTTGGGATACGATATTAATTCAGTTAAACATGGATTGTGTAGAAATGGTGCTCCCTACAAGCCACTCTTAAAAGTCTGATTATTAGCTATCATTCCACTAAAATTTGTGGGTTTACTTAATGATGGACCATTTATTAAGTAATTAAATTTTCTGTATTAAGGTTTGTTTCATTGAGGTGAACTTCTCTTGAATTACTAGAAAAGAGCAGCTTAATTTTATATTTTGGCAAAGGTATCATACTTGAATACCCTGGGCAAGGCAATATGTCTAAAGATGAACTCTGTAACTGATTACTTTTACAGTAACCCCAAACTTTTCTTGTTAGTAGTAAGCAAATTTTTATGAGGCATTTTACTATAATTGCACAGTATAAAGAAAGCACTATTTGGGACAGCCAGTTGGCTTAGTGGATAGAGAGAGCACTATTCTATCTGATTTACTAGACATCTTTGAAACTGGCAAAAATATTTGTACTTCAAGTTTGTATTCAGTACATTCTTTAGCTTATTATCCAAAATTAAAAAGTAACTTGGATGTACACAAAATCGAAGCAGTGCCATTTTGTCTGTTCCAAATTTTGGGCAATAGAAGTAAGGTATAGAGAATAGAAGTATAGAGAACAGCATCCACTTTGCCATATAATTTAAACAAATAAATCTTCACATTAAGGTAGTGTAGTGTAATGGATAGAGAATAGCTTTGAAACCAAGAACACCTGAGTTCAGGTGTGACTTCTAACACATACTGACTGTAATCATGGACAAGTCATTTAACCTCTTGGTATCTAGGAAGCTGTAAGACTATAGATTGCAAAGAAGGTGGAAGCTTGAATTAAGGGCTAGAGTTACCATTTAAGATCTCTATACCAATAAGATCACAGATCTAGGCTTGCTCTGATTGATATTATTAGTTCTAATATTACCATTTAACCTTTTTAAATCAAGTAATTCAGCAAGTAAATGTACTGTATGATCCTTTCAATATTAAATTAAAACTGCATTTTATTACAGTTAATGGTATTGTATGGCTTAGGGTCTAACTGCACGAGATCATAATTTGCTTCCCACTTTCAAATTCCTTCCTTTTCATAACTAATTCTCTGAATACTTAAGCACTTTTTTAGGGGCTCTTTTAGGAGATAGTGAAAAGAAGACCAGGTTTGAAATTAGAGTTCCAAAACAGGGACCAGAATTCCATATATTAACATTATGACTTTGAGTGACACATAATGTTTCTGCATTGCCCTTCTGCCCAAATGAAAGAGTCCTTCCTTCCTTCCTTCCTTCCTTCCTTCCTTCCTTCCTTCCTTCCTTCCTTCCTTCCTTCCTTCCTTCCTTCCTTCCTGCCTGCCTGCCTGCCTGCCTGCCTGCCTGCCTGCCTGCCTGCCTGCCTGCCTGCCTGCCTGCCTGCCTGCCTTCCTTCCTTCCTTCCTTCCTTCCTTCCTTCCTTCCTTCCTTCCTTCCTTCCTTCCTTCCTTCCTTCCTTCCTTCCTTCCTTCCTTCCTTCCTTCCTTCCTTCCTTCCTTCCTTCCTTCCTTCCTTCCTTCCTTCCTTCCCTCCTGCCCTCCTTCCCTCCTTCCCTCCCTCCCTCTCCTTCCCTTCCCTCCCCTTTCCCAGAGTACTTTGGACCCCGCCCCCTTTTTACGGCATTACACCTTACTTTGTTATGTATATGCCATGTCTCTTATCAGTAGAATATAACTTTCCTAAGTGTAGACATTGTCAAGTTTTTGATATTGTAATAAGTTATTTGTTAATTAGGTAAGTAATTAGAGATTCTTTTTTTTTACATTATTTTATTGGTCATTTCCAAACATTATTTATTGGAAACAAAGATCATTTTCTCCTCCTCCCCTTCTCCCCCCCCCCCCCATAGCCAACGCGCGATTCCACTGGGTATCGCATGTGTTCTTGATTCAAACCCATTTCCATGTTGTTGGTATTTGCATCAGAGTGTTCATTTAGAGTCTCTCCTCAGTCATATCCCCTCCACCCCTGTAGTCAAGCAGTTGCTTTTCATTGGTGTTTTTACTCCCACAGTTTATCCTCTGCTTGTGGATAGTGTTTTTTAGATCCCTGCATATTGTTCAGGGACACTGCATTGACACTAATGGAGAAGTCCATTACCTTCGATTGTACCACAGTGTATCTGTCTCTGTGTACAATGTTTTCCTGGTTCTGCTCCTCTCGCTCTGCATCACTTCCTGGAGGTTGTTCTAGTCTCCATGGAATTCCTCCACTTTATTATTAGTATAGATATTTCCTCACTGTCTATACTGCCTTTTATCAGGATATAATTACCTTCCCTATCTCTTTTAACTAGATTTATTTTTACTTTGGCTTTGTTGGATATCATGATTGTGACTCCTGCCTTCTTTTTGTCAGTTGATACCCAATAGATTTGACTCCACCCTCTTACTTTCATCCTATGTGTATCTACCTTCCTCGTGTGTATTTCTTGTAGACAGCATATGGTAGGGTTTTGGATTCTAATCCACTCTGCTATTCAATTGTGTTTTATGGGTGAGTTCATTCCATTCACATTCAGAGTTATGCTTACTAGCTATGTATTTCGTAGCATTTTGATTTCTGCTCCTGTTCCTGCCTTTTCTTCTTTCACTATTTCCTTCTACACCAATGTTTGCTTTTAAACAGTCCCCCTTGTTCCCACCCTTATTTTACTTCCCTTTCTACCCCCTCCCTTTTAACCCCCCCCTTATTTTCCCTGTAGCCTTTCTAAAATTAATCCCCGACCCCCTCCCTCTCTTGTACTGCTTCTCTCCCCACAAGACCGTTTGTTACCCTTCTACTCCCCTGTAGGGTGCAAATCTATTCTCTGCCCCCAATGCATTGGATTGTTTTTCTCTCTTTGAGTCAATTTCAAAGCACTTAAAAGTTGAGTATTTCTTGTCTCCGACCTCTTTACCCTTCCAGTGTATTGATGTTCTCCCCCCTCCCACCATGAGCTTCTTTATGACATATAAATTTACTCCCGTTTGTTTCTTTTCCCATTTCTTTTAATATTAACCTATTTTTAAGCTCTAGTTATATATATGTGTGTGTATATATATATATGCATACTCATGTGTATGTATTTTTGCATGCATATATCTATATATCTATGTCTTGTCCTTTCATCCTATACAGTTTGTCACTCTTCCCTCTAAGTGTACTTCTTTTTGCTGCCCAGGTAATAACAACAGTTTTTAAGAGTTACCAATGACCTCTTTTCTTATAGGGATACATATCATTTTAACTTATTGAGTTTTTTCTTAAAAAATCTTTTTTTTGTTTTTCTTTTTTAATTGCCTTTTGCTGATCCTCTTGAGTTCTGTGCTTGGACATCAAATTTTCTGTTCAGGTCTGGTCTTTATGAATTCTTGAAATTCTTCTGTTTTGTTGAATGACCATACTTTCCCTTGTAAGAATATAGTCAGTTTTGCTGGGTAGTTGATTCTTGGTTATAGACCTAGTTCCCATGCTTTCTGGAATATCATATTCCATGCCTTTCTTTTTTTCAGTGTGGATGCAGCCAGATCCTGAGTTATCCTCACTGTGGTTCCTTGGTATCTGAATGACTTCTTCTTGGCAGCTTGTAATATCTTTTCTTTGGTCTGATAGTTCTTGAATTTGGCTATAACATTCCTGGATGTTGTCATTTGGGGATTAAGTATAGGAAGTGATCTGTGGATTCTATCAATCTCCACTTTTCCCTCTTGTTCTAGGATATTGGGGCAGTTTTCTTTAATAATTTCCTGTAATATAATGTCCAGGCTTTTTCTTTTGTCATGGTCTTCTGGTAGACCAATGATTCTTAAATTGTCTCTCCTTGAACAATTTTCTAAATGCTCTGTTTTGTGAATGAAATGCTTCATATTTTCCTCAATTTTTTCATTCTTTTGGTTTTGTTTTATAGTGTCCTGCTGCCTTGTGAGGTCACTTGATTCTAGTTGTTGTATTCTGGTTCTTAAAGACTGGATTTCATCCTTAGTTTTTTGGTCGTCCTTTTCCTTTCGGTCTGATTTTCTTTGGAGGTCATCTTTCATCTTCTTCACCTCATCTTTCATCTGCGTTGCCTCTTCTTTCATCTCCTTTGCCTCATTTTCCAGCTGATTGATTTTGGCTTTCAAGACACTATTTTCTTGTTTTAGTTCAAGTGCCTCTGTTTCCAGATGACTTATCTTCGTTTTTAAGTTCTTTTCCCAATTGTCTTCAGCCTCTCTTAATTGTGTTTTGAATTGCATTTTGAGTTCTTCCAAAGCCTGTATCCAATTCGCTGGGATTTCTGATTATTCCTTTGCTGATCCTTCCCCCTCTGTTTTGTTTGCTCTTTGCTCATTACCTGTGCAGAAACTGTATATTGTAATTTCTTTCTTCTTTTTCTGTTGTTTGCTCGAGTTTACCCCATATTTGTCTGTGCTCTTGCTCCTCTCATTTTTTTTTTTGTTTTGGGGCTGTCAGTCTCCCCTCTTGGAGCTTTGTCAGATCTCTTGGTACAGTCTCTAGGGGAGGAATGTTAGCTTCCCTGTCCTCTGGAGGCTTTTGATCGGATTAAGTTCAACTGGGTTGGGCTGTATGTGCTCTGAGGCCGAAGACTCCTGGAAGGCTGGACCACCCAGGCTCTCTCCAGTTCTCTCCAGCTGCTTCTCCTCTGTATGTAAGGTTCCCCAGTGCCTTTGTCCACCTCCCTGAGCTCTGAGGAGTCCTGATGGGATTAGGTTCAACTGGATTGGTCTGGATGTGCCCCGAGGCAACGGTGAGACTGGAGCCAGATGGAGGGACCCAGCCACTGCCTGTCTCTCCCTGGCTTCCTCCCTGCTGTCTACGCTGGACGCTCCGAGCCTGGCACCCTGCTGCTCACAAGGTAGACCCTCCAAACCAGCACCTTTGCCCGCTCAGAGGTTCCTGCTGCCTCTGGGGGCTCAGCCCTCTGGGTTGGGGGGGGAGGGATCCTTGGACCTTCCCTCTGCCTTCCCTTTAGACCTAGTATTCTCGGATTCTGGCTTTTGGGAGGTATACCTTTTGATTTGAGTAGTCCAGAAGGAGGGTTCCCCGCCTCTGTCCTGTTGTTCAGTTTGAATTTCAGTGCCCTAGGAGCATTCAGTTTGTAATTGGTAAGGAAGGGTTTTCTGAGGTCTGAACTTTTGCTGCTTGCTAAGCTGCCATCTTGACTCTGCCCTAATTAGAGAATCTTTTTTTTTTAAAAACATTATTTTATTTGGTCATTTCCATACATTATTCGCTGGAAACAAAGATCATTTTCTTTTCCTCCCTTCCCCCCCTCCCACCACCTTTCCCTCTCCCATAGCTGACGCACGATTCCACTGGTTATCACATGTGTTCTTGACTCGAACCCATTTCCCTGTTGTTGGAATTTGCATTATAGTGTTCATTTAGAGTCTCCTCAGTCATATCCCCTCCAACCCCGTAGTCAAGCAGTTGCTTTTCATCAGTGTTTTTACTCCCACAGTTTATCCTCTGCTTGTGGATAGTATTTTTTAGATCCCTGCAGATTGTTCAGGGACATTGCATTGACACTAATGGAGAAGTCCCATAATGTATCAGTCTCTGTGTACATTGTTTTTTTGGTTCTGCTTCTTTCTCTCTGCATCACTTCCTGGAGGTTGTTCCAGTCTCCATGGAATTCCTCTACTTTATTATTCCTTTGAGCCCAATATTATTCCATCACCAACATATACCACAATTTGTTCAGCCATTCCCCAATTGACGGGCATCCCCTCGTTTTCCAATTTTTGGCCACCACAAAGAGTGCAGCTATGAATATTCTTGTACAAGTCTTTTTCCTTATTATTTCTTTGGGGTACAAACCCAGCAGTGCTATAGCTGGATCAAAGGGCAGACAGTCTTTTATCACCCTTTGGGCATAGTTCCAAATTGCCCTCCAGAATGGTTGGATCAATTCACAACTCCACCAGCAATGAATTAGTGTCCCCACTTTGCCACATCCCCTCCAGCATTCATTACTTTCCATAGCTGTCATGTTAGCCAATCTGTTAGGTGTGAGGTGATACCTCAGAGTTGTTTTGATTTGCATCTCTCTGATTATAAGAGATGTAGAGCACTTTTTCATGTGCTTATTAATAGTTTTGATTTCTTTGGCTACGAACTGCCTGTTCATGTCCCTTGCCCATTTGTCAGTTGGAGAATGGCTTGATTTTTTGTACAATTGATTTAGTTCTTTATAAATTTGAGTAATTAAACCTTTGTCAGAGGTTTTTATGAAGATTGTTTCCCAATTTGTTGCTACCCTTCTGATTTTGGTTACATTGGTTTTGTTTGTACCTTTTTAATTTGATGTAATCCAGATTATTTTGCATTTTGTAACTCTTTCTAATTCTTGCTTGGTTTTGAAGTCTTTCCCTTCCCAAAGGTCTGACATGTATACTATTCTGTGTTCTCCTAATTTTCTTATAGTTTCCTTCTTTATGTTCAAGTCATTCACCCATTTTGAATTTATCTTGGTGTAGGGTGTGAGGTGTTGATCTAAACCTAATCTGTCCCACACTGTCCTCCAATTTTCCCAGCAGTTTTTATGAAATAGTGGATTTTTGTCCCAAAAGCTGGGATCTTTGGGTTTGTCATATACTGTCTTGCTGAGGTTGCTTGCCCCCAGTCTATTCTACTGATCCTCCCTTCTGTCTCTTAGCCAGTACCAAATAGTTTTGATGAACACTGCTTTATAATATCGTCTGAGATCTGGGACTGCAAGACCCCCTTCCTTTGTATTTTTTTTCATTATTTCCCTGGATATCCTTGATCTTTTGTTCTTCCAAATGAACTTTGTTATGGTTTTTTCTAAATCAGTAAAAAAAATTTTTGGAAGTTCCATGGGTATGGCACTAAATAGATAGATGAGTTTGGGTAGGATGGTCATTTTTATTATATTTGCTCGTCCTACCCATGAGCAGTTAATGTTCTTCCAATTGTTCAAGTCTAGTTTTAGTTGTGTGGAAAGTGTTTTGTAGTTGTGTTCATATAGATCCTGTGTTTGTCTCGGGAGATAGATTCCTAAGTATTTTATTTTGTCTAAGGTAATTTTGAATGGGATTTCACTTTCTAGTTCTTGCTGCTGAGCTGTGTTGGAATTATATGGAAATGCTGATGACTTATGTGGGTTTATTTTGTATCCTGCAACTTTGCTAAAGTTGTTGATTATTTCGATTAGCTTTTTGGTTGAATCTCTAGGATTCTTTAAGTAGACCATCATGTCATCTGCAAAGAGCGATAATTTGGTCTCCTCCTTGCCTATTTTAATGCCTTCAATTTCTTTTTCTTCTCTAATTGCTACTGCTAGTGTTTCTAATACAATGTCAAATAATAGAGGTGATAATGGGCATCCTTGTTTCACTCCTGATCTTAATGGAAATGGATTTAGTTTATCCCCATTGCAGATGATATTAGTTGATGGTTTTAGATATATACTGTTTATTATTTTTAGGAATGACCCTTCTATTCCTATGCTTTCTAGTGTATTTTAGTAGGAATGGGTGTTGTATTTTGTCAAAGGCTTTTTCTGCGTCTATTGAGATAATCATGTGGTTCTTGTTGGTTTGCTTGTTGATGTGGTCAGTTATGTAGATAGTTTTCCTAATGTTGAACCAGCCCTGCATCCCTGGTATAAATCCTACTTGATCATGGTGGATGACCCTTCTGATCACTTGCTGGAGTCTTTTTGCTAGTATCCTATTTAAGATTTTTGCATCTATATTCATTAGGGAGATTGGTCCATAATTTTCTTTCTCTGTTTTTGGCCTGCCTGGCTTTGTAATTAGTACCATGTTTGTGTCATAAAAGGAGTTTGGTAGAACTCCCTCTTTGCTTATTATGTCAAATAGTTTGTATAGTATTGGGATTAACTGTTCTCTGAATGTTTGATAGAATTCACTGGTGAATCCGTCAGGCCCTGGGAATTTTTTCTTAGGAAGTTCTTTGATGGCCTGTTGGATTTCTTTTTCTGTTATGGGATTATTTAAGAAAACTATTTCTTCTTCTGTTAGTCTAGGCAGTTTATATTTTTGTAAATATTCATCCATATCACCTAGGTTGGTATATTTATTGCCATATAGTTGGGCAAAGTAGTTTTTAATGATTGCCTTAATTTCCTCTTCATTGGAGGTGAGATCCCCCTTTTCATCCTTGATGCTGTTAATTTGCCTTTCTTCTTTCCTTTTTTTAATTAGATTAACCAGTACTTTGTCTATTTTGTCTGTTTTTTCAAAGTACCAGCTTCTAGTCTTGTTTATTAGCTCAATAGTTCTGTCACTTTCGATTTTATTAATTTCTCCCTTAATTTTTAGGATCTCTAGTATGGTTTTCTTCTGGGGGTTTTTAATTTGTTTGTTCTCAAGTTTTTTGATTTGCATTTCCAATTCCTTGATCTCTGACCTCCCTAATTTGTTAATATATGCACTCAGGGATATGAATTTTCCTCTAAGTACTGCCTTGGCTGCATCCCATAAGGTTTGAAAGGATATTTCGCCGTTGTAATTTTCTTCAACGAAATTATTAATTGTTTTTATGATTTCTTCTCTAACTATCTGATTTTGGAGTATCATATTATTTAATTTCCAATTAATTTTTGATTTGGCTCTCCATGTACCCTTGCCGATCAATATTTTTATTGCCTTGTGATCTGAAAAGGCTGCATTTATTATTTCTGCTTTTCTGCATTTGAGTGCCATGTTTCTATGACCTAGTGTATGATCTATTTTTGTGAATGTGCCATGTGGTGCTGAAAAGAAGGTGTATTCCTTTTTGTCCCTATTTATTTTTCTCCATATGTCTATTAATTCTAATTTTTCTAAGACTTCATTCACTTCTTTTACCTCTTTCTTGTTTATTTTTTGGTTTGATTTATCTAAATTTGATAGTGGTTGGTTCAAGTCTCCCACTAATATGGTTTTACTGTCTATTTCCTCCTTCAATTCTCCTAGTTTCTCTATTAATAATTTGGATGCTATACCATATGGTGCATACATGTTGATTAGTGATATTTCCTCATTGTCTATACTCCCTTTTAGCAGAATATATTTACCTTCCCTGTCCCTTTTGATCAGGTCTATTTGTACTTTGGCTTTGTCAGATATCATGATTGCAACTCCTGCCTTCTTTCTATCAGTTGAGGCCCAAAAGGTCTTACTCCAACCTTTAATTCTAACCTTGTGAGCGTCAACCCCTTTCATATGTGTTTCTTGAAGACAACATATGGTAGGGTTTTGGGTTCTAATCCACTCTGCTATTTGTCTACGTTTTATGAGTGAGTTCATCCCATTCACGTTCAAAGTTATGATTGTCATTTGTGGATTCGCTGGCATTTTGATATCTTCCCCTAGTTCTGACCTTTCTTCTTAGGTATTTCCTTTTGAACCAGTGATTTACTTTAGGTCAGTCCCCCTAGTCCCCTCCCTTGAGATGCTTCCCTTTCTAGCCCCTCCCTTTTTATGCTCCCTTCCCCTCCCCCTTCTCCTTCTCTCCCTTTTTATACTCCCTCCCCCCTCCCCCTCCTTAATTTTCCTTTCTTTCTTGCCCTAATGGATAAGATAGAATTCAGGATCCCACTGGATCTAGATGTTCTTCCCTCTCAGATTTGATTTCACTGAGAGTAAGGTTTAAGTAATTCCACTTCACGCTCTCTTCCTCTCCTTCTCATATGAGAGTTCTTCCCCTCCCTTTCCCATGTGTATCTTTATATGGGAAAGATTATTCTATTAAGTCCCCCCTATTTCTTGAAGTAAATCTTAGTATTATCGACGGTTCCCCCTTCTCTTTTCCTTTCTTTGCCCCCACTTTCCCCAAATCTTCTTAATGCCCCAATATTTCCCTATTCATGTTTCTTCTAACTACTTTTATGATGCTACAATTTATGAGAGTTACACAAAACATTTCCCCCACATATTAATATATATAATTTGATGTAAATGTAGTCCTTATAGAAGAGAGTTTGACTTAAAAGAAAAAGATAAGATTTATCTCCTTTTCCCTTTCTTTCATATTTACCTTTTCATGTTTCTCTTGCTTTCTGTGCTTGGATATCAAATTTTCTACTAAGCTCTGGTCTTTTCTTAGCAAATGCTTGGAAATCTTCTATTTTGTTGAATGCCCATACTTTCCCCTGGAAGTATATAGTCAGTTTTTCTGGGTAGTTGATTCTTGGTTGGAGACCCAGCTCTCTTGCCTTTCTAAATATCGTGTTCCATGCTTTGCGGTCTCTTAGTGTGTTAGCTGCTAGGTCCTGTGTGATCCTTATGGGAGCCCCCTTATTTCTGAAGCTCCTCTTCTTGGCTTCTTGTAGAATTTTCTCCTTTTCTTGGAAGCTCTTGAATTTGGCAATTACATTCCTAGGGGTTGTCTTTTGGGGATTTAGTATAGAGGGTGATCTATGAATCCTTTCTATTTCTATTTTGCCCCCTTGCTCCAGAACATGGGGGCAATTTTCTTTTATAATCTCCTGTAGAATAATATCGAGTTTATTGTTTATCTCTGGTTTTTCTGGGAGACCGATAATTCGGAGGTTTTCTCTTCTCCCTCTGTTTTCCAGATCGGTGACCTTCTCAGTGAGATATTTTATGTTTTCTTCTAATTCATTAATTTTTTGGGTTTGCTTTATTGATTCTTGCTGTTTTATCATCTCGCTTTCTTTGAGTTGCTTGATTCTGGTTGTTAGGGACTGGTTTTGCTTTTCAGCCTTGTCTGCCCTTCTATTGGATGCTTCGAGTTCTTTTTCCAATTGAGCAGTCTTATCTGTCAGACTGCTGATCTCTTTCTCCCATTTTTCTTTCCAGAAGGTTTCCATCTTTTGGATAAGTTCCAGTTTGAGATCTTCCAGAGCTTGTTGATAGTTTCCATTTTGGGAGGCATGTTCTGATTTTTTTGGATTTCCTCCTCATTCTCCTCTTTTCCGTGGGTACTTCCACCATAAAAGTTTTCAATAGTCACTTTTTTCCCTTTCTTCCTGGAGGCTTGATTTTGGGCCGTGTGAGCCATCCCTTTGGTGGTTTTATTCCCCTTTCCTTTTTTGTCTGGGGTCTGGGTTATATGGGCGGTTTTTCTGTGAATTTAGGTTGCTTCAGACTAGTTCTTCCCAGCCTCCAAGGCTTCTTCGAGAGCTGGGTCCCTGATCACAGCCACACTGCCCAGGTGTTCAGCTCCACCCAGATAATCAGCGCATGGTCCGCCCCTGGTGTTTAGCTCCGCGGAGATGTTTAGCGCAGCCGCCCCAAGTACAGCTCCGCTGACCCCCGTGCTCAGCGCCGGGTTCTTCAGTGAAACCGCCCTGAGAAGTTTTTTCCTGGCAGTCCCCAGATCCCAAGGACCCTGGAATGCCCCCTCCCCCCCCCCCCCCCCGACAGAGACATTCCCCACTCACTCGCTGTCCCGGTGAGCGCTCAGGTAGCTCACTCTGGTTTGGTGGGGGAGCTGGGGTGGGGGAAGGGCGGCTCAGTTCACTTTTCTGTGCAAGCTTTTCCTCCTTCTTATTATAGTGTGGAAATGTTCAAGCCCCACGTACCTTCACCTCTGTGGAATACTGGGGAGTCCTGTTCCGCCAAAGGTGATTTTTATGCTCCTTTGATGTAGTCTGTTTCGTTCGGTGCCGGGGAGAGGAAGCGTGTGGCGTCTAGATTGCAGCCATGATTACCCGGAAGGCTAATTAGAGATTCTTAATAAATTAGGAATAAATGACTAGAGAGGTGGGTTTGAGTGAGCTGGATTTCTTTAAGTCAGAGTGGAATCCTAAAGGAATGATGGGAAAGAATTTTCCCAAGGAGCCTTGGGAAAGAACAGTTAACCAAAGATCTCTTTTTGAATGGTTCTGATTAAGGAAGGTTGTCCAAAGAGCTTGCTCTGGGAATTTGAGAAGATCTGGTGGTTGAGAACTTGGAAACATTCTAGTATCAAGAGGAGAGAGAGAAGGTGGCTGATTGGAGAAGAGTGGTGGTGTAGTTTCTCTGATTCTCCAATAGGTGGCAGGAGAGAGCACCAGCTGAGTAAAAATGTCAGTGAAATTCTGACAGGCAAGATTTCATCTGAGCAGAAGGAAGAAATCCAATTTATTTCTCGCTGTTTATAAAGTTATATCTTAGTTTTAGGATAGAAACATAGCTAGTTTGGGGATTAGATAGACAGTAAGAGTAGTTAAGTCAGGCTTGAGAAATCAAGCATGAAGAAAGTCTCTTGTAAGACAGATTTGGGTGTGGGTTTTAGTTAAGATAAATTTAGATTTAGGGAAATACATTTCCTAAAACTTTCCAATTCAATATCTCCATTTTCCTTTTCCTATCACTGCTTCTATAGAAGTTAATATAAGTTTTAAAGAAAGCTTTCTCTAGTCAAGTTCTTCAACTACTGGTCCAACCAACTCTCAACCACCAACTCCCCAACAACTGAATCTTCAATTGCCTATCAATAGACTATCAATAGCTATAAATTAATAATAGATCAAGTCCCCAACAACAATATTAAATTAAATAGTGTTTATCCCAGTATTTGTATGTGGTAGGCAGTAAAGAAATACTTAAATCTTGTTCATATATTCATTTTTATTTTTTTTTAAGCCCATGTCTTCTGATTTAGAATCAATAAGGCAGAAGAGCAGTAAGGGTCAGGTAATTGGGGTTAAGTGACTTACCCAGAGTCCCACAAGTAGGAAGATTTGTATCTAGGTCCTCCTCATTCCAGGCCTGGTGCTATATCCATTCTGCTACCTAGCTGCCCCTTTATTTATTTTTTAATGGAAAGTTTTGTTTTTATTTTGGCTTAATGTTCACATTCTGATTTATGAAAGCATTTATCATATAGATTTAGCACTAGACTGTTTTTGTAATTTTTGATGGGCAGGGTGAGTAATTTATTACATCATATTACAGATACACATAGGTATGTGGCCAAAGATGACTGCACTGCCTTTGGTTTTCCAGTGGCTCAGGGACCCTCCCAGGCCGTGAGACTGTCCTCCCTAACTCCCACTCCACCCCCCAGTCACAGGCTATGCTGCTATACTGCTACTGCTCTTGGCCCAAGAGCCCTGGCCCTCTGTGGCCTCATTACCATCTGGTAAGGGAACACTGGAACTGGACAACTCTGACCCAACTACTCCCAGCTCTGGATGGGGAAGGAGGGGATATACTTAAATATTCCTTTAGAGCTGAGAGGGAGAAGCCTGAACCCTGGCATGAGTATTTCTGTCCCCAGAGTGTCAGTGAGGAAGAGGAGCAAGGGGACCAGTCTGTCTTGTAAAAGGGCCTGAGCTTGAAGCCCCATCCATCCCATATGTCCAGAGGATGGAGAGTCAAGAAGACACTAAGAATGGGTGAAAGAGATATTTATTTGAATGTGGGAGTACAGGGTGCACTGGGGAGAAAAACAACTAATATTATTCACTGATATTCATAAAGCACTTGATTGTGATAGATATGGTTAGTTTTATTAACTTCTCATAGTTGACTAGACACATTTCTGAACAAAGGAAGTTCAAATGAAGTTGTCTGCTAACTCAAAACTTCAGAGAAGTATTTTTGGCCCCAAGCCAACATCCATTTAACATTAGTTACCCTAAATTATTTGAAATAATTGCTAAAAGTTCCAATGGGCTATAGCATTTTAACGATGTCTTTAATAATATGTTCCAATATTTGCAGATGGAATCCATTACGATATAATGGAGCGATCAGAATGCAACAACAGAGAACAACTATTTTTTTAGCATTACAGTTGGGAAGAATTGTTAGTTAGGCTTTTGCATTTGATGTTTTTTAATTCACAGATAACTCTTGTAAGAGAAAAACACTGCTGAGATCATTCCATTTGATTATCAACACACCAATCGCCAAGTTTTATCATTGTAGTGACTTTGTATGCTCTTGCTATCATAGTTGATTTAGTGTAAAACAACCACAACTAGAATTGTTTATGACAGCCTATGTGACCAACTGTGATTAGGAGGATTGTAAAGTCATTTGTATTACTTTTATTGTTTCTACCAGGGGTTTTGGATCAAGATGTTTTAGTTCTTGAAATTTAATAAGTTTTATTGCCCCTAATTTTGATTACAATCACATCTTAATTGGGAGAAAAATAAGAACCTGGTTATTAATAAGGACATTGACAAGTACATTAGCAGAAGGTATCTTTTAATGTTTTGTATATTCTAGCAAAGTAGAGGTTTTATTCTAGTACAGATTCTTATGATAATGAAATAACATATATACCTTCAACCTGCTTCATTATGAAACAGACAAATGAAATTAGAATGAATATTATACAGTAAACTGATATGTGAATATATAATTGAAGTTTCTATTTTTTACTTCATTGGTGTTTATCAATGAAAGCTTCCTAAAAAAGGTATGTCTTTGAACAGAGATGTAAACAATGATGGGAAAGTGATTTTGCACCCATGGGAAGATAAAAAACACACATGCGTGCTCTTGTGCACACACACACACAGAGGTATAAACTCAAATGAGAAAGGACACTTTGTCCAATTTGCTTTGATTCATACTTAATATATTAACTATAAAGAAGATGGGTTTTGTATATTTGATACTATGAAGTTAGTCATCCAGGTACCACCCATTATAAATATGGAATTTAGTTTCATAAAGTGGAGTCAGGATTTATTTAATTTCTATTTCACAAATTATTAGTGATTTAGAACACTCTTTCATGTAGGCATTTATTGATAGCTTGGATTTCTTCCCTTGAAAATTGCCTGTCTATCCTTTGACTATTAGCTGGAGAATGGCTCAGATAAATTTGAATCAGTTCCTTCTTGGAAGTCATTTGAATCATTTGACATTATTTGAATCATTTCTTCTTAGAAATGAAATAAGTAGGAGCTAAACTTGCTGCAAAGATTTTTTTTTTACCAGTTAACTGTTTTTCTTCCTTAGCTGAATTGGCTTTGTTTATGCAAAAATTTTCTGTAATCCATACCATCTATTTTTATCATTGTGATTCTTGCTGTCCTTTGTGTAGCCATGAACTCTTCCTCTATCCATAGATCTAAGATAATTTCTTTCTTAAATCTCTTAAGTTGATTATAATATATGATCTTTTGTATTCCATGTCATGCATCCATTTGGTGCTTACCTTGGTATATAGTGTTAGATTTTGGTCTAAACTTAATTTCTACTGGACTTCTTTTTATCTAGTCTTTCTAAGCAGTTTTGGTCAAAGAGTGAGTCCATATCCCAGTAGTTGGGGTCTGTATCTATCTGACTTGTTTGTTTCAGTATGTTATGTACTCAGTCTGTTCCATTGTGACCTTCTTTGTGTTTTAAGCAGCTGTCAATAATTTGGTGATTATTGCTTTGTAATGTGGTTTGAAATCTGGTACTGCTAGGGCCACTTCGCACTTTTTTCATTTTTTCCCCCCTTGAGATTCTTCATCTTTGTTCCTTAAAATGAATTTCATTCTCATTTTTTTCTAGTTCTGCAAAGTAATTCTTTGGTAGTTTGGCATGGTACCAAATAAGTGAATTAATTTAGGTAATGGTTTATTTTTTGAAACCTTTACCTTCTGTCTTAGAATCAATATACATCATGTATTGATTCTTAGGCAGAAGAACAGTTTTTTTAAGGGCTAGGCAATGGGGGATTAAATGACTTGCCCAGGGTCACATGGCTAGGATATATCATAGGTCATATTTGAATCCAGGACCTCCCATCTTTGGGCCTAGACCTCTATCCACCGAACCTCCTAGCTGCCCCTTTTGTTTATTTTCAGTGATATTTGTAAAGCGCTTAGTAGGCACTATCTAAATATTTATTCTCATTACCCTTCTCAGGTGTGCTAATAAGCAATAGACATTTCTTTAATTATTCTGATCTATCTTTATTTCTGTAAATGGTGGTTAGTAGTTGTATTCATATAGCTCCTATGTGTATTCTGGTAGGTAGGTTGTACATACTCATTCTCATCCATTCTCTCTAATGTATGTTTACTTCTTTATTCCTCTCTGGGCTTTGCTCCTGAATCTCTGCTGCCACCACTGTGCCTGTGCTGTCTCCACCCCGACCTCCTTTCCTTTTATGTTTTGAATTTTTGCATTAGAATATAGTCTCCATGATGACAGGACTGGCTTTTTGTTTTCTCAGTGCTTTCATGGTACATAGCACATGGTAAATGCTTATATATGGATTGTTGACAGATTGAACTCTTTTCTATTTAAATGTTTGCAGAATTTTTTCTTTGACCTGGAAGCTCTGGATTTTGGTTTTGATGTTCTCTGAGAGTTTTCATTTTGAGATTGTTTTAGGAAAGTAATCAGTGGGTCTTTAAAGAAATTCCATTTTTTATAGTTAGTAAATATTTATTTTCTTTCCCCTTGGTAAGGAGGAAAAAAATCCTTATTAACATATATGTAGAATAAAGTAAAAACAAATTCCATTGTTGCCTATGTCCAAAAATGTCTTATTCTGTATATTTTCTCCATCTCCTTTCTGTTAACATGTGGGCAACATTGTTTATCATCAGTACTTGAGAACTGTGGTTGATTGTTGTTTTGTTAGATTTTTTTTCTATTTTCACTTTTTTTCCTTGTTCAGATAGGTCTGGGTTGTTTTCTCCGTGATTTCCCAAAATATATCCAGATTGGTTTCTTTCTTTCTTTCTTTTTTTTTGATCATGACTTTTGGTAATCTCCTTGATCTGTTTTCCAGGCCAATAATTTTTTATAAGAAGTATCTTATATTTCCCCTTTTCAAATTTTTGATTTTTATATTCCCTATTGTTCCTATGTTCTGTTTGGTCTGTTCTAATTTTCAAGGCATTTGTTTCTTGGGGAAGATTTTGTTTGTACCTTTTAATTAAATAAATGAATAAAGCATTTATTAAGTACTTAGTATGTGTATGGATTTACAAGTGAAAAAATTAAGATAGTTCCTGATATTAAAGAGCTCACATTTTAATGGAGGAGACAATACATGAGTGGTTTCAAATGCAAGTCAGATGGAAAGGTCCTATATGTGCTTAATGAATAGCAACAAAGCAGATGGCAGCTCATCATCTTTAATATTTTTCACTGAGAAAATCATCAGTTACTGAGTTTTAGCTGTTTGACAGTGCCAGGACTTTGGTGGCAAGAATTTTCCTTCCTGATTTTTAGTAACTGAAGCATAGCCCCTGCAGGAGCAGTTTTCCAACTACATCTCCATACAGGTTACTTTCCAGGATGATGTCAGAGGGCACTGAGTTGGAAGCATTGTCATTCCCAGAACTCTTAGGTTTGGGGTTCTGGCCGTATCATAGTTTGAGGGGAGATGGTGATTAAGGTGGTGGATGGTGGTTTGACTTGCCTGGCATGTGCTTTTTGTACTAACCTGTCATTTCCTTTCTATCTTTTTAAAGAACTCTTGATTCATTTCTTATAGGGTTTTGAGTTTACCTTATAAGCCTAAGGTTTTTTTTTTCCTTTGAGGCTTTGCTTGTAGGTATTAGGAATTATTCTCTTCTAAGTTTTTGTCTTTGAAATTCCTAGAACAATATAATAGTTCTTTATTTTGGGAATCTTTAAAAAAATTTTATGTGCTCATTTTTCCATATTACATTCTAGATTGGAACTTTGTGTTAGGGTTAGGGTCTGCATATACTACTGGTATATGGTGTGTGTTTGTATTACTTGGAGTGTTGCTGTTACATTCTCTCTGTATTGAGTGCTGTCTTTTGTAAGGATCACAAGGGCAGCTTCAATCAGGGAGCTGTAAACTCTCTGTGGTCCCTAAGTGGCCCAATGTCAGGCTCTGTCTGATGCCTGCCTAGCCTATCTCATCTTTATAGACTCCCAGTCTCTGTTTGGGTCTAAGCAACATAACTACACACTTGCCTTTGGGTAGAGCTTCAGTAGACAGTTACTGACCATAGCCGTGGTCACTTATCCAGGTTCAGACAAACAACTGTCAGAGCCTGAGGTGCTAAATCTACTGCTTAGAGGACAAAAAGGGTCCAGCCCTGCTGGCCTCTCCTTGCTTTGGCCCTAAGGAGGCAGAATCTGTGATGCTCCTCAATGTCAGAGAGCCCAGGGATTAGATCTGAGATCCCTTTTTGAGTCAGTTATCCATCTCCAGGCCCACTCCACAGTTCCTTCTCTAGTCACCTGCCTTTATGGTCCTAGGCTGGAAAAATGGACCGTTGTGGTTTCTCCTTCAGTTTCCTGATGGCAGTTTACTTGGACTGATGTTTATCTGTGTGGGAATAGTTGTAGAGAAAGCTGGGCTACCCTGCTTCTTTCTCCTTTGCTTTTTTACTGGTTTTCCTGAGTATTTTTTCTAATCTACCAAGAAGAATGATGAGCAAAAGGAAATACCTCCCTCTCAATGTTCTTCAGTGTGAACACACAGAGGAGAAAACAGACCAGGCAATTGGAGCTAACTTGTGCTCCCCCCACCCCCATTTTACTTTCCACTGTTTCAGTGACTTGCAGTCAACTTAGAATTTTAGGGGAAAGAGGGAGGCAAGAAGGGGATTGCAATGAGTTAGGGGGCTGGCTTACATAGGCTGGGGACAGACATTGGTACTTAGTGTATAGAGATGTAAGACAGACACATGGGCTGGCAACTGGATAGATCTTACTGTGTGTGTGTGTGTGTGTGTCTCTCTCTCTCTCTCTCTCTCTCTCTCTCTCTCTCTCTTTCTCTCTCTCTCTCATATATATATATGGGTTACCACTTTTCCTAAGTAAAATTTTACATTTTTCAAGATAAAAACAAATTGACAAATTTAAGGTGTATGTAGTAGTACGGCTATATACTAGCTTTGATCTATAGGACCTTTTCTTCCTATTTTCAGTAATGCAGAATTTATACTTTTTAAAAGGTATTTGATTTACGCCAGTGCCATCGTCAGATGCAACAACAGGCTGCCACTGCACAAGCTGCAGCAGCTGCCCAGGCCGCAGCCGTAGCAGGAAATATCCCTGGACCAGGATCAGTAGGTGGAATAGCCCCTGCTATCAGTAAGTATCCTTTTGATTTGCTCTTAAAAAAAAAAAAAGCTGATGCTCAGTATTCTGTTTTCATAAACTCAGTCTGTAAATTGCTTAAAGTGATGAGTACTTTTTTATTGGGATTATAGTATTTAACTGAAAGCAACATGAATTTATTACAAATCTCTTATGGTAACTGAACTTTCCTTAATTTCAAGAGGAGAGTGGGGTCAAAAAGGTAAAGGTTACTGTGCTATCACATTGACCCTTTTTTTTTTTACTCCCTCCTTCTGGGTGGGCTACAACTTTTTACTTTAGCAGGAAAGCAGAACCTGATTTCAGAATTGGGCACCTCAGGGTTTTTTCATTGTTAAGTTATTCTAAGCATGGAGATAAAACTGAGTGAGGGTGGTATTTGATAACGTGTAGAACTTTTTTTTAATTTTAGGGTAAAATTGAACTGTGTGCCAGGTTTCACACTGATGGGGCATTTTTTACTGCAGAGTTAAACTGCTGACTATAGACTTTTATGATGGAAACACGTGGCACCATCTTCCACGTCTGAAGGCATAACTAGTGATTCATTCAACCCCTGTTCTTAACCTCTTCAGTGTGGTAAGCAAATCACACTGGCTAAGAAAACTGCAGTGGCCCTGCAGGTTTCTCTACAGTACATGCAAATTCTTCCCATTAGTTTCATTGTTATATTGATGGGCTCCGATTGACTATGTATGTTCTGACTTGGAAAAGAGATGTTGAATAATAATCTCCATTGTAGTTTTAGGAGTTTAAAATTCAGTGTCAGCTAGCATTTAATTTTTAATTATGACAGTTGGCTTTTTTAATTCCTCTGGCATCAAAACCATCAATGTAATTGTTGATGACATAAAATATTTTCACTAAAGATCTCAGAAGTGTTACCAACATCTTCATTCTCATCCCAACACTCCCCCTCCCCCCATTAAATGACATAGTAACACTTTCTCTATTTTGCTTACTGGGAAATTGAGGCACAGAGGTTATCTTGGGTCAAAGAAATCCTAGTGGAATCAGAAATAGAAACAATCTCTTTACTTCTCATGTTTTATTTCAAACTAGGCTGTGTTATGATTGATGTAGATGCTAAGGTTCTTGTAACCTATCCATTTTCTATGTACTATGGCCTAATAAACGTGAATGGTCTCCCATACCTTTACCTCCACTTCTAAAGACAAAGTTAGGTGGAGTGTTTCTAGAGTGTGGTCATTTGATATTTTATATTGGTAGGCACTAGAAGCACTTGTGAGCAGCAAACCACTTCAGCCCAAAGTGTTTTCAGACCCTTTTTGTCAAGTCAAGGTCTCCAGTTGTTTCTTGGCACTTTGGCAAAGAGATTGTATGCTGAAGAAAAACTGATCATTTTGCTTAACTTGGAATATGGGGAGGAGGGGGGATAGCAACCTGTCTGTGACATACTGCATTCTCTCCTTTTAGGTCTGTCAGCTGCTGCTGGGATTGGCGTGGATGACCTGCGCCGCCTTTGCATACTCAGGATGAGTTTTGTAAAAGGTTGGGGCCCCGATTACCCAAGGCAGAGCATCAAAGAAACACCGTGCTGGATTGAGATTCATTTACACCGTGCTCTCCAACTCCTAGATGAAGTACTTCATACCATGCCTATCGCAGACCCACAGCCATTAGATTGAAGTCTCTGTGCTGTGACTGTGTGTCAGGATGGTGGACTGTAAAATACAATCCTGTTTATAACCTGAAGATATATTTTACTTTTTTCTGCTTAATCTTTTCATAAAAGGTTGGAAAATGTGTTTGCTGCCTTGCTCCTAGCAGACAGAAACTGGATTTAAGAAGTTTTCCCTCATTTAGAAATTGGTTCAGGTATGAGACATGACTCAGCGTGAAATGGGGAAAACATATCCAGATGAAGTCCTCACTAGCTATATATGAAGGAATCATTCCAGTGCTGGAAAATGTAACCTTTAGCACATAGAGCCTTTTGTGTGCAAAACCTATATAATCTATAGATGTTATTCTACAGAATAAATTCAACATTGCTAATGTTTAAATGCAGAGAAAGTTCTTGAAGATCATTTCACCTCTATCTCATGCTGTATGTGAGTGGTTACTGTTAAGCTTATATCTTAAAAATATTGTGCCATGTAGGTGAGTTAATATTATTAAGAGCAATTCAACTCTGCATTTAAGGAGGTTCAGTCACAAAAATTTCATGTAACCTCTTCCCACAATAATTTCTTTGAATCTTGAACAAGTGAAGACAAAATCTTAATTCATATTGTAGCTTGCAGCTTCAATTTTACATTTGCTAAGGCTAATATGTATGTACATGTTTGAAAATTCCTTATCGCTAGGCAGAAAAAAACTTGTTTTAAATTACATTTTGCTCCCTGTCTGATAACTGTGATCGAGAAGAGGTAGTTCTCTGCCCTGTTGAAGAATAGTAGTTTTATCTTTCTAAATTTCTGGGCATTGGGTCTGGTTACTAAAAAGCCTGGGACAGGAATTGCTTTCCTTCATTAATTCATAGGGAAAACTTTTGTATATTTTAAAACACTAAAAGGAGTATTATCACTCCACTTAACTATCACATTGTTCTGCAACGCTGATGATACTTAAACTAAATAATGAATAACTTGTATTTTGGAAACGGCTAAAATCCGTGTTAAATACCGTGCAGAATAACGGAAACATTACAATTGTTCATAATGGGTAGTTTAACTATTTTTGTACTTGATTTGATGTGTGATTTTTCGTATACAGTTTAAATCATGTATGTTATGACATTGTTTGAAATTCAGTTTTTGTATCTTGGGGCAAGACTGCAAACTTGTTTTTTATACCTTTTGGTTATTCTAAGCCCTATGCCATCAATGCCCATATCAATTGGCAATGACTTTGTATAAAGAATTTAAGTAGAAAAAATTGCAATTGTATTGACTGTACAACAGACACAATATGTATGCTTTTTATCTAGCTAGTAGTACAAATAAAACTCTGAAAATCTCAGTATACAAAATTGAATCTAGGTTTGCTTTTTAAAACAAAACATTTTTGCACTTGAGTCCATTAACTCAATGATAAATCATTTTTCTACTAAACAGGCAACAATACAGTAGTAACTAGCAACCATGGTTGTTAATACTTTTTACAAGACTTCTTCACTGTTCATTATGTCTAATGTGTAGAAGCTCAAGATCTGTGAACTTTTTGCAGTAGCAGAAATAGGCCTGGTTGTCTACAAGATAAATAATGTGAAATAAAATACAGTATCACTTGCAGATTCCATTAGGTCCATTTGTTTTACTTTTTGTTTGAATAGCCCCTATAAACTTAGCAGACGAAAAGCAGGCTATAAGCAGATTGTTTCTGATTGTCTTAAAAACCTCAGGGGCTGTAGAGTGCTCCTGTCTGTAGAAACCACTTTATATGTCAACATCTCTTACTTCAGCTTGTCTTTCTTCTCTGAACTTCTTGTTACAAACAACATACTGGTAAGCTTGTGTGTGTCAATATAAACCTGGGAGCTACACACCTTACGAATGAAATACAATAGACATTATACAGTACAATTTAATAAGCAGCTGCTGTGTACACGGTATTTTAAAAAGTCAGTGTCGAAAGCACTTTTTCTAAGAGTATTTTCAGAACCTTTTGTTAAGGGGTGGATGATGCTACTTTTAGGTTCTTCTTTATGCCCATGTAGATTTAGTGCCTATTACTGATTTGTCAAATTAAAGACTCTCAAGTCCCATCTAGTTTTAAGAATTAAAAATCTGGAAACATGATTTTTCAAATAACTTTGGAAAATAAGTCTTTGCCTAGGGCTTTTTCTATGTGGCTTTCATATCTACTGCCTTAATTTCTACTTCTTGAGCTTTTATAATTATTTTTGAGAGTAGTGGAGGTAGAACAAGTCTCCTAGACCTGTAATTTCATTAATCAAGGAGTTTGGAGAATGATTAACTTACGTTGTAGCAAATTATAATGGAAGCAATAAAAGGAAACATCCATTACA
Organism: Monodelphis domestica; assembly: GCF_027887165.1. Classification (NCBI taxonomy): domain Eukaryota; kingdom Metazoa; phylum Chordata; class Mammalia; order Didelphimorphia; family Didelphidae; genus Monodelphis; species Monodelphis domestica. Next base: position 425,165,707 of record NC_077229.1, read on the forward strand.
GTCCTTTTTGAAGTTAAGAACATTTTTCAATGGTCTAAAATGTACCAGGTAAAACTCAGGGCTGAGAAAACCAGTGTTTTTCTTTTGTTCTTCCTTCCTCTCAAAATGTAGTTTGAAAGATTACAGTGATTAGACTGTGAGACTTTTCTCATGGTTTTATTCATTGTTCTCTGCCAATGAGAGTATGTATGTCTGTTCTTCTAAGATGGTATTGATAAAAACAAACAAAAAAAACCTAAAAGCAACAGCTTATATCACTTAGAATGTATCCTTTGATACCTAGACTTGTTGCTGATTTTTCATAATTCAGTACATAAAGGATCTGTTTTCATCAGTGTGTTTCCTGCCCTCGTGTAGCTAAAGCTCCACTATGCCTTAGTGTGGATTTTCCTGGCTGAAAAAATTCATGATCTGGTAGAAAACCAGGTGGTGATAAGATACCCCAAATTTCATTTAGGCTGCTACTTCCGGGCAAAACATTTGGTCTGGAGTGGGGTTGGTATGTCCATCCTGCCAGGGCCTGTATTCCCTTGATACTGCCTTAAAGAATCCAGGGTTAATTCCAGGCCATAACAAGAAGGATTTAGTAGAAGATATTCTGTGTTTTTTTGGAAGCACTACATTAAAAAAAATTTTTTTTTAACCATTTAGAAAGGAAATGTTTTTGAAGTATATTAAGCATTTTCCTAGCGCCTTAAAAGGAAGATGTGCAACATAATTTAACCGTGTCTTATTGGCTCAGGGTCAGCATTATGAATGTTCATTGTTACATAGGGCTGGAATAGCCCTAACTCTAACCCTAAATACGTGCCTATTTCTAACCCTAACCCTAAATACGTTTCTATAACTGTTTGCTCTGATAGTACCCTAAAATATGTTGAAATTTCTGAGATTTTATGCCTCTTTTTATAGTTTTTTTTTCTGTCTGACTTTTAGTATGTTTCTAGCTTCAAATTTGCTGTGGACTTAGAAATCACAATATATCTGCCTGTTTAGCAAAGTACAGTAGAAGCAGGCCTGAATGTCTTGAAAGGGCTCTTTAAACAAAGCGCAGAGACCTACTTTGTTATTCTTTCAGCTTCTCACTTGTTTTCTAAATAGGAAGGAAGGAAACAAGGACTTACTATTATGTGCTAAGCACTGTGCAAAGTGCTTTATGCAAACATTACTTTATTTGATCCTCAAAACAACCCTTGGAAGTAGGTTCTATTATCATCATCCCCACTTTACAGTTGAGGAAACTGAGGCAGAAGGGATAACTGCTATGTGAACTTAGTTTTATATAGCTAGTAAGTGTCTGAGGCCAGGTTGGCCCTCTGATCTTCCCAACTCAAAGCCTAGCATTCTATTCTCTGCATCACCTATTTGCCTCTAAGGTTTCCAGATAGTGATTTCCTGAGAAATGAGATGTTAGTGTATTTGCTTCATTTTTTTTCTCTGCATGATGTTTTGAGAAGGAAAAAGGGCTTTTTGTTCTGAGGGAAGAGGGGACTTTATATCCCTGGTGCCCATCACTGAGCCTGAGTGCTTCTTGGATTGGATATGAGAAATTAGACCTTGGTTTTAATGATCCAAGCTTCTTCCTGAAACAAGAACCTTCCCTTTTTGTATGCCAATGATGCTATGTGATATGGAATTATGGGGTGCTACAGTGTCCAAAAATCAAAATTGAGAGGGGGTATGGTGGGCATAAGCAAGATTCAGTACATTGACCATGAAGAAAAAATGCAGAAGCAGTACGGAGAGTGTCACTGGAGAATACGGAGTATGATGGGAAAAGGAAGGCCGATCATCCAGTGAGAGTCCAGTTAATTGATGGGCTCCCAGTGTGTTGGGAAGATCCTCTTATAGGACCCACTGGAAGTCCCGAAGAAGAATTGCATGTGACGGGAGGAATCGGGAAATTTGTATGGCATGACAACACTGGAATACTCTATATCAAAGTGTTTGTTACCTGGGGAGGGAGAAAGGGAGGGAAGAGAGAATTTGGATTGTAAAAAGAAAAAAAGCAATGGTTAAAAAATTGTTTCTACATGTAATTGGAAATAAAAATAAAAGGAATGAGCTGGTAAAAAAGATAGCAAAGACAAAAAAAGAATTAACTTATCTGATCATTGGAATGGAGTGACACAGCAGTGAGATCACAGATCCATCAAGGTTCAGAAAAAATGTTTCAAGAACCTTTCAAGGTGGTCCTGCTTAGATGAAGACTCTGATAAGAAACTGGTCTCAGCTAATGTCCTTATCTTTTCTTCTCCATCGGCCCACCATATTAGATACATAGGTTTGTTTCTGTTCCAAATATGTGCTAGCACATCCTGAGGCCTCTTCTCTTCTCCATGCCCAAATAGTAACATTGAGTCCTTCCAGGAAAAGACAATGATAATGCACTATTTTGTGGAGAGACATTAGGGTGTGCCAGGGCACACTGAAATGCATTCCTATGATGAGAGGTAAGATCAACCAGTGAAATGCCAGCATTTCGGTGAGTTCATTTATGCATTCATCTCTCCTTTGCTCAGGTCCAGTTTTGGTATTTAGCTTGAATTTCTTAGAGGCAGTGGAAAGAGCCAAGGCAATGGGGTTGGGGAGTATTCTAGAAACCAGGAGTTTACGGACGGGTTCCCTTAGTAACCACGAGGCAAGGGCAAATCATGTTTTCTCTCTGAGTCTGTTTCCTTATCTGTCAAAGGGGCTTTGTCTCAGCTAAAGTTCCTTCCCAGCTCTAACTTAATTGGTCTTTGTAATTGATCTTTGGGAGCTTAACCTCTCCCTCAGGATTTTTCCAATTTCTCATTCATCCTCTACTTTTTTTTATTATTTCCCTGGCATTCAAAGGTGATTTGTTTTGCCATTTCTCTACCTGTCTATCAGTAAGTATTTATTAAGTGCCTTCTGTACGCCAGGCACTCCGCTAGGTGCTAGGAGTACAGAGAGGCCAAAAATGGTCCCTGCCCTCAAGGAGCTCACACGCAGGCTAAGGGGGAAGACAGTGTGAAGCTTTGCCATGTCTGTCCTTAATGCTTCACTTCAACATCATGCCTGACACAATGGAGAGTGTGGACATATGGACCTGTGATAAGTGTTGTTCTATCTCCCCGAGGAAGAGGGCAGTCCTTAATCTTTTTTGAAGCACTACATTCTATCTTGTTGGTTTATGGCACTTTCCCCTAAAATTGTTCAAGGACAGTTTTTTTAGTAAAATCCTATTAAAATTAATTTTTTAGTTACATGTCGAAATAATTTTTGACAATTGTCTTATGACATTGTAGGATTCAGATTTTCTCCTTTCTGTCCTTCCCCACCTCCAAGTGGTAGATAGTCTGATAAAGGTTATACTAGTACTTTTATGCAATATACACTTCTGTAGTGCTCACGTTATGACAGAAGGATACTCAGAAAGGAAGATGTGACAGTGACTTTTAATGAATTAAGGCAAATTAAAGCTCATTATGTTTTAAGATTTTTGATGCTGGTGACACCCATTTGACCAAGATGGTTGTTACTAGTCAAAAGAGGAGGCCAGATCTTCCTTTTCCACATCCAAACAGACCAGTTAAAGATAAAAGCTCTGAGGAAAAGAAGCCAGAGAGAAAATGATCATCTCCATCGAGTCCTGGACTGAACAAGAAAACTTGGAGGGGAACTGAACAGAGAAGGCAGGAGAGGCAGCAGCAGGTGTAGAACATAAGCAGCTCAGACCCACAGGGAGACAGGGCCAGGCCAGAACCCAAGAGGCCCATGCTTGAACCACAAAGCGAAAGGGTGCTAAGTCAGCACCTGGGAAGCAAACACCTAAGTTTTGTTCGTCAGAAGTCTGGTATCAGTGTAATTGGTATAGTCTGTTGGGAACCCATCAAATTCACAGAAAGGGGTGGAGCCAACTGTGTCTGCAGGACTGAAAAGAATAAGAATATAATTAAGCCAAACTACCAGGAAACTGAGTCAAAATCCAAAAATTCCTTCAGAGGGCAGGTCTTAGTAAAGTCATCTAGGAGTAAACGGGGCCAGCCCAAACTATCCAGAGATACAAGAAAATTCAGATTCTGACAATTTCCGTTCAAAAACAGTTTGGAGATAAGGAGTAAACAGAAAATGCTGAATGCAGCATAGATTGAGAAAAGTCTAAGTGAACCCAGAAGACAACTCTGCTGGTCCAAGTAGAGTGTCAGAGAAAAGAATCTGGAAAAAATAGTCCAAGAGATTTAAAAAAATAAAACATTAGATGAAAAAAGGCTATGGAAGATAGAAGGGAAAGAATGCAAATAGATTAGAACAGTTATAACTCAAGAAATGGACTTCCTGGAAATGAGTATGGGTCAAACAAAAGCAAGGATTTCATGAATTGAAAAATATTAAAGCATAATCAATAGGCTGAAAAGATAGAATATTTAATCTGCTACTGACCCCCCCCCCCAATAAAGTACAGATAACCTAAGAATCATGTTTATCTGAAGAATCACATACAAAAAAATAAATCCTATATACCATATTTCAGGAGATCATAAGTGAAAATTGCCTAGATCGTTTAGCAGATGACAAAGTGAAATTATGAAGTATTCCTTTTTATCCTGAAAGAATCCCTGGAATTAAAGTTCCAGGAACATCAGAGCCCAAACTAGGAATTTCCAGATGGAAGAAAAATAGTTCAAGAACCAAGAAATCCTGTTGATCTAATAAGCCTTTGTGGCTACCAATTCAAAGGAGATCTTGGAATAACATTCTGAAAAGCAAAATATGAAGACTTACAACCAAGAATAACTTACCTAGAAAAGCTGAGTATAATTTTATGGTGGCGGTGGTGGTGGTTGGGGGATTAGTGGGGGGGATGGAAGACAATCAAGCATTTCCAAAGAAAAGACCAGAGCTGAGAAGAATCTTTGAAATGCAACCTCAGGATACAAAAGAAAATGAGAAAAATAAATACATTGACCTATTTTGGGTAAATGAGAAAAATAAATACATTGACCTATTTTGGGTAAATGAGAAAAATAAATACATTGACCTATTTTGGGTAAATGCATTTAAAAGAGGCTCCCACTAACATTTTAATATGGGAAGAATAAATGTCCCCTCAGAACATTCAAGTCTTCAGGGGTCCCAGGGAGAGTTGAATAAGACAGAGGACATAGTGCTGGTGATGGTGGTGCTTCTGTTGGGTTTTCAGAGAAAGCCTGGTGTAGTGTATACTGGGCTAGAAAAGTCACCTCATCTCTTTGTGCCTTAGTTTCCTCATCCTTAAGATAACAGTGTTGGCTTTAAGATCCATCTGAGTTCTCAGCCTGTGATTCTAAGATGAGAAAGAAAAGGAAAGGGGAAGAGAAAGAGGAAAGGTGTTCACACAGGATGGGGAATGCACAAACCTGGAAGAAGAGCTGGGGGAACGTGCATCGTGTGAATTTTGATCTGAACTAAAGGAAGGGAAAAATGGAATTCACACAACTTCTGGCATTGAAATACATTCAACTCAACAGAGAGATGGGTCAGGGCAGGGATGGGGGACTCCGGGTTCAAAATGGAGGGATTAGTTATAAGCAAACAAAGGCCAATGTTATCAAGGTGAACAGGAAGGGAGGATTAAAAAGAAAGAACAAAATCTAATTGGGAGCCAGGCAGGGGAAAGGAGGAGCCATAGAGCAGAAATACACTGTTTTGATTATAGATCTAGGGTTAGGCAAACCTCTCACTGCCTTCTTTTGAAGAGAGGGCAGGGACCGCCAAGAGAGTAGAAAGTTCAAGATGGTAGGAGGGAGGGAAATTCATGAATAGGGATCAGATGGACCCTCCTTAAGCGGAAGAGGCTGTGGATGAATTTTCCTGTAAAGGTGGAGAGAATGGGCAAGTCACTTAACTCCTATGGCCACCCCTGCTCTTCTGCCGTGGAACCAATACATGGTATCAATTCTAAGGCAGAAAGTGAGGGTTTAAAACAACAAGAACCGAAGCGAGTAGGAGAGTCCAACAATATAAGAAAATACATTTGAAATGATGCCTCTTGCAGTTAAAATAAGAGTGGAGCAGCATCTATTTTTTAAATATTATTTGCTTCAAGTGAATCCCCAAAAAGCAGAGGTACCAATCACAGCCTTAGATAAGGCATGAAGAGACGGCTAGGTTTGGTCGGGGAGAGAGCCTTAGGCTTAGAGTCAAGAAAACCCGCGTTCCAATCCAGCCCCAGCCAGGACCTCCGGCAAAGCAGCATTTAACTTCTCTCTGCTTTTGTTTCACCAGCTATAAAATGGGGATAATAAGGATGGAATGAGATTTTTGTACTGCTTGCCCAGGACGAGAGGAGCCTGAGAATTTGGGCAGACTTCTGGATTCTGACCTGTTCGGTTATTTTCAGACATAGCTGACTGTGCATCTTACAGATGAGGAAACTGAGGCAAACAGTGAAACAGGCTCACGGTCACACGCTATGCTGGAAGCAAGTGCCTGAGCCTCTTCCCCATGGAGACTCGTCTGAGCTGATCTGTAGGTCGGGTCTCCCTCACAGCTTATTTCATGGACAGTTTCCTTCCCCGCCTCTCAGGGAGCTGCTTAATATCCTCCCCACCCTGAGCCGATTCTGTGCCAGGCTAATTGCCATGATCGGACGCACCCAGAGAGAGGGGTTTTCCACCCAGCTATTGTCCTGAATAAGGGAATTGCACGTCCTCAGTGTGTTCCCAGGAGAAGTCAAGCCTTCCATCAGTGGGGCTCAGCAGCTGAGACCTAGAAGCGGACAACCCGCCCTTCGGAACGCTTCCACAGCAGCTTTGATCGGGATCGGCGGGCTGGCAATCGTTCACCCAACTTGTCAGCTATTGGGCAGAGTCCCTAAGGCAGTGAAGGGACATTCCTAGCACCTCTGGGACTGCCGCCGGCTTGAGAGGATCGGAGCTTTCCTTTCTCCTTACGGATGGCTTCCTTCACCCCAAACCATCTTTAAACATGTTTTATCTCTCAATTAGCCAGTCCTTTTCCCTCTCCTGCTCTCTCCTCCTCCTCCCCTCTCCCACGTGTGTGTGTCTTAAAACGTGTCTCGTTTTGCACATTTGGGCTAAACTGTTGGCCATCAAGGCCCAAGAGCCTCCCTTTCCAAGACTATTCAGCGCTCTGTTTCCGTGTCACACAAAGTAACATTTGATTATGCAAGGGCTTCTTGCTCTACAATTGTTTCATGTTCATGTGTGTGTCGTTAGAGTGCAATTCCTTGTGTCTCATGAGATTCTTAAAAAAAAATGATTGGACCACTTATATGGCTTTGTACTAAGTCCTGAAACCATAAAGAGTAAAAGGAAATGGTTGGAGCTGCTGGGTGGTTCAGTGGATAGAGAGCCAGGCCTCGAGATGGAAGGTCTTGAGTTCAGAGATGGCTTCAGATACTTCCTAGCTGTGTGACCCTGGACAAGTCACCTAATTCTCAGTGCCCAGCCCTTACTGCTCTTCTGCCTTGGAACCAATATGTACTATTGATTCTAAGGCAGGAGGAAGAGCTAAAAAAGAAAAGAAATGATCCTTGTCTTCATGGAATCAAGATGTCAAGTCAATGATCATGTATTAAATTCTTATTAAGTGCCATGCAAAGTGCTGGAAAAACAATTACAAGCAGAAGGAAAAAATCCCTGCCCACCAGAAGCTTCTAGACTCACGGGGGAAACTCCAAACAACCGGAAGCAAAAAAAGAGAAGTAGGGTGGAGAAAGCGTGCGGCAGGAGTTCAGTCCGCAGAGGGAGGAGGACGGGGCTGGCCCCAGGCACTTCCCTTGAAGTGGAGGTTCTGGGAGGAACTAAGTCCTCAGCGGAAGGAGGCTCGGGGCACAGTGCCTTCCTCTGGGAGGAGGCCACGCTTGGAATTAGCGTGCTGAATGAGGAGGGCGCCTTAGCAAGGTAGAGGCAGTCCGGAGCGGAGCCCGGGAGGGAAATGCCAAATGAGGGAACCGGAGAGAGGAAGGACGGTGCCTCTGGGCAGGATGGGCTAGCCGCTGCTAGAGGGGAAAGAGCGAGCCAGGGGAGGCGCTGTGGCGGAAGGGACAGGACTGATCAGGAAAGGCTTGGCGGAAAAAGGGGCATTTTAGGGGGTCCCTAAAATAGGGTTTTGGAAAGTGAGGAAGGCAAGCAGAGATCATCCCAGGCGGAGGGAACTATGTCCTGGAGCTACAAGGAGCAAAGTCCGGGAGGCAGTGATGGGTGGGGTGTGTTCAGAGGGGGTGGCAAGCTGTCCTGGGGGGGGGGGGGGCTGAGCTAAAGCTGGGAAGCCAGGCTGTAGAGACCCTTCGATGCCAACTTTGGTTTGACTTTTTAAATACTAGGAAATGCCCCTTGCTTTTGGCTGGCAGCAAAGAGGTTGTGTGTTCCAAGTTAATATTCTATTATCATATTTAACACAGAAGTGGGAAAGAAAAGCTTGCACTTAAACTTGGGACCCTTATAGTGATCTCAAAAGTCGATGGCTCCAGGACTCCTTCCTCTGGTTGTTTCCTTCCAGAACCTCCACTTTTTTTTTTAACCCCTTACCTTCCATCTTAGGGGCATTGGTCCCAAGGCAGAAGAGCAACAAGGGCTAGGCAATGGGGGTCAAGTGACTTACCCAGAGCCATACAGCTAGGAAGTATATAAGGGTAGATTTGAACCCAGGATCTTCTCTCTCCAGGTCTGGCTCTCAATCCATTGAGCCATCTAGCTGCCCCCCACCCCCACCCCAACCTCCATTTCTTCATTGCTCTCCAGGCTCTACTCTGTTGCTCTAGACTTTCTCCACCAAACCCTTACCTGGGTACCCTCCTTCTTCCCTTGATTTTTCAGCTTCTTTATGTGTTATCTTAGCCCATCAGAATGTAAGCTCCTTGTGAACTGGTCCAACCGTTCTGGGGGGCAATTTGGAACTATGCCCAAAGGGCGATAAAAGACTGCCTGCCCTTTGATCCAGCCATAGCACTGCTGGGTCTGTACCCCAAAGAGATAATAAGGAAAAAGACTTGTACAAAAATATTCATAGCTGTGCACTTAGTGATGGCCAAAAACTGAAAAATGAGGGGATGCCCATCAATTGGGGAATGGCTGAACAAACTGTGGTATATGTTGGTGATGGAATACTATTGTGCTAAAAGGAATAATAAAGTGGAGGAATTCCATGGAGACTGGAACGACCTCCAGGAAGTGATGCAGAGCGAGAGGAGCAGAACCAGGAAAACATTGTACACAGAGACTGATACACTGTGGTACAATCGAAGGTAATGGACTTCTCCATAGTGGCAGTGCAGTGATCCTGAACAACTCGGAGGGATCTATGAGAAAGAACACCCTCCATATTCAGAGGAAGAACTGTGGGAGCAGAAATACAGAAGAAAAACATGTGATTGGCCACATGGTTCAATGGGGATATTGGGGTTTTGGCATTAAAAGATCGCTTTATTGCAGATATGAATAACTTGGAAATAGGGTTTGAACAATGATACACGTATAACCCAGTGGAATTGCTCATCGGCTCCTGGAGGGGGGAAGTCATGAATCATGTAACCATGGAAAAATACTCTTAATTAATTAATCAAAAAAAGAACATAAGCACCTTGAGGACAAGGAGTTTCAGTGCTTATCAAGGGACTCGGCACTTAAGGAGCATTAATAATAGTCAGCCTTGTAGACTTGACTTTACTGAAGAGGACAGAGAGTCAGATTGAGATGAAGATATCTGTCTTTGGTGTATAGAAATCCAAGAGAACCCCACTGAACAGTTAACAGGGACAGAGAACCTTGCACAGGCTTTGGTTTTCACTGAAAAGATTTTCATTCAGAACTCCTCACTTACAGACTGCTGGAAGTTTGTTTTCTAAGTAAAGTGATGGAGAGGGGGCAGCAAGGTAGCTCAGTGGATTGAGCACCAGGCTCAGAGATGGGAGGTCCTGAGTTCAAATTTGGCTTCAGACTCTAGAAAGAGTTGTGTGAACCTAAGCAAGTCACTTAACCCCCATGGATTACCACTCTTCTTGCTTGGAACCAATATACAATATTGATTTACAGATGTAAGGTTAGAGTTATATTAAAAAACAACCCAAAACAGAGCAACTAAATAAAACAAACAAAAACAAAACAGAGCACAGGCACATGGGTACATATAGGTCAATGTTTAAAGGTGTAACTATATCCACAAACCTTCTGAGCCTCAAAAGCATATGGATGTGCCTGTAGGAAGTCAGGCAGTAGAGACAAGTGGACAATAGGCAGGCGGCCTAAAATAAATCCATATTCTCCTTTTCTTTCTCCTCTTCTTTTTTGCATGGTTTCCAAAAGGATCCATGTGAGCTGAGCTCAGCTTCAAGGGGCTCCTTTGCCCGGTGAGACCCAGGAGACAGTAATGCTTGGGGAAGGGTCTAAGGCAGACAGCGACGATTCTTCGAGGCTGCAGCCCTCCAAGGGCCCTGGAATTCTTAGGCGGCTGAGGGAGGCTATTCCTGGATAAGGAGGGCATAGGGGAACATTATGGATTTGGAGGAATGGAAGAAGGAGAAGAAGGAAATGGGGGGTGGGGGGAGAAGACAGAAGGAGGGAAGAACAAAGGAGAGAGGTTGAACTTTGCCAGGAATGAGGAGGAGGTTGGAAAAAGAAATGTGGGGATAAAGATGGGCATCAAACTGGATGGCCAGGTCTTCCCTGCCCCATCCAGTAAAGATACTCATGTGAGGAGTCGCAGTTGCCCCTGTAGGTGTCCCCACAGGCCTCTTAGAAATTCTGTAGTGAACGAATTCTTCAGAGTTTGGGGGTCTTGACTATCTACTCCCTCGTTAGACCCTGACAAAGTATATGCAGAATCACAGGACTCAGGATTTTTGACCTTGAAGACTTTACGGAGCATTTAGCCCATTTCCCTCACTTAACAAGCAGAGAGACGTGATCTCACTTGTCCGGGGATTCTCAGCACCAGGACCAGAACTCACATTTCTTGCTTGGCTCCCAGGCCAGTGCTTTTCCTCTTATGCCACCATTAGGAGTGTCCAGGACACAGGGAGATTTTCAATGTGAGGATAATCTGAAACAGTTTGTCCAGAGCGCGTAAGAGAGACAGCTTGCCTACAGTCTATTTCTAGTACCGTGAGGCCTGGGACCCTTTGGTTGGTGCTCTCTGTGATCGGGCCCTTCACTCATCCAAAGCTGTACCTCTTCTGGTTGCTTCACCTAAAACAGGCCCCATTAGCTCAGAGGGTCTAACTTATTTAATGACTCTCCAGAGGCGGCACTTCTTCATTTTAAGTTCATTTATTAATTGACACTCACGACCATCTAAACTGGACAGAGACTCCTTCCCCAATCCGAACGGGCGCCAAAGAGAACCAGAGTGCAAAGAAGGAGCATTCCTCTGATGCGCGTCTTCTCTATTACTTGCCATCTCCTCTCTGAGAGATCAAGAGCCACTGAGGAGACGAGAGCCCAGCGCCTCCTTCATTGCTTCATGGCCAGAAGAGGTGGCTCCTTGTTTCTGGGATGAGGACCCCAGCACCCCCTTTCCTCCTCATCCTGTGGCTGGATCACTCTAGTCCACATGGTGGCTCCTGGTTACTGACTAATAGAAACAGGGCAGGTGTCCACCCTGCCTCTAATAACAGCCAGCCCAGGGAGATGCCCGAGGCCTGGGAGTAATTTACTCTAGCCTGGAAGCTGGCACCGGCTTCTTACAAAGCTGAAGTTTAAGACAGGTTTCGTACAAAAATCATTACAATTCGTTACTAATTTTCCACACCTCTTTGTGTCATTGGCTCTTTCACAACCTAGAGATGCCCGTGGGTCCCTTCTCAGAATGGTGTTTTTAATGTATGCAAATAGAATACATCGGATGATAAAGGAATCCAATTCTGCTGAAACAGTCATCAGTCACAAGTACATGGATCCAAGTTAAGAACCCCGCAACTAGCTACATTTATTTCTGGGTGATTCACGCGATGATGGTGACATTTCCCCTCTTTTGATCTGGGCACACATTGTATTTGCAGCAGGGCTATCAGCCTCTCAGATTTAATCTTTCTCTTTTGGGTCCGGGGGCTCCACCTGGTCCTCTTGACTGAATTACTGATCCTACCCAGGACTAAGGAGTCCTGGGGGTTCAGTGAGCACTGAGTTATCTCGCTACACCCATTCTGGAGGCCGTGCATCCTCCGGTGACCCAAAGAGTAAAGCAGGGCCCGAGGCCAGGAGCCCAGGGCAGGCAGAGGGAGAGAATGGAGAGAAAGACTTAAAGGACCAGGAGCTGAGCAACAAGAGGGAACCACAGAGAAAATGTCCTACAAGAGCAAAACCCCAGTTTTCCTACCTTTCCAGGAAAGAGCCTGCTTGTGTCAGAATCGGCACTCCTAAGCCCTTGTACCTGGAGTACCAGAGTAGGGGGAGTGGGTGCTCCTCTGAGTTCAGTGGAGGAGCCCTTCTCATTTGGGGCAATCAGAGGCAGCCGAGATTAGAGTGGAGGAGGCCTTAGAAGGCATTTGGAGTCTAACGCCCTCCTTTACAGAGAAGGAGACTGAGCTTCAGTGACTCGATAGCGCTGGTGCCTATGGAAGTGGTTCATATAGGAATTTTTTAATATATGGGAAATGTTCATAGATGGAAACATTATAGATGAGTGGTTTTAGCTGTGAATGTTTATATATATGAGAATGCTTGATAGGAATGATTTATATGTATATGAATTTTTAATATCCATGATAATATTTCATATATGAGAAGGTTACATATGGGAATGCTTTATATATAGAAATGGAACTATTATCTACATATGAGAACATGATCTCTATGGGAGTGTTTTATATACATATGAATATCCTATGTATATAAGAATGGGAGAGAGAGGAATGATTTCTATATATGACTGTTATCTATGTGGGAGGGTTTTCTCGCTATGAATGAATTACATATATGAACATTATATGTGTATGGGAATATTTCATATATGTAAATGGAATATTACACATATGAGAACATTACATGGATGGGAATGTCTTACATATATATGAGTGTGTACATATATAGGAATGATTTATATATATGACTGTTATCTATGTGGGAGGGTTTTCTTGCTATGAATGAATTACATATATGAACATTATATGTGTATGGGAATATTTCATATATGTAAATGGAATATTACACATATGAGAACATTACATGGATGGGAATGTCTTACATATATATGAGTGTATACATATATAGGAATGATTTATATATATGACTGTTATCTATGTGGGAGGGTTTTCTCTCTATGAATGAATTACATACATGAACATTATATGTGTGTGGGAATATTTCATATATGTAAATGGGAATGTTATACATATGAGAACATTACATGGATGGGAATGTCTTACATATATATGAGTGTTTACATATATAGGAATGATTTATATATTGAAATGTAATATATATGGATTTTTAAAATATTGATGGGAATGTTTTATACAAATAAATGGGGATGTTATAAATATACGAGAACATAATCTACATGGGAATGTTTTATATACATATGAATGTTACATGTACAGGGGAATGTGTGAGAGACAGAGAGGAATGCTTTAGATAGAGAGATGCAGGAATGTTATAGATATACGTATGTGTTTATGTATGTAAATATATATATGCATCCTAAGGGAATGTTGGTGTGATACATGTTTCCCCGTCTATTCAGAAACTTGCCTTTGGAGGAGGAGCAACCTCTTCCTACTAATCTGTTAGATTAATGAGACTTAGTGTTTCCAAAGTGGTTCATAAAAACACCCACAATGCCTTGATTTGGGGGCCTGATGAAACCCCTAGAGTGGCAAACGTAAGGTCCACTTGAAATCGGAAGGTGAGTAAGTCGCTTCTTCTGCCCTGGGGAGAAATTGCAGAGGCAAATTTTTACCAAAACTACAAAGAAGGAAATAAACGGGTACCCCACTTGGGGGTCAGCCTGTTCTCAGCACTCCTGCTCCCCAGCAGGGACCAAGGCCCTGGAGAAGCCTATGGAAGCTGAGAGGCGTGATTAAAAAAGAGAAAAGAGTCTGAGGAAGACCACTGAAGTCCCAACTCTGCTGCTCACACGCTAACTTAGGCAAGTCACAAAAAAATAATTCAATTGGAAGGCTAGAAGAGGCCTCAGTGGGTCATATAGTTCAACTAATCCATCAGAGAATCCCTGACGTGGTCATCTAGCCTTTGCTTGAAGGCTTCCAAAGAGAGGGAAATCACTATCTCCTAAAGCCAGCCATTCATTCACTTACCAACATCTCTGTTCATTAGGAAGTTTTTTCTGACATCAGGCCTAAATTGGCTTCTTTTTAGACCTCCAGCCATTGCTTCTGGATCAGTCCCTGGGGGACAAACAGAACAAATCTAATCTCTTTTCCACCTGACAGTCCTTTAAATACTGGAACATAGCTTTCATATCACCCCTGACACTTCTCTTCTCTAGGGTAACTTCCTTTATTGTTGTTCAGTCATTTTTTCAGTCCTATCCAACTCTTCATGACCCCATATTGGGTCTTCTTGGCAGAGATACTGGAGTGGTTTGCCATTTCCATCTCCAGCTCATTTTACAGATGAGGAAACTGAGGCAAACTGAGTGAAGTGATTTGTCCAGGGCCACACAACTACTGATCCTTATAGGTCTTGAACTCAAGGGCTTTTCTTGTCTTGGTTGCTCTCCTCTCTATCTTAAGCCTTGGTTCCCAGAATTCAACACCTATTCCTGATCACATCTGATACGGGGATGAAGTGGGAGTGGTTGAGGGAAGTACAGTGAGATTATCACCTCGATTCCTAGAAGCTATGTCCCTAATAATGCAGCCCAAGATGTATTAATTAAAAAATATTAACCTGTCCATGTATTCACATAGTATAGGGGGTGAAGAGATTGATATAGTTCTTCTCTTCTTTTAGAAAAACACTTTATTTTCCCCCTAATTACATGTAAAAATAAACATTCATTTAAAACATTTTTGAGTTCCAAATTCACTCATTCTTTCCCACCCTCCTCTCCTCTCCCTGAGAGGGTAAGCAATCTGATCCAGATTTTACATGGCTGCATTTGCTTTTTTTGCCTGTCAATCTGCCGAATTATATTGAGCTAGCAATCTCCCAAACCTCCCAGATCCTCTTCAGAACAATTGCCGTATATCTGTGCTCCCCCGTCTTATATTTGTCAAGTTGATGTCTTTGTATGTAGTTGTAAGACTTTCCATTTATCCCAACTGAATTCCATCATATTTAATTCGGGCCAATGCTCTGCTCTGAAGCTGGAGCCTATTCAGTTCTGACTCAGTCATCCGCCATGTTAGCCATCCCACCCAGCTTTGTATTCTCTGCAAATATGGTGAGTTTTTGATGATAAAAGTTTACGCCTTTATTGAAGCCACTGATAAAAATAGCAGACAGCACCAAAACAATTACAGATGGGGAGTAGGGGTATATCCCATGGAGATCTCCTGCTGCTTTGACACTGAACAAGTAACAATTGTTTTTGAGGAAGGCCATCTAACCAGCTCTGAAACCAATTGACTGTGCTTTGTCAATGCTTGCAGATTGATTCATTGATTGACTAGATCATTTCTAAGGTTCCTTTCAGCTTTAAGTCCTTCGATCACAATATTGGTCTCAAACTATTGCTATTAGGCTCTTGTAAATACCACAAAGGCAGCTAGGTAGCACAGGGAATAGGGCGCCAGTTTAGAGTCAAGAAGACCGAGTTGAAATCCAGCCTCAGACATTTACTAGCTATTTTACCTTGGGCAAGTCACTTCACTATTTGCCTCAGTTTCCTCATTTGTAAAATGAGCTAGAGAAGGAAATGGCAAACCACTCATCTTTACCAAGAAAACCCCAAAAAGGGGTCCCAAAGAGTTGGTCACGACTGAAACAACTCAAAAAGAGATACCGTAAGGTGTTTAGAGAACTTTAGGACCCACCCCACTCCTCCTGGGAGCCTACCTTGCCCATCTCCGTCCTAAGTCCCATCCCCAGTCACTATTTATGTCCCAAACTTAAATGAGTATTTTACACATCTAATATTTTATACTTCCCAAAGAGCTCTCCCTTCTATGATCTCAATGTTCACGATGAGTATGGAACATAAGACAGGTCAGGTATTAGCCCTATTTTGTAGATAAAATTAGACTTAGCTTTCCCTTGCCTTATAAAGCCTGGGGGCTGAATGGAGGGAGGCAAATAAGTGGGAGGCAATCTTTGGTAATTCCACTAAAGATAGGAGCAAGGGATTTAGAGGAGCTGGGCTGATTCCCAAGTTTCTGATACTAGTCCCCCAAGCCCGGGCTTGGCAGCTAGGCTTCCATTTATTTTATCTATTTTAACTTTCTCCTCTGCCTTCAGGCTTCATCCCAAGATACAGATTGGTGCTGGGTTGAATGTCCCTCTACAAAGTATGTAGAATGATATACAAATTCATTGTTGGGCTCTGAATTAATTCTTTCCCCCTTTACAGAGTTGCAACAGGGTTGCTGGGCTATCTCAACCCGGACGCTTAGCTATGCTTCAATCACTTGACCTTCCCTAGAAGGTTAAATTAGAGGGTTTTTTTGCATTCCTCCCCCCCCCCCCCCATTGGAAAATGGCCATTTAGCTAAGAAAGGGCATGAAGAATCCCAATTGCCTTCCCAGCACTCCTTCCAAATCTCCTCTAGGTCCCAGGACACAGCTCAAGGGGCAAACTAGAGGAAGTCTGTGAAGGAGGGCGAAGGAGTTTTTGTTCTCAGGGTAGTGATTGAGCTACCTACTGTCTGGCTGTCTAGTTATCTAAGTGTGTACTTGTTCCTGGATACTGGCACCTCTGCTACTCATTCTATTTTTACATTTTTTTCTTTTCTTTTTTAAAGTTTAATTGGTGCCATTTGTTTTTTGGACTACAATCTTAATTCCCCAATTTATACTTTCCTTATATCAAGGAAAAACAATTAAGACCAAACCAATCAACAATTAACCTTATCTGACAACTCATGAAACATTTTGTACATTTATTTCTCCAACTTAAAAAAACAATACCAAAACTCTTTCCTTCTGTCTTAGAATCAATATTGTGTATTGGTTCCAAGGCAGAAGAGGAGTAAGGGCTAGGCTACTGATGGCAAACCTTTTAGAGACCACGTGCCATGTCACCTCCCCCCACCCCCAGACTGAGTGCAATGCCTTGCCCCTAGACAAGGGAAGGAGGAAGAACTCCCATTGGGCTGCTGGCCAGGGGGTGGGTGAAGTGAGGAATGAGGAATGTCTTCAGCAAGTGTAGAGAGGGGGAGGGGAGTGGCCCAAGTGCTCTGCTTCACTCCAGCTCTGCTGCCTGTGACCCTTCCTCCCCCCTTCCCCCCCCAGCACCTTACCCCAGGGGGAGGGAGGAAGTGTTCCCATTGACTGCTGGGCAGAGGGGCAAAGGAAGTGAGGAATGTCCTCAGGTGCATGGAGAAGGGGAGGGGAGCAGCTCTTCCCCAACTCCCTATGGCTTTCTAGTAACCAACTCTGGCATGTGTGCCACAGGTTTGTCATCATGGAGCTCAGCCATTGAGGTTAAGTGACTTGTCTAAGGTCACACAGCTAGAAAGTGTCAGGGCCACACTTGAACTCAGGACCTCCTATCTCTAGACCTGGCTCTCAATCCACTGAACCACCTGACCTCATTTTGCAATCCATGTTCTCTCCTTCTCTCTCAGCTCCTCAAGACAGCAGGTAATATAATATAGGTTGTACATGTGTTGTCATACAATATATATTTCCTTGTTCATCATGTTGTAAAAGAAGACACATAGTGCTTACAGTAGAGAAAAATTCATGAAGGAAATAAAATGAAGACGATCATGCTTCACTCTGCACTCAGATTCCATCAGTTCCTTCTACAGCAGCGGATGGCCTTTTTTGCCCTGAATCTCTTGGGGCTGTCCTGAAGCTTTGCATCGCTGATCACTGTTCCCAGATGGTCATCCGGTCCTTGCTGTAACTGTGGTTCTACTCACTTCACTTGGCATGTTTCATAGAGAGCTCTCCAGGTTTTTTTGTGATTCTCTGATTCCGTTACCATCCTATGCCTGAACAGGTTCAGTCATTCCCCAATGGCTGGACAGCCCTTCAGTTCCATTTGCTTAAGTCACGGGAGAAGAAAATGGCGAAGCCCTCTAGTATCTTGGCCAAGAAAGCCCCATGGCCGATGGTTCTGGGGTCATGAGGCGTTAGACACAACTGACGCACAACAGGATTTGCCACACCAGGCCCAGCACGTGGGGACACATAAAAAGGCCCGAAGGAGTTCTCATTCGAATGGAAAAAACAACAGGCAAATAAGTAGGCAAATAAAAAATGGAGAACCAAAGAAGTCAAAGAAATGTAGCGGCAATAATGCATCATGATGATGGTGAGAGCTAGCGTTTAGAGCGCTTACTCTGTTCCAGCGTTGTAGACGTTTGCTTTTATCTTCACCACCCTGGGAGGCAGGGGCTATTATTATCCCCAGTTTACAGTCGAGGAAATTAGCTTATATGACTTGCCCACGGCCGTACAGCGAGCAAGCGGAAAGCCAATGAGGAGAACAAAGACCACTGGGAAGGCTGAAAGTTAACGGGTGGTTAGCCCAGCAGTACTGCCATTAGAGGGCGCGCTCGTCCCTTCTGTTAAGGACCAATGCATTGTTTTTCAAGGATGCGCTCCACCGGGAGACGTTTGGATGTCTGCTAGGAACTGTCTGTGGTGTCGAAATCGAGCATATCGATCAGTTTAAAATACAAAGAAGGCCTGGAAGCATCTGTTCAGGGGAAGAGGGAAGTCAAAGGACTTCCGGTGGTCACTGGAAAAAGAGCTCTTCGCAGCAGAATTTCTAGCTTTAGCCACCCAGGCTGGCACGAGTGGCTAAGTATCAAGTACCAGACGCGGTGGGTTCCTGGGAAATGTTATTTGGGCACCAGACACCAACAGCTCCTTGGGAGGGGGGTGAGTGTCCACCTGCTGGTCACACTAATGAAGGTGCTGGGTGGGAATAACTTTACCAAAGGACCAGGTCTCCCTAGTTTGGAGGGGTGGTGGCTGCCAGAGGGAAAGCTCTCCTGAGGACCACTAAGAAGGGGAATAGGGGACAGCTGGGTGGCTCAGTGGATTGAGAGCCAGGCCCAGAGATGGGAGGTCCTGGGTTCAAATTTGACTTCAGACACTTCCCAGCTGTGTGACCCTGGGCAAGTCACTTTGCCCCACCCATTGCCTAGCCCTTACCACTCTTCTACCTCAGAATCAATACACAATATTGATTCTAAGATGGAAGATAAGGGGTTTAAGGGGAAAAAAAACAAAGAAGAGAAAAGAAAAGAAAGGATATTTGTGAGCTGGTGAGTGTCCAGAGGAGGGAAATTGTGATAGCAAAGGCTCTTCAAAATTATGCAGAAGAGGCTTAGTTTAAGGAATTGGGAATGGCTATTTAGCCTGGAAGAGGGATATAACAGATACCTTCACATATTTGAAAGTTCATCATGTGGAAGGGGAATTTGATTTGTTCCCCAGGGCCCCCAGAGGTAGAATTTAGGAGCAGTGAGGAGAAATTTCAAAAAGCCAAAATTTAGGTTTGATTTAAAGAATAGTTTCCTAACAAGTAAGGTATCTGAAAGAGAAATGGGCTTTCTCAAAAGGTTCCTTGTCAAGGGCAGTTCAATGGTTTGAGAGTCAGGCCCAGAGACAGGAAGTCCTAGATTCAAATCTGTTCTCAGACACTTCCTAGTGTGACCCTCCATTGCCTAGCTCTTACTGCTCTATTGATTCTAAGGCAGAAGGTAAGGACTAAAAATTAAAAATAAAAAAAGATTCCTGGCACTATCAATCACACAATATGAATTTAATAAGCTCCTGATATGTGGCAGGTACTGTGCTAGTGGCTGAGGGTACAAAGATAAGAAAATGAAACAATCCCTTTTCATAAGGAGCTTGTATTCTATTGGTGTCATCAAGCAAAGGCAAGTGGATGACTTTTTCTGAAATTATTGCATTTTTTCCCCCATTAACAAGAACTTGCTTTTCCCTCTTCCCACTGTCTACCTTCTCTCTCCAAAACTAAAAAGAAAAAAAGGAGAAAGAAAAAACCTATCAAAATCTGACATAATCAAGAAAACCAAATTCCCACACTTGACCATGTCCAAAAATGGATTTGGCCTTACAGTGTAGTCAGGATGTGGGTAGTATTCTACATCATTGGTCTCTGGAATCATGGCTAGTCGTCATTACATTGATCAAAGTCCTTAGGTCTTTACATTTTGTACAGTGTTATCAATTGTCCTCTTGGTTCTGTTCACTTTATTCTTCATCATTTCATGTCTCCCCACGTTTCCCTCAAACTGTCCCTTTTTTCATTTCTTGTAGAATGATAGTATTTCATTATATTCACATGCCATAATGTGTTTAGTTATTAATTTCCCTACTCATAGCCACCCTTTTAATTTGTTTTTAACCCTTGCTTTCTAGGGTTACACAGCTAGGGAAGTATCTGAGGTCAAATTTGAACCCAGGGCCTCCCATTTCCAGGCCTGACATTCTATCCACTGAGTCACCTAGCTGAACCCTATCTTTTTCAAAAGTGGATTACAAATAGAAAATTTGGAGGATAGTTGCTGCTTGAGGTGGGTATATCAACATAATTGGAAGCAGCAGCCTGAAAGCAGAGAAATGACTGAAAACCTAGAAAAAGCAGAGAAACTGAGCGTTATTTTATTTAAAAGCTAACATCTGTCTTTACCTTAAGTTCTAGAAGCATGAAAAATCAACTCTGGTATTGTTTCCAAAAGAAGTGTGTCAGTCTACTCCCCAAGCCTCCTACTTACCTTCCTTGATCTTTTGGGACCTAAGTGACCCTCCCTGGCCACCATCCCCCTTGTGTGTTGCTCCCCCACCCCCTTAGCATGTACTATATTTATAATGTAAGCTTCTAAAAAACAATCACATTTTTTAATGTACTAAGACTATTTCCCACCTCTTTAGCATAGAGAATGTTGTTGTGTGGCTTAAAGGAAGGCAGAATAGACATCTCCAGCTTCTCCTTCCACCTTTCCCTAAAGAGGACTTTATTTCCTCCCAAGAAGGGAAGCAGGAGGTTGGGGCCAGAAACTTGGCCACCCCGATCTCCTTAGAGAGGAGAGGTACCAGGCTAGAATTAGAACCACCTGTCCCCTTCAATATTATTTGTCCAGAGGATGTGGTTTTCAAGCTAATTTCTAATCATTGTTTCATTAATAAGGGGAAGAGGCTTGACTGCCTTCCCACCAGACACCAGTTCCACAATGAACACACATAGCAAATTTTAAAAAAATATTCAAGTTGATAGCAAAACAGAAATTGAGGTATACATATAAGAATATCAGACAATGCAGTGTGGGCTTAACCAAGAGAGGAGATCTCATATCTTACCCCAGCTAAAGATCCCCAAAGTCTCTTGTAGCAAGTTGGGGACAGAGAGTCACTGGAGATTACCAGTTCTTTTCATATTGGCTTCTTCCTACAGTTTTTTCTTTCAGGAAGCTGAAGTGGGATTAAGATATTCCAGCTTTTCTATCAAAGCTTCTCTGTCAAAAGCACCTAAAATGACTGCAGAACTCCAATAGACTAAAGATATTTGCAAAAACTAAGGAGTTCTCATCTCGCCAACTCTTCCCAACCCTAATACATCCCTTATTTAGGCACAGGGAATTGATCTATACTAATGAGGAAAGAGTCTAATACCAATGGGTTTTGGTGATGGGGTTATATTCCTTAAGAACAATAGAAATGGGGCTTCTGGGTAAACATGGCGGCAATCTAGATGCAAGATTCTTCCTCTCCTCACTACCTACTGAAACCGACTACCTCAAAAAGTAAAAAAAAACAAACCCAAATTCCTATGAACAAAGGGACTCTACAGTAGAGTGCAGCATTGAAGGTATGTGGGATTTGGGCATTTCCACATCATAAGGGGGTGAAAAAGCTTCCATCAAAACACCAGCTGATCCACCCTCCCCCACCCCACCTAAGGAGCCAGTCAGACACAGCATGTGCTAGAATCAGTGAGTGAGCGAGGGACACCTCTGGAGTGAGTGAGGGGCAACTCTGGGTCCTTGGCAGCTGACTAAGACCACCAAGGATCTATCCCTGAGAGCAGCTAGACCTGAGGCCCCAGCAGGCTGAGGAGCGCAGACCACCATGGGCTCTGGCAGGGAGATAGCACAGAGAGGGGCAGCAAACAGCAGAAGCTGCAGAGACTGGAGAGCTAGCCTCAGCCAAAATCCTTGTTCCTTAGCTCCATATACAGAGAGCCTGCCCATCTCACTCAGATTTCTAACTGGAAAGGGGAGGAAAAACCACCACAGTAATAGCAAACAGTGCCCAGGAACAACAACTTCCCAACACCAAGAAAAACAAGAAAGGGTTGACCCTGGATAATTTTTATGGAGGAAAAACCCAGGCTACAGAGGAAATAGAAGAGGAAATACAAATAAATGCACCAAAACCTTTCCCCCAAAATGGAAATTGTCCACAAGCTCTTGAAGAATTTAAACTGGAGCTTATCAAAAAGACGGAAGCCTACTGGCAAGACAAGTGGGAAATAGTTCAAAAAGAAAATAACAGTTTAAAGGACAAGAAGTCCCAATTGGAGAAACAGGTGGAAGCCATGAAAAGCAGGATAGACCAAACTAAAAAGGAAAACCAGTCCTTAAAGACCAGAATTAGGCAATTGGAAGCCAATGATCTTGCAAAACAGCAAGAATTAATAAAGCAAAGTTAAAAGACTGACAAAATAGAAGAAAACATAAACTATCTCACTGAAAACAGAATCAGGAAAACAGAGCATGAAGAGACAATTCGAGAATCATTTGTCTACCTAAAACCCAGAAATAAACAGAAATCTTGACATCATACTACAAGAAATTATCCAAGAAAACTGCCCTAATGTTCTTAAACAAGGGGGGGGGGGGAATAGACATTTTAAAAAGTTCATAGAACACCCTCTACACTAAATCCTCAAAAGACAACTCCCAGGAATGTAATTAACAAATTCAAGAGCTACCAAGCTAAGGAGAAAATTTTACAAGTAGCCAAAAAGAGACAAATCAGATATCAAGGGGCACCAATCAGGATCACACAAGATCTGGCAGCTTCCACACTAAAGGACCGCAAGACCTGGAACATGATATTCAGAAAGGCAAGAGAATTGGGTCTTCAAACAAGGATCACCTATCCATCAAAACTGACTATACACTTGAAGGGGAAAGTATGGGTATTCAACAAAATAGAAGATTTCCAAGTATTTGTAAAGAAAAGACCAGAACTAAGGGGAAAGTTTAATATCCAAACACAAAGATCAAGAGAAACAGGAAAAGGTAAATAAGGAAGAGAAGGAAAATGGGGAAAATGTTTTTTTTTTTAAATTCAAACTTTCTTCTTTAAGGGCTTCAATAAGATCAAATTATTTATATTAGTATATGGAGAAAATGTTATTTGTAAATCTCAAAAATTATATTCACTATTGTAGCAATTAGAGGAATCATTCACAGGAAGAGATTGTGGTAATAAGTGCTATAAGATGATATGCAAAAAAAAAAAAAGAAAAATGGAGGGGGGAATCGAAGATGGCACCAGGAGATACTTGAAGAAATAAAATAAATAGGATAATTTTTATCACACAAAGATACACATGTGAAGGGGAGGATAAGAACACTCTTATAAGAAGGAGAGGAAGAGAGTGCTAATAGGTAAAACTTAAACCTTACTTTCAGTGAAATCAATTCTGAGAGGGAAGAGCATCTAGATCCTTTGGGATATTGAATTCTATCTTACCCTACAGGGAAATTAAGAAGGGGAGCAGGGAGTACAAAAAGGGAAGGGAAAGAGAGGGGGGAGGGAACTTAACAGACCCTGAAAAAATAAGAAGGGAACAAAAAGGGACAGGGCAGAAAAGGAAGCTTATTAAGGGCAGAGATTAGGGGGACTGATTAAAAATAAACCACTGGCTTAAAAGGATATAGCAAAAGAAGAAAGAACAGAACTAGGAGTAGGAGAGGATATCAAAATGCTAGGGACACAAATGACAATCCTAACTTTGAATGTGAATGGGATAAACTCACCCATAAAACGAAAACAAATAGGAGAGTGGATTAGAAATCAAAATCCTACCATATGTTGTCTGCAAGAAACACACTTGAGGCAGGGAGACACTCACGAGGTTAGAATTAAAGATTGGAGAAAAACCAAGTGGCCTCAATTGATAGAAAGAAGGCAGGAGTTGCAATTATTATATCTGACAAAGCCAAAGTAAAAATAAATCTGATTAAAATGGTTAGGGAAAGTAACTACATCCTGATAAAAGGCAGTAAAGACAATGAGGAAATATCAGTAATCAACATGCAAGCACCAAATGGTATAGCATCCAAATTTCTAAAGGAAAAACTAGTAGAGTTGAAGGAGGAAATAGATAGTAAAACTATACTAGTGGGAGACCTGAACTTACCACTATCAAATTTAGATAAATCAAATCAAAAAATAAATAAGAAAGAGGTAAGAGATGTGAATGAAATCTTAGAAAAATTAGAGTTAATAGGTATATGGAGAAAAATAACTAGGGACAAAAAGGAATACCCTTCTTTTAAGTAGCACATGGTATATTCACAAAGATTGGCCATGTTCTAGGGCATAAAAACATGGCAAACAAATGCAGAAAAGCAGAAATAATAAATGCAACCTTTTCAGATCATAACACAATAAAAACAATAATCAGTAAGGGTACGTGGAAAACCAAATCAAAAATTAATTGGAAATTAAATGATATGATTCTCCAAAATTGGTTAGAGAACAAATCATAGAAACAATTAATAATTTCAATGAAGAAAATGACAATGATGAGACATCCTTTCAAAACCTATGGGATACAGCCAAAGCAGTACACGGGGAAATTTGTAACCTTGAGTTAATATTTTAACAAATTAGGGAGGGCAGAGGTCAATGAATTGAACATACAAATCAAAAAACTTGAAAGCAAACAAATCAAAAATACCTAGATGAAAAATAAATTAGAGATCCTAAAAATTAAGAGAGAAATTAATAAAATCAAAAGTGAAAGAACTATTGAACTAATAATACTAGAAGCTAGTATTTAGAAAAAACAAACAAAATAGACAAAGTACTGGCCAATCTAATAAAAAAAAGGAAAGAAGAAAACCAAATTGACAGTATCCAAGATGAAAAGGGAGATCTCACCTCCAATGAAGAGGAAATTAAGGCAAACATTAAAAACTATTTCTGAACAATCCATCAAAGAACTCCCTAAGAAAAAAATCACCAGGGCTTCATGGATTAAAAAATGAATTCTATCAAACATTCAAAGAACAACTAATTCCAATATTATACAAACTGTTTGACGACATAAGCAATGAAGGAGTTCTACCAAATTCCTTTTATGACACAAATGTGGTACTGATTCCAAAGCCAGGCTGGTCAAAAACAGAGAAAGAAAACTATAGACCAATCTCCTTAAGGAACATAGATGCAAAAATCTTAAATAGAATACTAGCAAAAAGACTCCAGCAAGTGAACAGGAGGGTTATTCACAATGATCAGATGGAATTTATACCAGGAATGCAAGGATGGTTCAATATTAGGAAAACCATTCACATAATTGACCATATCAACAAGCAAACCAACAAAAATCACATGATTATCTCAACAGATGCAGAAAAAACCTTTGACAAAATACAACACCCATTCCTATTGAAAACCCTAGAAAGTATAGGAATAGAAGGGTCTTTCCTAAAAATAATGAACAGTATCTATCTAAAATCAACAGCCAACATCATCTCCAATGGGGATAAACTAGATGCATTCCCAATAAGATCAGGAGTGAAACAAGGATGCCCATTATCACCTCTATTATTTAACATTGTACTAGAAACACTAGCAATAGCAATTAGAGAAGAAAAAGAAATTGAAGGTATTAAAATTGGCAATGAGGAGACCAAGCTATCATTCTTTGTAGATGATATGATGGTATACTTAAAGAATCCTAGAGAATCAACCAAAAAGCTAGTGGAAATAATCAACAACTTTAGCAAAGTTGCAGGATACAAAATAAACCCACATAAGTCATCAGCATTTCTATATATCTCCAACCCATTTCAGCAGCAAGAATTAGAAAGAGAAATTCCATTAAAATCACCTAGACAATATAAAATACTTGGGAATCTATCTGCTGAGACAAACACAGGAACTATATGAACACAACTACAAAACACTTTCCACACAATTAAAACTAGATCTAAACAATCTAAATAATCAAGCCATTCTCCAATTGATAAATGGGCAAGGGACATGAATAGGCAATTTTCAGATAAAGAAATAAAAACTATTAATAAACACATGAAAAAGTGCTCTAAATCTCTTATAATCAGAGAGATGTAAAACAAAACAACTCTGAGGTATCACCTCATACCCAGCAGATTGGTTAACATGACAGCAAAGGAAAGTAATGAATGTTGGAGGGGATGTGGCAAAGTTGGGACATTAATGCATTCCTGGTGGAGTTGTGAATTGATCCAACCATTCTGGAGGGCAATTTGGAACTATGCCCAAAGGGCGATAAAAGATTGTCTGCCCTTTGATTCAGCCATAGCACTGCTGGGTTTGTACCTCAAAGAGATAATAAGGAAAAAGGCTTGTACAAGATTATTCCTAGCTGCGCTTTTTGTGGTGGCAAAAAATTGGAAAATGAGGGGATGTCCTTTAATTGGGGAATGGCTGAACAAACTGTGGTATATGTTGGTGATGGAATACTATTGGGCTCAAAGGAATAATAAAGTGGAGGAATTCCATGGGAACTGGAACAACCTCTAGGAAGTGATGCAGAGAGAAAGGGGCAGAACCAGGAGAACATTGTACACAGAGACTGATACACTGTGGTATAATTGAATGTAAGGGTCTTCTCCATTAGTGGCAATGCAGTGATCTTGAACAACTCAGAGGGATTTACGAGAAAGAACACTATCCACATTCAGAGGAAAAACTGTGGGAGTAGAAAAACCAAAGAAAAACAACTGCTTGATCACATGGGTCGAGGGGGATATGATTGGGGATGTAGACTCTAAATGAACATCCTAGTGCAAGCATCAACAGCATGGAAATAGGTTCTGATCAAGGATACATGTAATACCCAGTGGAATTGCACGTGGGCTATGGGAATAGTGGGGGTAGGGGAGGGAAGGATAGAATACGATTCTTGTAACCAAGGAATAATGTTCTAAATTGACTAAATAAAATTCAGAGAGAGAGAGAGAGAAGAACAATAGAAATGAAGAGGCTGGAGGGAGCCTAATAATAGAGAAGTCCTGTTCAAAATAATGACAAAATGCATAAAATATTCAAGTCAGCTTACCAAAGCACCCTTAATACTTGTACATTATTACAAAATTACAAAATGCTTCTTTAAAAAATGAACAACTTAAATTGCTGGAGGAATATTCAGTGTTTATGATTGCATCAAGCCAATATTAAAAAATGACAATACTACCAAAGTCAATTTACATTTTAATGCTCTGATAATAAAGCTACCAAAGGGAGATTTTACAAGGCTTGATAAAATAATAACCAAATTCATCTGAAGGAACAAAAGATCTAGAAGGAAACAATAAAATAAAAATGTAATATTTACATTTTATGCAATTCAATATTAAACATTAACTCAATTAATTATTTAATTAAGTAAAATAATTAATCATATTAAATATTAAAAATAATGATATACAAATCAAGGGAAAAAATAAAGGTAGGAATTAAGGGGAAATAGCACTTTTAGATTTCAAATTAAACTTTAGAGGAACAATCCTACAAACCATTTGCTTCTAGTTGAAAAATAGAAAAGTAGATCAAAGGAACAGACTAATTAGAAAGAATCAGAAATAATGGAACTAAATAACTTAATGTTAGATAAGCCTGAGAATATAAACTACCTAGGAGGAATGTCCCTATTTTATAAGAACTTTTAGAAAAACTGGAAAGCAGAATAATAAGTTAGATGTAAGACACCAGATTATACCATATGACACAGTAGTTTCAAAATGTACATCTGATCTGTATATTAAAAATCATATTATAAAGTATTTAGACAAGAAACAAATTATATACCTTTCACAATTATGGAGAAGAGATATATTCTTAGTTAAACAAAGGATAGAGGCAATTACAAAAGATTATATTGTTTTGATCCTATGAAATTGAAAAGCTTTTGTTAATGCATCTATCTAGGGTAAGATGGAAATTGGTCAAATGGGAGAAAAAACCTTTGTATCAATTCTCTTTGATAAGAATTTGATGTGCAAGATATTAAGAAAAATAGCAAATACATAAGGCCAAAAGTGATTCTGCCAAAAAGAAGCTGTCAAAACCAATCAATCAACATTTATTAAAAGCCTACTATGTGTTAGACACTGTGCTAAATGTCTAACAGACTAGTAGGGAAGACAATGTGCAAAGAAATATGTATCAACAAGCTATATTCAGGATAAATAGGAAATAATTAACAGAAATAAGGCACTAGAATTAAGAGGGTTTGGAAAGGGTTTCCTATAGATGGGATTTTAGTTGGAACTTAAAGGAACACAGGGAAGCCAGTAGGCAGAGATGAGGAGAGTGTTCCAGCCATGGGGGAAAGCCAGAGATAAGTCCTTGAGGTGAGAGATGGAGTGTCTTGTATGTGGAACTGCCAAAAAGCCTGTGTCACTGTACTGAAGAGTATGTGTTACAGAGTAAGGTCTAGGAAGACTGGAAATAAAGGAGGTGGAGGTTATGAAGTGTATGAATACTAAACAGAGGATTTTGTGTTTACTCCCGGAGACGATATGGAGCCACTGGAGTTTATTGAGTAGGGGGTGACATGGTCAAAACTATATATACTCTAGGAAAACCTCTTTAGTGGCTGATGGATTGGAATAGGGAGAACCTTGAGGTAGACAGAGCAACAACCAGCAGGCCTGCATCAGAGAGGTGTGAGTGTGTGAAAAGAGAAAGGGGCATATTAGAGAGAAATTACAAAGGTGAAGTCAACAGACCTTGGCAACATTTGATATGGCGTGTGAGAGACAGTGGAGTCCAGGATGACTCCAAAGTTGTGAGTGAGCCTGAGGGATTGGGAGATGATGTCACCGTAAACAGTAAAAGGGAAGGTGTGTGTGTGTGTGTGTGTGTGTGTGTGTGTGTGTGTGTGTGTGTGTAGTATAGAGGCAAAGTATTTAGATGTATAGAAGGAAAGATAATGAATAGAAAAATATGAATAGTTCTTCAAAGGATAACTGCAAGAGGGGTTTAACAATCATATGAAAGAAAGCTCCAAATCACTAGTAGTGAGAGAAATGCAAATCAAATCAACCCTGAGTTTTAATCCTATACCCACATCCAGGAAGTCTGCAAAGAAAAAAGAATGGCCAATTTTTGTGTTATTTTGGCAAGACAGGCAACTAATGAACTGTTGATTAGAGGTATGAATTGGTACAACTATTTTAGAAAGTAATTTAGTATTATGTAAAGTGCCAAAATGTCTATACCCTTTGATCCAGAGTTTTTGCTTCTAGGCATATATCCCAGGAAGTCATTGATTACAAAAAAAAAAAAAAAGGATTATCTATATACCAGAAAACTTTTAATATTGGCCAATAATTGGAAACAATGTAGATGTCTATAAATAGAGTACAGCTAAACAAATTGTGGTACATGAATATAATAAATATCAAGAGTGGAGACATATACACGAACTGATAGAAAATGAAATAAAGAAAGATGACAACAACTTAAGTAAAACAACTATTACAAGACAATCAAAAGGAAATTCTGAGAAAGTATAAAGAACAAGCTTGGTTCAAAAGAAGAGATAAAAGAAGACACCTCTATCTCCCCTCCCCTTCCCCCTAGTCTTTTGCAGATGTCTGAGTCCATTGGTATGGAATCTTGCATGTCAGATTTTTTTCGATGTATTGATCAGTTTTGCTTATTTTTTCTTCTAAAATAATTCTTTGGGGGGCAGCTGGGTAGCTCAGTGGATTGAGAGCCAGGCCTAGAGAGCCAGGAGGTCCTAGGTTCAAATCTGGCCTCAGACACTTCCCAGTTGTGTGACCCTGGGCAAGTCACTTGACCCCCATTGCCTAGCCCTTACCACTCTTCTGCCTTGGAACCAATACACAGTATTGACTCCAAGACAGAAGGTAAGGGTTTAAAAAAAAATTCTTTGTTATAAAGGATGGCTTTCTGAGAGGAAGAAGGGGGACAGGGATGGAAAAATCTAAGAAATGTATAAAGAAAAGACATCAATGAAAATTTTATTAAAAAAAAAAAGAATATAAACTCCTTGAAGGCAGGGACTTCTTTGATTTTGTATATGTATCCCCAGCTCCAGCAGAGTGTTTGATAGATACATAGTAGACAGTTGCTAAGTGTTGTTTTTTTTTTATTCATTCATTTGGTAGGCTCTAAGGGCAGCCCTATTTCAGCCAAAGATAACAATAGGTGTTCATAATGATGACCTTGTCATATCTTATTTGAATAAGGAAAGGTAGGGCCAGTCATGGCAGCCCAATCTGTAAACCCTACTATTGGGGGGAGTATGAGATATGTATGAGTATCATCGGTGTAGGAGATCTAAACTACACAAGGGCTATTAGAAATGTAGAAGAAATTGTTGGAATTGGCAGTGGGGGACAGAGCCATTTCATCAGTGATCACCCTAGTCTTGTGTCTTTTGAGACCCATCAACTTTAGTAAGTGGCCAGTGGCTCAGGGAAGCAGGCAGGTGGGTGAGAAGGAAGTTAATTCCATTAACTAGTGATTTTAAAAAAATGATATTAATTTCTTGTGCTTATAATAATTCCCCTATCATTACCAAGGAAATGTGCAGAGTCTGTCTGCCCCCCTAAAGGCCTATGTGCACGCACACACACACACACACACACACACACACACACACACACACACACAGAGGCAGCCTTTGGGAACTGCTTTTCTCTTTAAAATCTGAAAAATTCTTGATAATAATTTTAACTGGATTTTACCTGGATAGAAATGTTGGGGCTGCCCCAGCCCCCTCCTCACATTGACTCTGTGGGAGCTAATGATGAGAAATTTGGCCTCTTCCACAGTATGAAAGCCTTGGGCTTCCCCACTTGACACCCCAATACCTAGAGACTGTCTTGACTTGAAATGTCTGAAAGCTGATGTTGGATTCTAGTTTAATGAGCCATTTTGACCTGGCCTTGTGGCTGTTTTCCAGTCTTGAGCCTCATTGCAGGCCTTCTAGCACCTCCTGGGCACTCTTCAACTGCTTTTTGCCAAGGCATCAAGCCAAGGCTAGCCTCAGGGGGGAATCTGGCCTCCTCTCCTCTATCACTTCCCTGGCACTCCTTCCTTGCAAAGGGCTCCGGAGCTGGTATTCACAGTGCCCAAACATTGGGCCAGATGGAAAGCTGCATCTCTACTGCATTCTGCCCAGTGTCCAGCCCCTGACAACAACACCAGGAGGGGCTCCTCTCATTATAACCAAGCTATTTACAGATTCCAGAAGAACCTCAACACTCATGAATGAGACTACAGGGTCACAGATTTAGGCTTGGAAGGAACTTCAGAAGCCTTCAAGTCTAACTCCCTTGCTTAAGAGATGAGCAAACTGGGACCTGGAGTGGAAAAGTGCCCTGTTTAGGGTCACACAGGTAGTAAGGGCAGGGAAATTCTGGCCCTTTAACTTTATATAAATCATCTCCACTGAGCTTCACAACCACCCTCTGGAAAAGGTGCCATTATCTCTATTTTATAGATGAGGACCCCAAAGTTAGCAAAGGTTAAATGCTTGTCTGGACTCATGAAGCTACTTAATGCTTAAGGCAGGATTCCCTCTTCTGATGCCAAGCCCAGCCCTCTATCCACTAGGACATCTAGTTACCCAAGATGGTTGCTGAGGTCCCTTCTAACTCTGAAATGCTATGATTCTCTAAAGCCCATGTGACCTGATCCTATCCTGAATTCAGGGATTAGTTTTGTGACAAGGTGCAAAATTGGGAAGGACTGAAAGAAGACATAGGGGAATCTTAGTATATTACTCTGCTAGGTGGTGCAGCGGATCAATGGCTGGACTTGGAGTCAGGAAGTCCTGAGTTCAAATTTTGCCTCAGACAGTTTCAAGTTGTGTGACAGGGCACGTCACTTAACCCTGTTTGCCTTGGTTTCCTCATCTGCAAAATGAGCTGGAGAAGGAAATGGCAAACCATTCCAGTATCTTTGCCAAGAAAATCCCAAGTGGGGTCACAAAAAGTCAGATGCAGCTAGAGCACCTAAATAACAGTATATTTAAAAAAAACCCTAAAACCCTTACTTTCTGTGTATAAAAAGTAAAATTAATATACAATAACTTCAAATATTATATTTTATAATATTTATTAATAATCATTATAAGTAACAACATAAAAAAGTAACAAAAGCAAACCATGTGCCCATGGCTAATCTACCTGTTCAAACAGCTCATTCCACCAAAGTCACGAACCAGGAAGGAAAGAGGGCTAGCCACAGAAGACCACTCAATTTATCTCCTGTCTATGTCAGCATGTAACGACAGGAAGTCAGTAGGCTTCTGGTTAATGTAGTTCAAAGGCACAAGATTTCCAATTGCAGATATCTAAGAATTGATACTAAATATTGGTTCTAAGGCAGAAAGGGCAGTAAAGGCGAGGCAGTTGGGATTAGGTAACTGCTCCAGGTTCACACAGCTAGGTCACATTTGAACCCAGGACCTCTTGCCTCTAGACCCGGATCTCTCTCCACTGAACTACCTTGCTACTCCAAAAACAGGATATTCTTAAACTATAGTGAGTAAAAAGTAAACTGGAACAGTCTGATGTCATAGGATTTGGGTTACTGAGCAGGAATCATTCAACTTCCAACCACCCTCAGTACATTCAGGTTCTAGAGACTGATTGGAACCCAAGAGATATACTGTGGAAATGGCAGCTCAGGGCTGGAACTGAGGCAAATTCAGCCCTGAGGAGCTACTCTGAGAGCAGGCTGAAAGAATATGGGTTAACAAATGATGATTCTTTTATGGTGTTTGGCTACATACTGAATTATAATTTATCTCTGTGTAAGTTGAAGTGTCTTCCTCATCTAAGACCTTGGGAAGTGGGGTTGGGTGGGTACAGTGAGGCAGAGAAGAAGGAAATAGAGTAGTACCTGGCACATGATAGGTACTTAATAAATTTTAGTTGACTGACTAATTATTTTTCAATGGTCAAAGAAATATTTCTCTTAAAAAGTTAACATTTACCATATGTGTCAAAATTTGATTTGAACTTTTGATGACCAGCAGATATCTTAAACTCAATATGTCTAAATAGAACTTCTTATCTTTCCCTCTAACCCCTCCCTGCTTCCTACCTTCTATATTACTATAGAAGGCAAAGCTCTCCTCCCAGTCTCTCAGGTTTACAACCTAGTACCCACTCTAGATCCTCACTTTTTCTCCCTCCCACCCTCCCAGATCCAAGCTAATGACAAGGTCTGTTGATTGCACCTTTGCCACATCTCTAGAGCTATTACCTTGCCCCTTCTCTCCTCTGACACAGCCACCCCCCTGGTATGGACTCTCATCACCTAATTCCTGGACTATTGCCATAACCTGTTGGTGGTCTACCTGCCTCAAGTCTATCTCACTCCAACACATCCTTTATTCAGCCACTGAAGTGATTTTCCTAAAGTGTAGGTTTGAGATATTATCCCTTTACTCAATAAACTCTAGTGGCTCCCCATGGTCTCCAGGAACAAATGCAGAGTACGCTGTTTGGCATTCAAAACCCTTTTTAATCTAGCCCTCTCCTTATCTCCTTCGATGTAATCTTTCATCCAATGGCATGGCCCACTGGCTGTTCTATGAACAAGATACTCTATATCTTAGTCCTGGGCATTCTCTCTTGATGTTGGCCATGCCTGGAATGCTCTCTTCTGCTGATTGATGCCTTTCTTGGCTTCCTTTAAGTCCTAATCATAACCCCATCTTCTACAGGGAGCCCTCTTTAGCTACTCTTAACTCCCCCCCCCATTAATTATGTCCTATTTATCCTATAGATAATTTACTTTTGTTTGTCTTTCTCTATTAGATGGTAAGCTCCTCAAGGGGAGAGATGGTCTTTTATTGCTTCTTTGTATGCCCAGTGCTTAGTACAGTGCTTGACACATAGTGGGTGCTTACTGTTTATTGATTGCTAGACTGAAAAAATTACATGGTATGCTGTGCCGAAGTAATTATGGAATGAAGTTCCATAGTACGGATGTGTATAGAACTGCCATAAATATATTTCATGCCACTAGTTCCCCATTACTGTGAATAATGAATCCTTTGAAGTATTGGCATTCGAGTTCACAGTCCATCTTTCCATTAGGCTGAGACCTATATTTTACATAATTATAACTTTAAGCAGTATTTCAGGGGATTCAGTCTTCTCACTAACTGGGACCTGGCTTTACTTAGGTAAGTGCTCTCCTGAGCAGTCACCTTGTTTAGTCAGTAATTGGAGAATTAGCTTACGTCATAAACCATAAATGATTGCTGTTTTGGGTGACCCTATTGGCTCTGCTCTAGTAGGATGACAATGCTGTGGAAAGGACTTTATCCCAAACTGTGGACAATTTAGTTGGGGAAGAGGGAGGAGTAACAGATGCTGGCTGAGACATGCAGAAAGTAAGCATTGTGCGAATTGTGTGAATTTAAAACTGCAGAACATCCAGTGATCCCTAAACTCTCAAGGGGCTTATTTGGAAATGATTTATGAAAACCTTTTTTGATAATTAAGAACCGGTCAACGAGTTTAGCTTTCAAAGGAAGAGAAGCAGAGATTAAGAAAGAAGAACAAGGCCTGCTGAAGGGGTGCCGGGGTTGATGGTGATCCAGCAGTATTCTGGAAACCCACTGACTACTCCCCTCTCAGGTGAGACTGTACCTATGGAAGCCTATCCTCTGTGGCTTCACACAAACACACTCACCCTCACCTCCACATCTTCTCTCTGTCATCTGTAAATGAACTGGCCCCAGAAACACTTTCAGGTAAAATAAGTATTTATTTAAATACTTTAAATGCCTTTAAAACAAGTATTGGGTTGTGTTTGATAGGTTCAATAGAGCACTGGGAGCCTTGATCCCTATCCTGCTCTGGATTGCTTAATGTACATCCCTAGGCAAGTTCCTTCATTTCTGCACCTCCATTTCCTCATCTATTAAATAAGAAGGTTTGGGCCAAAGTTCCTTCTAACCCTTAGGTTCATTGATTCTAATCTTATCTCTCTCCCCTCTCACACACATATTCAGAGGCTGACTGACTTCTATCCTGCTCCAGCATTTGAAGTGAAGGGTTATGGATTCCAACCTCCTCATTTTACAGATAAAGAACCCGAGCATCTGAGAAAGGAAATCCCTGGACAGAAGTCACACCGTCAGTCAATTACTGGGGAAGCTGGACCCAAAGCCATGTCTCCCAATTTTCTGACTGTTGGTTGCTTCCCCCACACCGTGTCATCACCCTCCTGACAGGCTTTGAGGGTACTCCCCAACCATTCTGCAGCTTAAGCCTCATGCACAAATAGAATAGGCCTTTTGTCTGGAGGTATGTAATCTGGGTCATCATTACCTTCTCCCTTCTCAAAAAAAAGGGTATCTTCTTTGCTGAAGTTGTTTGCACCACAGTTTCTTTTCTGAGTTAAGCATGATCCCATCTATGTGTTCTTTTTTGAACTGAACATAATCTTAGAAGAAAAATGGCATGCGTGTGGGTCATCTAACAGTTACTTAGCTAAACTAACTCTGCTTCTCTGATACTGGGTAACAAACACACCAGACATTAATACAGAAGAGAAACAGAAATGCACCTGAAGTCAGGAAGCCTGGACTTCCAGTTCTCTCTCTGATACTTAGAAAAGAGTAACCAACATCAAGACACTTAACACTCCATTTCCTCATCTGCAAAATAGAGATAATGTTACCTATAGCACTTCCCTCACAGGAGAGTCTGAGGCTAAAATGAGAGCATGTGTTCCTAAAATGTCAGTTACTGAATGGCAGACAAAGTGGAAAGAGTGGTAGACTTAGAATCAGCAGACACTTCAGTTAAAATGCCATTAAAAACAAACAAACAACTTGTCCTCTGACTTAGTGTCAACTCTAAGACAGAAGAGCTGTATGGGTTAGACAAGAAGGGTTAAGTGACTGGTCCAGGATCACACAGCTAGAAGAAAAGTGCTTTAGCCAAATTGGAACCAAGATCCTCCGGACTTCAAACCCGGAGCTCTGTCCACTGTGCTGCTGAGCTGCCCCAGTGTGAAGTGTTTTATAAATATTATCTTGTTTGATCTTTGCAACAAACTTGGGAGATAGGTGCTATTATTATTCTCATTTTACATGTGGGGAAACTGAGGCAAATAGAGGTTAAGTGATATTTGCCCAGCATCACACAGCTCGGAAGAGTTTGAGGTCAGATTTGAATCCAGGTTCTTCCAGTTCCAGGTCTGGAGCTCTATCCACAGTGCTATCTAGTTGCCCCTCAAATCCAATTTTTTCCCCATATTATTTTAAGAATATTTTTCCACGGTTACAATCCACCGAGCCACCCAGCTGCCCCCTGCCTTTTTTAAATATGGAACCTGGCTCCACCCAAGGTGGTCAGGCCCCTTTAACGTGAGTAGACTGCCCTTTCCCTGGCTATGGCCCATCGCCATTGAAGGGTAGACTTCATAGAAAGAGTTTGCAGGCTCCACTCAGGCTTAGGGGAGAAATCCCAGCTGTTGCTTCTAACCTTGGCCTGGCAACAGCTTGCCCCCTGCCTGCCCACTCGCCTGTCTGCCTGCCCGCTGGCCTCTCCACTTCTCTGGTTTCAGTGCAGGCTGGGGCTCTCTCTATTTCCGAAGGCAAATGCCTCTTTGCTGGCTTGGTGAGAAGCCATTTAAGTCGTCTTATCTTCTCCTCCCTAACCTGTCCTTGACCTCCAAACCCCCGGCCAAAGCTTCTGTGCCAGCAAGAGCCTGGATCTGGACTCGGAAGACCCACGTTTAAATCTTGACCCTGCAATTGATGACCAGTGTGACCCTGAAATAAACTGAATTCATAGTATTTCGGTATGCTTATCTGCAAAGCGGAAATGATCATCCCTTACTATGGGCTTCTCAGGGCGATTGTGAGACTCAGAGACTACTGCACAGGCCAGAAATGCTCTCTCCCCGTTTGGGCAGGCTACACAGCCCGATATATCTGTTTAGTCTCCCCTGTCAGACTCCTGGAGGGCAGGCGCTGCCTTGGGCATCCTGTTCTCTTAGCCCAGTGCCTGGCCCAGAGCAGCCAGGTGATTAATAGATGCTGATTGACGATATTCAAAGTCAGAGGATCTAGGTTTAAATCCTAGCGCCCTGTGTTGGTTACCTCTCAGGGACTTCCGTTTCTTATCTTGAAATGGAACGATTGGATGGATCGCTTCTGCGTGTTCCAGTTCTAGATCAGACTGAGAAACAGAACGGGCTGCCGAGTCTCTACGCTTTGCCCTTCAGAAGACAAGACATACAGGCGTTGCTTGAATGCCTTCCATGGCAGAAAGCTCGCTCGAGGCCCCCGGGCCATATTTGGCTAGCATTTCCTGAGGCGGATTGAGACTTTCTTTGGCCCAGTTCAGGATATCAAGTGCCGGGGAGAGGTCTAACTGGGGTTTCCTTTACGACTCCAGGAGATCCCACACGGGGTGCCTGGGCTGCTCAGGGAGGACCGGCTCCTCTGGAGGGAGGGCTTGCTGAGCTCTCTTCAGGGTCTCTCTTCCACCTTTGGTGTCTCCCTTTCTCCCAACTCTCACCCGCGCCCCCAAGAAGCATCTTGCAGTGGCTACACCTTGGTAAAGCCAGCTCAGCATACAGGTGAGACTGGAGGCAACTCAAAAGGCCTCAAAGCTGGCCATGAGGTAGGGGGATGTTTAGCACAAGCATGTGAAGACTTTCCCTAGCAGAATGGGCGGATGAAAAGTTTATTCCCACAGCCAGGAAGGTAACTGAAGCTGGTGCCGGGGAATGTCTAGAGCTTGGTCAGACATCGAAGATGTCAGGGTCATCGGCTGCATCTCTGGAAGAGAGGGGAGGCTGATGACTCGTGAAATTCTGCCTCACTTAAATCAAATTCATAGACAAGTCAAAGACATCGCCCACAATGTCATTGGTCTTTTTTGAAAATGAAGAATGAGCAACAAAATTGGAAATCTAGGGCTAGTCTGGGCTTCAGGGTTACCTAGAGTCCAACACCCTCAACCAGAGAGGGTTAAATAATTGCCAAGTGTCACACTGTGTCAGAGTCAGGATTTGAACCCTGGTCCTCTAACTCCTGAGCCAGGACTCTTTACCCTGTACCCTGTTGCCTATCATAGGATCGATGAGAGATCAATTACCTACTTAGGTCTCTACAAAATAAGGGGGTTGGACTAACTGTCCTCTTGACATCCCTTCCAACTCTGAATTTTGAAAGGAATCTCAAAGGATACTCAGTTCAGCCTCTGACCAGGGTAGAAATCCTTACTACAACATCCTTGAAATGAGTCACCCAACCTCTTCATGAACACTTTCAGGGAAAGGAATCATATTTCATCAAGAGGCAGCCTATTCCACTACAGCTCAAGCAAGCCTGTCCCACACCCATCAGCAATTCCAGCCTGTTCTATTTCTGCCCTTCAAAGCCAGACCATGTTGTTTCGGAGGAAGGAACAAAGCCAGGGATTTTTTAGCTCAAAATTAGGTAAATTTTCTATCAATTAGAGATGTCCATAGATGGACTGGGATGCCTTAGAGACTGTGTGAATTCCCTGTCTTGGAAAGCATTCAGATAAACTGATGATACATGTCATTCTAAAGGGTATTTTTGTAAAGGTGAAACAATGATTTTATTTTTTAAATGTCTATATTCAGAGAAAAACTCACTATGTGACAAAAACTGCTGGGAAAACGAGAAAATAGTATGTTATAAACTTGGCAGAGACCAATATCCTATAGTATATAATGGACAAATGATCTTGAAATAAAAGATAATAGGAGGCAGCTGGATAGCTCAGTGGATTGAGAGCCAGGTCTAAAGATGGGAGGGTCCTAGGTTCAAATCTGGCTTCAGACAATTTCAGGTGTGTGACCCTGAGTAAGTCACTTAACCCCCATTGCTTAGTCCTTACCACTCTTCTGCCTTGAAACTAATCCACTTATCTTAGGCAGAAGGTATGGGTTTAAAAAAAAGAAAGAAATGATAATACCACAAATTAGGGGAACACAGAACAGTTTACCTATCAGACCGATGGATAAGGGAAGAATTTATGACAAAATACATCATAGAAAATATTATAAGAGGTAATATGAATAATTTTGATTACATTAAATTAAAAAGGGTCTGTGCAAACAAAACCAACAAAAGCAAGATTAGAAGGGAAACAAATAACTGGGGAAAATTTTATAGCAAATATTTCTGACAAAGGTCTCATTTCTCAAATATATAGAGAATTGATCCAAATTTATAAGAATACATGTCATTCCCCAAAT
Source organism: Monodelphis domestica (assembly GCF_027887165.1). NCBI lineage: Eukaryota > Metazoa > Chordata > Mammalia > Didelphimorphia > Didelphidae > Monodelphis > Monodelphis domestica. The sequence continues at coordinate 425,205,252 of NC_077229.1, forward strand.
TAATAAATGGTCAAAGGATATGAACAGGCAGTTCTTAGATGAAGAAATAAAAACATTTATAGTCTATGAAAAAATGTTCCAAATCAGTATTGATTAAGGAAATGCCAATTAAAACAACTCTGAGATACCACCTCACTCCTCTGAGATTGGCTAATATGGCAAAAAAGAAAAATTATAAATGCTGGAGGTAATGTCAGGAAACTGGGACAAAAATACACTGTTGGTGGATCTGTGAAATTGATACAACAATTCTGGGAAGCAATTTGGAACCACACTCCAAGGGCTATAAAACTATGCATACCCTCTGGCCCAGCAATACCACTACTAGGTCCGTATCCCAAAGAGATCAGAGATAGGGGGAAAAGACCTACATGAAATGATATAATTTCTTGACTTATATCCTTCATGAGTTTTTTCTTACCTGTGTGATATGTCATCATCTTCCATGATATGGAAATGTATTGTATGACAACACTGGAATAACCTATAACAGATTGTTTACTGTCTGGGGTGGAGGAAAGTAAGGGATGGGGGTGAGGAATGGGAAGAGAATTTGAATTGTAAAAGGTCAGAAAGCAATTGTTAAAAAGTTGTTTCTCAGGGGCAGCTGGGTGGCTCAGTAGATTGGAAGCCAGGCCTAGAGATGGAAGGTCCTGGGTTCAAATTTAGACTCAGACACTTCCTAGCTGTGTGACTCTGGGCAAATCATTTAACCCCCATTGCCTAGCCCTTACCTCTTCTGCCTTGGAATCAATACATAAGTATTGATTCTAAGATAGAAGGCAAGGGTTAAAAATTTGTTTCTACATATAATTAAAAACATAAAAGGAATAGAAATGGAAAATTATATATTAATCATATTGTGGAAGAAGTTACAAAATGTACATACAAGAAGAAATTTGTGTAGGAAATTGTCAATGTGAATATTTGGATGAATTAGTTTACCCTTACTTTTGATCTCCCCAGAACTAAGCACACCTATTTTGATTTAAATGTTAAGCACCTTTTTGTTTTGAAGGTTTCTCTATTGGATGAAAGTTTTCCTCTCATGAAGTCCAGTTTCTTAGTTTGAGCTTTGCCTTTAATTTGTTACAGCTGACCATTCCCTAATACCATAGCTATAGACTGAAAAGAGGTTTACAAACCTGTTTGTGATACCTAATTATCCAGAGACTATATAAGGACTCCCAATTTCCTTTCCACTTTGGAGAAAGCATCTAGCATGGTGTTCTCTCCCAGGGAGGAGTTGGTACTTAGCACAGTACTTTCTCCTACAGATGTGGTTCCTAGAGTCTCAGCCTTTGGTTCTGTATGGTATTTAACTCTGTGTAGTGACCAAATACTTGAACATTTTTCTGTTCTTGATTAAAGAGTGTGTTCTCTAACTACTTGGATGTTTCTGTGTTTATTTCCAAATTATCAAAATAAAGTAAAAAATATGTATTCAGATTCACATTAGTTCCTCTTATGGTAGGGGATAGCGTTTTTCATCCTGGATCCCTTGGAATTGTCTTGGATCTTTGCATTGCTGATAATATTTGTCATAATTGATAGTTTTACAAAGTTCTGGTTCACTTCATTTTTCATCATTTCATATAAGTCTTTCCAGGTTTTTCTGAAATTGTCCCATTATCATTTCTTATTGCACAACAACATTCCATTACAATCATCTAGCACAATTTGTTTAGCCATTCCCCAATTGATGGTTATACCCTCAGTTTCCAATTCTTTGCATCACAGAAAGAGCTAATGTAAAATACTTTTGTTTACAACTCATCAGAGTCAATGTTGCTTTCTTTCTCCTTCATAAAATGGGATCAATCAGTTGCTGTCTTGCTTGTTATACCTCTGCAATCTCCTATGGCTTGCCCCATTTGCACTAACACAGGCATCACTCAAGTTTATTCTCCCTCAATACCTCCTACCTGGGCTATTAGAGTAAGCTCATAACTGATGTTTTCTGACTTTTCTTTTCAGTCTCTCATCCTCCAGTGCTTCCTTCATATTGTGGCCAAAATAGTGTTCCTAATGTCACTTTCCTGATCAAAAACTTTAGTAGTTGCTCAAAGCCTGCAAGATAAAAATACAAATCTCCGTCTGCTTCATTCCACCTAAACCTTCTCTTGGTCTTCACCATAACTTTCACTATCTCCATTCCAACAGGTCCTTCCAGGCCACCACCCCTGCTTTAGTTTAATTTTTCACCACCTTTATCCTATAGTTCAACTTTACATTGTCTTTTCTTTTTTAACCTTAATTTTCTGTCTTAGTAACAACTCTTCAGACAGAAGGGCAAGGTTGGGGCAAGGGTGAGGCAAACTGGGTGAAGTGACGTTCCAGGGTCATACCATGTGGAAGTGTTTCAGACTAGATTTGAATTCAGATCCTCTTGACTCCAGGTCTGATGCTTTGTCTATTGTGCTACCCAGCTTCCTCTCTTCATGGTATTTTACTCTATCTCCCTTGCTCCTAATCCTGCCAATTAATGCCCTTTAAATCTCAGGTCAGGAATGTCCCTCCCATTATCTGCTTTCTTCCCCAGTTGCTGAAGTCTGGAGGTCATAATACCGTCATGCCAACTAGATCCACTTAGAATTCCCATTCTCTTACCTCATCTTGTCCCTTATTGATTTGAGGTAAAGATGTTTATTTTTCCTTGACTGGCTCTCCATCTCATTCACATAAGTAAGTGTTCCCAGTCTTCTCTTCTCATCTAAAATCCCTGATACCTTCCCTATCCTTATCCCATCAGTAGGTAATCTTAACTCCTACTTTGCTTAAAAAAAAAAAAAGGAGTCTATTGGCAGAGAGCTCCCTTTGTGAGTTGGGGTATCACATACCTCAAAATCCTTCTACATCTTTACCCATCTTTATTAATATTTTTAAACCCTTACCTTCTGTCTTAGAAACAAGACTAGTATCAGGTTCCAAGGCAGAAGAGTGGCAAGTGATAGGCAACTGGGGTTAGATGACTTGCCTACAGTCACATAGCTTGGAAGTATCCACTTGGAGGCCATATTTGAACCCAGAACCTATCTCCAGGTCTGACTTTCTATCCAGTGAGCCACCTACCTGCTCCTGTCATATTTCTTTAAGAAGAGATTGAGGTTCCTTCTTCTCAGCACATGGGTTCTTAATCTGCGGTCCATGAACATCAAAAAAATTGATTTTGAGAGTTGTATTTTTTTTGGAATTTTATAGATTTTATTTATACATTTAAAACATTATTTTGAGGAGTCCATAAGCTTCACAAGACTTCCAAAGGGATTCTTTATATATACAAAAAGCTTTAGAACTTCTGCTTTAGATTTATAGATTTAGAACTGCAAGAGTTCACAGATCACCTCCCAGCATTTTATCAATAAGGAAACTGAGGTCCAGAGTAGTTAAATGACTCACCTAAGGTCACACAGCTAGTAAGGGGCTTTTGTCTAGTTTCAGAAGAAGGGACTGTGAGTCCAAGCTGTTACATTTTCAAAAGCATAGTGTCTTGCCTCCTCCAGGAGTTTACCTTTTTTGTAATCACCCCCTTTCTAACCTTCAAACTTTTCTTATATGCTAGGTCTTTCTCTGCTGTCCAGAAACACTCTCAAGTTTACTCTATCCTTAGAAAACATTCACTTGATACTGCCATACCCTCAAGCTATGGTAGTCCTATATTTCTTTTCCGGTTTATTGCCAAATTCCTAGAACCATCTGCTTGATGCTTCCTTACCTCCCGCTCACTTCTCAACTCCTTGTAATCTGGCTTCTGATTCTACAGCTCCACTAAAAGTGTTCCATACAAGGTTACCAATGACCTCCTCCTTGGGCCTCAGTTTTGCTCCCTATAAAATGTAGAGGTTGAACTAGATGGCTTTGGGGGTTTCTTCCAGCTCTAACCATATACTCATGCGATCCTATGATCTCTTAATGATTAAATTTGATGGTCTTTTCTTAGTCTTCACTTTACTTGACTTTTCTTCAGTTTCTGATACTGCTGCCTACTCTCTCTTTCTGGACACTTTCTTCTCTCTTGACTTTTGGTCATCACCAGAAATTTTGGTATTCTTCCCTGTTTTCTTCCCACATCTGACTGCTTCTTCCAGTCTCCTTTGATGGATAATTAATTGTTCATCTTCTGTTTCCTTATCATAGGTGTTCTCTAAGGATTTTCATCAGTTGCTAAGGTTTCAAGTATCACCATGACACAGATGACTCCCAAATCTATATATCCAGCCCTAGTATCTTGTCAGCACCAGCTCTACATTTCCTACTGCTTAGATGTCCCATAAGCATCTCAAACTAAAAAATGTCCAAAATGAAAAAAAAATGTCCAAAAGAAGACTCAATATCTTACCCCATAAATGTATCTCTTTTCTTGGTTTCCCTATTTCTGTTGAAGGTACCACAATCTACCACAACAAAGTTCATAATTTAGAAGTCACATCTGATTCTTCCTTTTTTCTCATCCTTTGTATTCAATCAATTGCCAAGGCATCCATTCTGCCTCCATATTTTTCAAATTGGTTATCCTTTATTCTTTATTATCACTCATTCCATAAATCCAATCCATACCCAAATTTTGTCATTTCTAATTCATAAAATCTCTTCCATATGCCCCCTTCTCTGCACTCGCATAGATACCACCATAGTTCAGGCCTTCATGATGTAATAATTAAAATTAAATTATGAGGCTGATAGTAGCTTTAGTAGTTTTATTACAACAAAGTGATGATAGTAAAGAGAGGGAAATGTAGGAAATAGGCATAGATTTGCCTAGCCTACCACCCTATCTACCGTTCTGATGGAATGAAGCTCACTACTGACAGGGGTTCCTTCGGGTTCCAATCTCCAGCCAGAAGTGAGAGAGTGAATGTGCAGTTGCTGGGTCTTGGCTTATAAGCAGTTTTCTCTACCTACTAGCTCTCTTGCATCACATCTCAGGAACCAATCATAGTTCCTTAATTTGCATGGCACCATCCAGGAGGGCAATGCCTGTGGAATCAGTTTCCCATCTTCTTGGTTTCAACTTCCTTTCTCTGAGGTCCTGTCTATGTCTGCACTTCTCAATGGTAAATGACTCCAGGTTGCTGATTGATGATGTAAAACAAAGGGAGGGGAATTCCCTTCCCACAATGACCTCTCACTGGAGCTACTACAATAACTTTTTAACTGCTTTCCCTGCTTCAAGTCTCTTCCTACACCAATCCATCTTCCACTCAGCTGCCAAGATGATTTTTCAAAGATGTAAATCTTACCATGGAAGCTAAGTGGCCCAAAGGATAGAATGTTGGTCCTGAAGTCAAGAAAATCAGATTTTAGACCAAGGCTATGAGACCCTGAGCAAATCACTCAACCCTGTTTGCCTCAATTCCTCATCTGTAAAATGAGCTGGAGAAGGAAATGGCAAATCATTGCAGTATCTTTGCCAAGAAAACCCTGAATGGGATCAGAAGGAGTTGGATACCACTGAAATGACTGAACAACAACAAAATCTGACTATATCACCCTTTGCTCAATAGCTTAAGTGACTTCTTATTTCTTCCAGGATCAAATATATTCCTTTGCATGGCATTTAAAGCCCTTCATAATCTTTCTAGGCTTCTTATACTTTACCCCCTTCTACACATTTTACAATCTAATTGCAAGAGCCCACTTGCTGGTCTTAAAGATGATGCTATATTTTCCAGCTCTTTGCATTGATCAGGAATGCTCTACCTCTTCATTTCTGTCTCTTGGTTTCCCCTTCATCTTTCAAGACTTAGCTCAAGTTCCACTTTCTTCAAGAATCTGATCCTACTCTTTACCCTAGCTGTTACTGTCTTTTGAAAAGAAAATTGTTTTATATTACTTTTATATTATTGATCATAAACCAAGTGATCACATATAATCCTTTAGAGAAGTAACTATTATTTTTAGAAATTCGGTCTAGTTATTATACTGTATTTATAAGATATTAATTATAATAGTATATAATTGAAATCTGTTACCCTAAAAAAAGAACTACATTTCCCAGGAGGCCACTGACGTCCTGTTGTTACGTACTTCCTGTGGACAGAGGATATTAGGTGGGGATGTGGAGGGTCCCGTCTTTTTTGGCCTCTTGGCTCAATGTTGGTTAGTGGGATTTTCAACAGGCTGATCAGCCATGGGCACATGGTCTTTATTTTGTATCCCTCTTATTCCTTTATTTCTAATGATCATTAATAAATCCCTTAAAATATAACATTTTATTATTAAGATTTAATTTTAATTTTTACAATAAAATATTAATCATAGTTTTAGAAAGAATATAGTTTCATGTATTAGAATATTATAGCAACTAACTAGATTAAAAGCTTCTGTTGGGGGAATAAAAATTTCAGGCCTGTGTGTTATCTAGGGAAGCTGAAACCCATGCAGAAGGAGCTGGACTCTTTTGGAATGGTGAGTGCACCGTCAAGCTGATGAGGTCACAGGAAAACAATCTTGGCATGTTTAGATGTTGTTTAATCCTATGAAGATGTATGCCAACTACAGGGTCCCCAGAGTATTATGGTCAAGAAGTGTTACTTTGACTTAATCCCTCCCAGAAATAGTATGATAGTTCTGGGGAGTTGATTACATTTTCTTACCTTAACTTTGTACTGGAACTTATGACTTTGTATTGAATGTTCCAAACCCTAGTTACCAAATGTCGTGGCATGTTTCTTAATATACTATGTACCTTATGCCTTGTTAAAGACATACTAATTAGCTGTCAAAATACTGTAGAACATCTATATGAGGTCTTTGCCAAAGGCTGGGCATGGTGAGCCTGCCAGCTTTAATTTACACAATTAAAGTTTGGATCTTTAGCTCAGAATGATAGCCCAGAGATTTCTTTATTTCTTACCCTTCCCTTCTCAGATTATCTTCAATGTATGGGCAGTTAAATGGCACCATAATGCATAAAGTGCTGGACCTAGAATCAGAAGGACTCATCTTGCTGAGTTAGAAGCGAGGCTCAGATGCTTTCAAAATGTGTGACCCTGTGCAAATCCCTTAACCCTGTTGGCTTTCGTTTTCTCATCTGTTAAATGACCTGGGCAAGGAAATGGCAAACCACTCCAGAATCTTTGCCAAGAAACCCCAAGAAGGGTCACAAAAATTCAGGCATGACTGAAACAACTGAAATTTTGGTATGCTTTGTATCTTCCTTCTCAAAGGGCTTTCCTTACTATTCCCTACATTGTATTGAGAAGAGATGCAACCCTGAGAATCGTTCCCCAACCTCAATATGCCCTTTGTGTGACCATAGGAAATTACTTTAATTCATCCCTTCATTACCTCTTACTCTGACAATTGTCTAATTAGACTCCCAGTTGCCAGTATTTCCCTTCTCTCTAATTCCATATTCACAAAGGTGTCAAGATAACTTTTCTAGCGTATGAATCAATGTCATTGCCCTGTTGAAGAATCTTCAAAGCCTTCCTATTGTCTATAGGATAAAAAACAAACTCTCTAGTTTAAAGACCTCCATAATCTGGATCCATAATAGTTTTGCACTCCATTCAGACAAACAGGCTTATTCACTATTCCTCAAACTTGCCATTCTAGATTAAACCTACATACATTTGCACAGACTATCCGCAAAGTCTGGAATATACTCCCTTTTGATATCCATTTTATATAATCCTGGGATTCAATCAAGTCTCACTTAATGTGCTACTTCTTTTGTGAAGCCTTTCCTGATTCCCCTAACTGCTGGTTCTCTGAACTTTAGATCATCCATCTGTAAAGTAGGGACTATGATACTTATACTCCCTTTGTCTCAGGGTTTTACTAAAGAAAATGCTTTTAAAATGTTAAAGCTATAGGAATATATATCACCCCCCAGTAGCTATGTTCTACATCTTCCAGTCTCCATAGCCCTGGCAGGACAGCAGGCTCACCATTCTCTCTGCTATCCCTTCCTTGACCCATTTCAGAAGGTACACCATTTACCAGGTTACCTCAGAATTAACGGCTTCATTAGAGATTGGTTTCCTTACACTTGGGCCTTGCCTGACTGTCCCCTCAGCAGAGCTAGTTCTCAGTAAATATTTTACGTCAGCAAAGTTTCTATTTAGAGCTCAAAGCCTACTCTTTCTTTGAACTTCTTAATCCTTCCTCAGATCCCTTTTCTCCTCTGATATTTCTTCCTGCAAAGCTGTCCCACAAGAGAAAGTTTAACTTGTTAAAGGGAGGGATTTATGTGGATAAACAAATAATAAGATTGAACTGAATCATTAAAATTATTTAGTACTAGTTAAAAACCCAAAAAGTATTTCAATGAAATAGCCTAGATAAGCAAGAGTCAGAGATAATAGAACTCAATAGACCAGTATCTGATAAACCTGAGTGCATAGGAAAGTCTCTCTGTTAACAAGAATTACTGAGAAAACTAGAAAGCAATTTGGCAAAAACTACATTTAGACCAGTACTTTACACCATATGTTTAAACTCCAAAAAACAAAAGTGGGCCAAGAAGCAGGGCCAAGAAAGAGAAGCAAAGGTGTAAGCAGCTGGGCAAGAGTGGGATAACTTCCTAGACAAGTCAATATATTCCCCCTGTATTGTCATTACTCAGTCCCTCCCCAGGACAACTCTGATGGAAAACAGTCATTCAGGAAAGACTCAGAGACCTCAATCCCTTTCTTATTACTTCATTACAGGAAAGAGAGTGTCCTTAGGATGCCAACATACCTGGAAAATGCTAACACATTCTGCCACATGACAGGGCCGCTGTACTCCAAAATGGTAGCTGCCTAGCCCATGGTGGCCAAAGCTTATTTAACTTCATTGCCCAAGAGAGTTCTTGTTTACAGATAAACAAGAAGCAGGTCTCCATTCTGCCTCCAACAAAAGCCAACCCAGTGAGATGCCCTGAGGTTTGGGAGTAAATTATTTTAACATGGAAGCTGGCTGACCTTCTAAATCCAGTTTTAAGAAAAATTTTGTATAAAAATTATTATAGTTTAATATTAATTTTCCACATAAGGACAAGACTAGCTAATATATGTAGAGAGGTACATTCCCCAGAAGGCCAGCTACCTGGTGATGACACTTTTAAAAAGATATTACAATTTATCATAGAAGTAATAAAAAATAAAATGGATAATTTTCATTACATGAATTTAAAATTTTTTTCATAAACAAAATCACTGTGGTTAGGATAAGATGATGAATTTTAATTTGGGAAAAATCTTTGCATCAAATGTTTAAAGGTTTAGGGGGCAGCTGGGTAGCTCAGTGGATTGAGAGCCAGGCCTAGAGACGGGAGGTCCTAGGTTCAAATCTGGCCTCAGACACTTCCCAGCTGTGTGACCCTGGGCAAGTCACTTGACCCCCATTGCCTAGCCCTTACCACTCTTCTGCCTTGGAGCCAATACACAGTATTGACTCCAAGATGGAAGGTAAGGGTTTTAAAAAAAATGTTTAAAGGTTTAAAAATTAAGATAGTTATGGAACTGACAAAACAATTCTCCAATAAATAGGTAGTCAGAAGATATAAGCAGTTTTAAAAAGAATAACAGACAACAATTGCATTAAAGATTTCCCCCAATTTTTAGTAAGATAAATTTATATTAAAACAAGTTTGAATGGGAACGGGCCTGTTTGTACAAAAATATTTATAGTTGCCCTTTTTGTGGTGTCAAAGAACTGGAAACTAAAGGAATCCCCCTCAATTGGGGAATAGCTGGACAAATTGTGGTATATGATGGTAATGAAATACTATTGTTTATTTGGGTATATGAATTGGAATTTTGGTTTTATAAGATTAGTCTTTTACAAAAATGAATAATATGGAAATAGATTTTGAGTGATAATACATGTATAACCCAGTGGAATGGCATGTCAGCTCCAGGAGTGGGGAGGGAAGAGGGGAGGGAGACAACATAAATCACGTGACCTTGGAAAACTTATGTATAAATTTGTTACTGTAATAAATTAAAGACAAAATTATTAAAAAATAACTTTGAGGGGCAGCTAGATGACTCAGTGGATAGGTGTTCAAGTCCTGGCATTGGGAAGACGTAGGTTCATATCTAGTCTCAGACCCTTCTGTTGTCTGTATGACCATGGGCCAGTCACTTAACTTCGTTTGCATACCATTTACCCTTTTATATTAGAGTAGTAAGGGTTTAAAAACAACAACAATAACAAAAACTTTGAGGCTTCATTTCACACCTAATTTGGCAAACTTTATATATATATATACACTTTTTTTTCCACTGCCCTTTCAATAGTGATTGTTTCCATCTTTTGTCGTTTGCCAAAGGTGAGATGAAGCCTCAAAGTTACTTATATTTATACTGATATATGCTAATGTAATAAGATATATTGCTGTTATTCAGTTGCTTCAATCATGTCCAACTTCTCATGATTCTTCTTTCTTAGTAGCATACTTGGGTGGTTTGTCATTTCCTTCTCTAGTTCATTTTACGGATGAAACCGAAGCAAACAAGGTTGAGTGACTTACCGAGGGTTATCTAGCTAATAATTGTCGGAGGCTAGATTTGAACTCAAGAAGATGAATCTTCCTGACTCCAGCCTGGTACTTTATCTACTGCACCACCTAGCTACCATTATAATAATAATAATTATACACACACACACACACACACACACACACACACACACACACACACACACATACACTATTAGTAGACCTTTGAATTAGTTATCATTCTAAGCATTTTGGAGTTATACTAAAAAAAATGACTAAAATATCTCTACCTTGGTACTCTGCAGAGATCTTACTGCTAGATATGAATACAAAATAGGCCAAAGATAGAGAAATGTCCCACATATACCAAAATATTCACAGCAGCACTTTTTGTAGTAGCAAAGAATTGAGAACAAAGTAGATATTCATTGCCTGGAAAGTGGCTAAATAAACTGTATAATCTGCATGTGGTATAATATTACTGAGCCATAAGAAATATTAAATAGAGAGGGAAGAAGAGTTGCATGCTGGGAACTAAGATGTTTGAGTGTGGGATGCTCAGCTCACCCGTACCCTTCAAAAACACAAAAATAGAAATTCAGAACAAAGGAAAATAGTAGGGACACATCTCACTGAGATGAAAGAAGAGTGTAGCCCAGTGAATGCTGTAATAGGGGAGTCTGTAGAGCTCATGCTGGCCCTGAGTGCTTTCACATGGCTTGGGGCAACAAGACAGCTGGTAGGAAGCAGCACTACTCACTACCAGGTGGCCTGAGGCAAGGCAAGAAAATAGCAGACCACCATATGAAAAGCAGGTTTATTGAGGCATGAGGTAAGGAAGCTTCAGAGCTGGCAGCTACCCTATGCTCATGGCCTGAGACAACAAAACTGGGGGAGGGGGGTGGAGATGAGAGGGAAAGCAGTTCAATGCCAGCCCTACTCTCTTCCCCTGGCTTGAAGTAATAAAAAAAGCAGAGTGGGGAATTGTCCTAGGACTACAAAAAAGCATAAGACAATAAAATGGCAGAGTGAGGGAGGAGGTCATCCTAGGAGACAACAGGGAAAATGAAAGCAGGGGTAACAGAATCCAACTGGAAAAAACAACTGCAAGCCTCCCCACAAGAAGCCTGCCTATCCACCTACTGGAAGTGTATTCTGAGGGACCCAAAGAGAGCCAGAGCTATCCCTGCATAAGCATAAGAGAAGGCTGCTCTGCAATCTTAGAACAGAGCTCCTTCCATGCCAGGAGCACAGCAGAACCTCAAGAGGTAGACAAAAAAATAAGGGGGGGAAGGGAAATAATATTTAGAAAAACAAGCAAAAGACAAATTAAAAACCCTAACTTTAGACAGTTACTTTAGTGACAGGAAAGATCAAAATATAAACTCAGAAGAGGACAACAATGACAAAAAAGAAGCATTTGAAGCCTTGAAAGTGAGAATGTCAGACCCCAAAAGATCTCTTGGAAGAACTTGAAAAGACTTTTAAAAAATCAAATAAGAAAAGAAATGTTAGAAAGATTCAAGAACTTGGAAACCAGAATGGGCCAAAAGGAAATGGATGTTAAAAAAAAACAACACTGAAGTAAAGAATACCTGAAGACCAGAATGGACCAAATGGAAAAGGAAACACAAAAGCTCAAGGAGTAAAACAATATCCTGAAAATTAGAATTGAGCGGATGGAGCTAATGACTCCATAAGGAATCAGAAAACAATAAGACAAAATCAAAAGAAAGAAAAAATAGAAAAAAATCTGAAATATATCACTGGAAAAACAACTGACATAGGAGATAGATCCAAGAGAATAATCCAAGAAACATAAGAACACCTGAAATCATGATCAAAAAAGGACAAGGTACCATGTTCCAAGAAATCATGAGGAAAAACTGTCTGCATATGCTCAAAAAAAGAAGACTTATAGAAAATTTCAAAAACTCCCAGACCAAGGAAACAGTACTACAAGCTGTCAGAAGGAAATAATTCAAATATTGTGAAGTCATAGCCAGTATTATGCAAGACCTGGCAGCTTCTATGTTGAAGGACCAGAGGGCATGGAATATGTTATTCAGAAAGGTAAAGGATATAGACCTACAACCAAGAATCATAAATCTAAGGAAACTGAGCATAACCCTCCAATGGGGAAAAATTTAATGCAATAGAAGACTTTCAGGCATTCCTGACAAAAAATATTAAATATGAAGAATCCAAAAACAAATGGAAAAACTTTTATGAACTGATCAGATTAAAATGATCAGAACTAGTAAAACATAATACACAATGATTAAAATAGCATAAATGGAAAAGAAATCCAAAGAGAAAATGAATGGCTAAATAAACCATGGTACATTAATATAATTGACTTGTAAGTAATGTCGAATATGGACAATTCAGAGAATAATGGGAAGGCACACAAACTTTCACAACATGACAAATATAGAAATATATATTGCATGATAGCATATGAATAACATCTGTGTTGGTGAACCCATGGCACACATGCCCCTGTGTCCTGGAGGGGACTGCCTCATTCTCCTTCTCCACAGTGCCTGAGGACATTTTAAATATGCCCCACCCTTCTGCCCAGTAGCCCAATGTGAGCGCTTCCTCTCCTGTCCAGGGTAATGCAGGGGGCTCACAGTTGGGTAGTTTGAGCACATGAACTCTAAAAGGTTCACCAACATTACCTTATATCATATGGCCTGCCCTCTCCAGGAGGGAAGGGGTGAGAGGGAGAGAGAGAACATGGATTGTGAAATGTCAGAAAACAATTATTAAAAATTGTATCTACCTGTGATCTGGAAAAAACAGTATAGTAATAATAAAAAAGAATAATGGTATAAGAGTTAAATTAATATCCAATTCTTCAAGTATTATACTTATAAAGTTTATTATCTGAAAAAATAGAACCACATGACTAAGTTTTTCTACCTGCTCAAAAAGTCTGCTCCACCAAAGCCATGATAGGAAGGAAAAGAGAGCCTGAGAGATAGAACTCCATTGAATTTATCTCCTGTCTATGTCAGCATGCAATGACAGGAAGAGAGTAGGGTGTTTGGAATCATAGTTTTTCTGAGAATAGTAGTCTGGCTGAAGATCATAGTTTTTAGGGTAGCAGATTCAAATTACACAATCCCCTGAGATCCTTTGGAAGACTAGTCTCCCCAATGGATCCTGTAAATATAACCAACTTATAAATTATAATAATTTGGGGATAAAAGGGAAAGAAAACAAAACCAATTATTACTAGGCACATTGACAAAAAGCTAATTGGGGGCAGTCCCTCTTTGGCATAAGAGTATATATACAAAATAAATATATTACAATCCCCCACAGTTCAATTTCACTACAACCCAAAGTTCATTCTGGATCTTTTGGTGCAGTGTGAGGTTTCTGCAGGCATCTCCATGGCACCTTCTCCAAGCAGTTCACTTCCTGGATTCTAGGAAGTAGCAAGTTTTTTACCTTTTATAAAACTAGAATTTTATGACAATTATACAATCCCCTCTGAGGAGGGTGTTGACAAACACACAGATCAACTCAGGATACATTAATTTTCACTAAGAAAACAGCTTTATAAAAAACAGTAGTATTAACAGTAGTTAATTCAAGAAAACCTTTTGGGTCTTAAATGTCACTAAGAATCTAGATCATTCTGGTGGTGGTAGATTAAGCTGAAGAGTTAAAAATCATCCAGAAGCTACTTAGGCTTCATGGGAAATGCTCCCTCTTGGGAGCTATCCAGGGGTACCATGCCCTAGGAAAACCTTCCCAGCTCCTCTGGTATGAGGCTGTAACAGCTATTAAAAGCATGTCTATATGTCTCATCCATTACATTTTTACAAATGAGGAGGTGGGGATTAGTGCTATAACAATTCACTTCAGCTACTAAATGAACCCTTACCTCTTGTTACAAACAACTCAAAGGTACTTTTATAAAGATATTTTCTCTAGTCCAGTCATATGGGGAGGTACAAATAAAGACAATATTAACAGCACATATAGCTAATTGTCAAAACACAGTAACTTAAAGTAGCATAGTGTAACAGAACTTAACAAACAAAATAAAAACTTAAAATAAGCAATCAGCAAATACAATATATGTGACAGGATACAAGCACTGAATTCAAGAGTCCTTTTTTTTCAATTCCAATTCAGAGAATTTTCATAAAACAATGGAATCTGAAAAGGCATAAAATCTACCTCCAGACTCTAAGGTTCCTTTCCCTCCCTAGTATCATCATCCATCTAGGTTCCTTTTAGTCACACCTCTGGGATCTCCCATACTGAGGGAGAATTCCATGCTGAACATAGTGTGGAGGAATCCCATATTGGATATATTGTAGAGCCTGGGCAGGCCAGAATTGTAAGGGAGTGTAGGGAGATGAATTTCTCCCCCGAATCTCAGGATTATTCAAGCTAATCACAAGGACCAGTGCACCCAGAAACAGTAGGAAGAAAAGATACCCTACAACTGGGAGCTGTTTGAGATACACAATGCATTGCTTTTTCATAGGATGTGCCCTAATAAGCAGCAGCAGCAGCAGCAGCAGCATTAACAGCAGCAGCAGAAGTAACATTGGTGGCAATGGTGGCAAGAGGAGCAGGAGCAGCAGAAGCAATGGCTCTACAAGGACCATCTAGGCAGGGAGAACTAATCTACTCAGAGAGAATTAAGGGTTCTGAACCCTACCTTTGGTCGCCATAAATGTAGGATTTAAATTAATATCTAATACTTCAAGTATTATTTTTATAAAGTTTATTATCTGAAAAAATAGAACCATATGATTAACTTTTTCTACTGTGACATACAAAAGAAAAAACTGTGACCATGAAAATATGGTTTCAAATCAAAAATATAGTGGTCACCATGGGAAAATTCCCAAATATTAAATATACCCAAGTCAGCTGGGTTTTATAGAGATTTTAATTAATACAAATTAAGGAATTAATGAAAGGGAGAGAGAAAGAGTAAGAGGAAATAATGAGAAAAGGGCTAGGCCAGCCTAGGCCTAAGCCTTAAGAGAGAGATCAGTCAGTCTTTTATCAACTCACCACAAGATTTGTCCCAAGCAAGATTCTCTTGTTCAGAGAGACCCACCAGTTCAGCTCCTCAGCTCAACTAAGTTCAGCCACTGAGCCCTCCAATTCAGCTTTGGCAAGCTGCCCCTCCTTCTTCCAGAGACCTTTCTGACCTCCTTTTAAAGAGAATTTTCTCCTATGTCACCTCCCCTAAGTTCTCACATCTATCAATCACAGTAAACATTTTCACAGGACTGACCATTCTTAATTCACACCTTCTTTAGTTCTCAACTTCTCTGGGTAGACTAAAACTTCACACCTCTTTTGTTAAGCTTGTCCCTTGCAAGTTTGCAAGTTGCCTGACCTTTTAGTGATTAATTTGACCTTTTATAGGTACTTAGCACCTTTTTGTATTAGATCTAAAAATAGACCTTAAGGGCTTTTGCCTCAATATAAGTATGGGTTAAGTACTTTTCATTGTTCAGTAAGGAGTTCACAACTTTATCTTCCCCTAAAGTATGCTTAAGTATGAGTGGAGTAATGTTAGAGTTCTCACATTCCTGATCAAGTACCTTCATTGTTTAAAATGGGGAATGGTCTTAACCAAATGTTCTAAGGATAGAGTCTGAGAATTTTTAACATTCACAAGTCTGAGAAATTTTAAGATTCACAATCCCCCCTGATGATCATTGGGAGACTAGTCTCCCCATTGATCATTTAACATAATCATCTTGTAGTCCTAAACACACTTCTAACTATAGATATATACAGCATTCAATTTTCTAAGAGGAAATTAGAATAGTGAGGGAGGAATAGAAAAGAAAGAAAGCAAAACCAATGTTTTGCTAGGCACATTGACAGAAAGCCAAATTAGGGGCAATCCCTTTTGGCATAAATGTGTACATTTACAATAAATGTTCAATCAAAGTTCAGTTTAATCAACCATATCCAAAGTTCATTCTTGATCTTATTGATGTAGTGTAGGTATTTTTGGCATCTTTCTGCAATAATTCATTCTCTGGACTTAGGAGTTAGAAATCTTCTTCCTTGAAATCTTTTCTCGAACAAAAATCAAAATCTTGGATTTTTATAAAAAATACAATCTCAAACAAAAAAATCAAAAATCTTGGATTTAAAATTAAAATACATTACCTGCTCAAAAAGTCCATTTCACCAAAGCCAAGACAGGAAGGAAAAGAGAGCCCAAGAGAGGGAACTCCACAAAATTTATCTCCTGTTTATGTCAGCACACAGCTACAGGAAGAGAGCAGAGTGCTGGGGATTGTAGTTTTTAGGATAAGAGATTCAAATTATACAATGGGAAGGTATAAAAACTGATACAGAGTGAATTAAGCAGAACCAGGAAAATAATATACTCATAGACTACAACTATATAAAAAAGAATGATCAAAAATGCTAAACTGAATACTAGGAAATGATAATGGTCACCTGGGTCCTGAAAAAAATGTACCTTTCTCATTTCATTGTAGAGGTGGCAAATTATAGATGTGAAATCTTATGTGTATTGTCAGATACAGATATGATGAAAATTTTCATTGAACTTTTTTTCCTTTTAAATTTCTTATTATGAGAGATCATTGGATAGGGTGGAGGGAAATATTCAGAAATTAATGTAACATTAAATTACAAAGGTCAATAAAAATGCATTTTAAATACATTTTAAAAGACTAAAAGTTTTATCCTCTGTATGAGACTTAAATTTTTTAAAAAGACCAAGCCTTAATTCAAAGGACTGAAATACTAATGTTAAGATTTATGGCATTGGTGAGCAAATGAGAGAGGGCATGGGAGAAGGAGTAAGAAAGCATTTATCTAGTTTTGCTGAAATCAGGCTTATGTGTAGCCCTGGCCTAAAAGAGAGATAGAAGAAGAGAGCAAAGGAACTGGGATGGCAGTTATTCTCCCAATATTCTGAGTCTAGGGACAAGCCAGATGGAGATCAGAGATGGGGGTATGTGGCAGTATGCAACCCAAAGACCTGATGTTTTGTGTAGAATTCTTTACCACTATCAGCATAATGGAATACTTTCCTCCCTACCTTGAAGATTTGGGTATCCTCTTACCTTTTCCAACCTGTCATCTTGTCAGCCAGTGCCTATTATATGCCAGGCACTGGGCTTACAAAAAAGGCAAAAGACATTTCTTACCCTCAAGGAGCTTATAATCTATTGAGAGAAGGCAACACATAAAAGGAAGCTGCAAAGCAGAGGGGGCAGCTAGTTGGGGTGGGTACCAAGTGCTAGGGCATGATGGAAAAGTTCAGAGGAGTACAGTTGGGTGGGAAATAGAAAGAAACCCAGCCTTGGCATCCTCCTTCAATGGAGCTTCTGAGAGGAGCTCTCTGCTCTCTACCCTCTAATCAGAAGGTGGGAGGAAGTCCAGGGGTGGGGGGTACTGATGATGAGGGAGTTCTAGGGCTAGACTTATAATGAAGGATGAAGAGGTTGTTGGGGCCTGATAATGGATCCCAGAAAAATGGATTGCATGGGAAATGAAGGTGGTGAGTAAACAAACTATTTTTAAACTTTCCATTCTTAAAAGCCCCAGGGTGACAATGGTATAAGAACCAACGCTGGAAATTTTATCAGATAATCACAGCATGCTGAATCTGATGAGGAGAAAGCCCTGTTTGTTATGACAACCAAATGTATAACTGTATTAGTTTATTAAATGGGTCCAGCCATTTACCCTCATCTGGTTGTCATCTGTGCTTTTTTCTTTCATCAGTTCAGCAAAATAGCTGTGCATATAAGATTAAAAAAATTTTTTTAACTAGACTCCAAGGGAAAAACAATTGAAGTTGTTGATGCATTACTACCATCTCACATAAAACCTCACATGTCAGAGTGTGAAGGAACCTTAGGGATCATTTAGTCCTTCCATTTTACATATGAATAGAGGCCCAATGTGCCAAAAGTCATACAGCTAGTTAATCCCAGAAAAAGGACTAGAAGTTTAAAGATTGTGGCCAGGAAGAAGACCAGTGGTTTTTCTAGTGAGAGCTACTGTCCCAGAGAAAAACCAATTAAACAACAGACAACCATACAAATAAAAGACAACTTAGAGTCTGATTTATATATCTTTATTTTAAAATGTTATCGATGCCTTTTACTTTTATATTAATACTATTTCCCAGTACATGCCCAAGTATTACCCTCCCCAACTCCCACACTGAATACTGCCTTGTGATAAAGAAAGAAAATTAAGCAAAATGAATCTATGTAGCGTCTACTTTGATGATATACGTAGCAAATCATATCTGTAGTCCTTCACTTTTCTAAAGAGAAGAGGAAAGTCTATGTACTCAGCTATTCCCCTAGACCAAAGCCTGAAACTAGTTTCTGGGGACTTTTAATCTAATTTTCAGTTTACATTATTGTGGTCATTATATATATTGTTCTGGTACTGATCACTTCACTCTGTTTAAGTTCATATAATAAATCAGTCAGTCAATCATTAGTCAGTGAATGAGCATTTATTAAGTGCCAGGAACTATGATAGGGGCAGTTAGGTGGCAGAATGGATAGGGCACTGGGCTTGAAATCAGAAAGAATCATCTTAATGAGTTCAAATTCAGCTTCAAATATTTAACAGCTGTGTGTTCTTGGGCAAGTCAGTTTCCTCATCTGTAAAATGAACTAGAGAAGGAAATGGCAAATCATTCTGGTATTTTTGCCAAGAAAACCCTAAAAGGGGTCATGGAGAGTTGGATATGTCTGAACAACATAACAACAACAAAGGAACTATGATAACCACTGTAGTGATTCAAAGAAAAGCAAAAACAGTTCCTGTCCTTATAGAGCTCACATTCTAATGGGGAAGAAACCATGCCAATTCCTTGGTACATAAAAGATTAGAGAGTCCACAGAAGATTTTCCAAGAGGGGAAGGCACTATCAGCTGGGAGGACTGGGAAAGGCTGTCTGAAGAAATTGGGATTTAAGCTGAATCTTGAAGGAAGGCAGGAAAATATTGAAGTAGAGGAGAAGAGGTGCAACATTTCAGGCACAGAGGAGAACATTCCAAGTATGAAGATGGGAGGTGGAACATCCTGTTCAAGGAATACAAAATAGGCCATGATAACTGGATCTTAGCTTATGGGGAGAGCTGTAAAGCATAAGAAGATTAGAAAGGGAGGAAGGGACCAGATTTTGACGAGCTTTAAATCTCAGCATTTATATTTGATTCTGGAAATAGTAGGAGGCCATTAAAGCTCATTGAGCATGTGTATAATGTGTGTGTGTGTGTGTATGTGTGTGTGTGTGTGTATAACATAGTCAGACCTCAGACCTATGATTTGGAAAAGTCACTTTGGCAGTGAAATAAAGATGGATTGGAAGGGGAGGATTTGTTAGAAAGCTACTTAACTAGACCGAGTGAGAGGTTATAAGAGTCTGAACTAGGGTATAGTTTTTTAGGGATCCAAAGGGACACATATGAAAGACTTTGTAAAGGTAAAAAATGACAAGATTTGGTTCGATGAGGATATGATTGGGGATGTAGACTCTAAACAATCACCCTGGTGCAATTATCAATAATAAGGAAATAGGTCTTGATCAATGATAGATGTAAAATGCAGTGGAATTACGCGTCGCCTATGGGATGTGGGTGGGAGGAGGAGGGGAGGGAAAGAACATGAATCATGTAACCATTGAAAAATATGCTAAATTAATTAATAAAAATTTTCAATTAATAAAAAAACAAAGTCATATTTTGTTCATCATTAAAAAAAGACAAGATTTAAGGATGGGTTGTATATGTAGAGAGAGTTTAGAATGAGGAGCAGAGGATGCCACCAAGCGTATGAGCCTGGGTGACTTAAGAATGATGATATAATAAGATATATAAAATATATGTAATAAGATAATGAGTTATGTTGATTTTGACATTAAACTATGAGACATGCTGTCTAAGATGTCAAAGAAGCTCTAGTCCAAGAGAGAAGATAGGGACACATATAAAAGAATCATCTACATAGACTTGAATCCATGGAACTTGATCCCCTTCTGAAACAATATAGCAGGAAGAAAAGAGGGCCCCAGGTGGGGCCTTGGGATACACCCATGTTAGTGGATGGGACAAGGATGAAGAACTGGCAAAAAAAACCCCTGTGAAGTAGTTGAACAAATAAGAGAACTAGGAGAGAGTCTAGTGCTACAAAAGCCTAGAGAAAAGAGAATCAAAGAGTAGAAGATCAATGGTACCAAATGATACCAAAAGAATTTTTAAAAGTTGAGAAAAGACAACTAGATTTGTCAATTTATTACATTTTTCTTATGATGCAATAATGTTCTGTTATACTAGAGGAAAACTTAGATTCTTGGGAAAATTCTAGAATGGATCATTAAAGAGATGGCTAGCAAATATCTAGAAAAATGTGATTACAGAAAACCATTATGGTTTCATCAAAAACAAATCTTACCAGACAAATATCATTTCATTTTTTGACAGGATAGTTAAACTATTAGATGGATAGAATATAGTTTATTTAGCTTTTAGCAAATATTTAAAAAAATAAATGGTTCACACTATTCTTGTGGGAAAAAATGGAAAGATCTCAATTAGCTAATGATACAATGGCTAGAATCAGTAGTTATTCATAGTTCAATGTCAACATTGTGGTAGAATATCTTAGGGATCTGTGCATGGCTGCATGTTGTTTAACATTTTTATCAATGACTTAAATGAGATGAGAACATGTTTTAGAGAACACAAAGCTGGGAAGGATAGCTAACCTGGTATATGAGTGTCAAGTTCCAAAAGGACTTTGTCAGTTTAGAGCCCTGGATCAAATGTAATAAGATGAGATTCTAAAGAGAAAAATATAAAACTAGCTTGAGGTAGTTAGGTGATTGTGAGCAAAATTGTGAGGAAATTGTAGAGGGGATTAGGTCAACAAGTGGTTAGTTGCAGGAACTAAGTGTACCAAACTGACTCCATCTTGTGACTTAATTCTGGAGCTAGTTTAGTTCCCTTTCTATTCAATTACGGTCCATGTCCAAATTCTGTTTTTTGAAAAAAAGTTTATTCAATACTGGGAACTGAAAGAAAACCTTATTGCATTGTTTGGGCCTAGTCCTGTGTGTGTGTGTGGAGAGGAGAAGACTTGGTAGTGTGAGGAGGACATGTTAGTTTTCTTCAAGTATTTGAAAGGTTGTCAAGATAAAATTTGTGTCCATGTTGAGCAATAAAAGGCAATGTGCTAGGTTCTGGGGATACAGAGGCCAAAATGAAATAATCTTTTTCCATAAAGAGCTTCTTGGGTATTAGGAATAAACTCATTTTTAATCATCTGAGGGAGACCCAGGAATAATGGGTGGAAGTTGTTCCTCAGTTGTTTTCAGACATGTCATACTCTCTGTGACCCTATTTGGTTTTTTTTTGGCAAAGATATTTGAATGGTTTGCCATTTCCTTCTCCAGCTTATTTTATAGATGAGGAAACTGAGGTAAACAGGGTTAAGGGACTTACCCAGGGTCACACGGCTAATATGTGTCTAAGGCCAGAGCAATCTCTTCCTGAGTACCAGGCCTGGTACTCTAACCATGCCATCTAGAAGTTACAGAGACACACACCTATTAGCCTTGATGTAAGTAAATTCTAACATTAAAAAAAAAAATTGAGCTTCATGATTTCATCAGTATAGTGAACATCTGGTGGAGCTTTTCCCATCAAATGTGGCTTAGCAACACCTCTGTAACGCTTTAGTGAGTTGCCTAGTACAGAGAGTGCTCGGTCTGTGATTTCTTTGGTACAGGGAATTCCCAGGGGGGAAGGTCCTTGTACCAATGAAGGCTGGCTACTTTTCTAGAACATGTAGCCTTAGAGAGTTGCTAGTAGCACTAAGAGGTAAAGTGTCTTGTCAGGGTTGCACAGTTCCTTTCCTATAAATCTTTTAAAAGCATTTATATTCCTATGTGTTCTTGTTCTCCATATGATTAGGCATTTGTTTTTAGATCTTTTCCTAGTAGTGGAGATGAGTATGAGGGACTCACCTCCTGCCCCATGTAGTATAGTTTATAAAATGGATAATTCTGGACTAGCCATGTCAACTGAGATCTAAGCTCAACCCCTGCAGGCTGGAAAGAGGGTTGTTGTTGTTTTTTTTTTTCCTATGAAAAAATGAAACTTTAGGAAGGACTTTAGATTAGATTGCCCAAAGCCCTTTTTAGCCCTGGGCATTCTTGACAAAGCAAAGCAGGACAGAAGTCGTTGCACATGCAGTATCAGACAGCCTGATCAAGTTCGTGCAGGTGCTCAGAGAAGGCAAACGGATTCTCAGAACAGGACTTTGATGGGTCAGAGAATGCTGCGTTCACATTCATTTCAGGCCCAGGGAAACGATTTCCTACCCCTGTATGTGGCCCTTAGTTAAAAACCATGGGGACATGACTATACTAGGACTTATTTCCTTAAAGTTACATCCTCTAACCTGGGCCAAAACATCTATTAGGTTTTACTGGACAAATACTAGATTTTGAACTGGAATGCTGATGTACTAGAATGGTAAGGAGCTAAGGAAGAACCCAGGTGGCTGCCTGGTATCCAAAGGCATCTGGACTCTATAGCTGTTTTTTCCACTGACTAATTGGATGCCTCAGAATTTAATCTCCGGATCTCACTTTTTTCATCTATAAAATGGAGATTTTTATCTTCTGGACACAAGATGGAGATGAGACTAATTAAGGAAATGCAGAAGACTGTGAAGCATTTCAATGCTACTTATCCTACTCATTCATCCAATAGCTTAGTAAAAAATTTGAGGAAACTGTCTACTCTATTTAAAGGATCAAGGTGTTTTAGCTGCTCTTTAGCTGTAAGATTGTGAAAGTATTTACCTAGAAGAAGTGCAGAGGGGAGTTTTCTCAAAATTATTTTTGAGAAACTGACCCTTCTTTTCTTTAGTTTTAAAGTTGTTTTGGGAAATAATTTACCTGAGCTCTAACTGTTGAGATAATGAGAACTGCAGTACTTCACAGGTTTGTGGTGAAGTTAATGTTGCAAAGTACTTTGCAAAGTTTAAATTATCACATAAATACCAATGATTAGGATTCCAGCTGTATCACCTTTGGCACATCAATTACTTCTCTGAACTTCAGTCAGTGTATTTGTGTTAGAGATTTGACACAACAATACCAGGTCTATACCACGCGGAAATCAAAGAGGAAAAGGACCTAAATGTAGAAAAATATTTGTAGCTACTCTTTTTGTGGTGGTAAAGACCTAGAAACAGAGGGGCTGCTCAGATACTCATAAATTGGGGAATGACTGAACAAATAATGTGAAGGAATACTATTGTGCTGGAGAAATGATAAAGGGGATAGTTTCAGAAAAAACCTGGGAAGACTTAGATGAACTGATACAAGGTGAAGTAAACACAACCAGGAAAACACTGTGCTCAGTAACAACAATACTGTAAGGAGAGTCAACTATGAAAGACTCAGCAACTCTGACCAATACAATATCCCAGGAAAATTCTAAAGGACTCATGATAAAAAATGTTATGCATCTCCAGATATAAAAATGATGGATTCAGAGTGCAGATTCAAACATAATTTTTTTTCTTTTTGCAAGATGGCCAGTGTGGAAATGGGTTTTACATGACTTCATTTGCATAATGGGTATCATATTTCTTCCTTTTTTCAATGGTTGGGGAAGGGGTGGAAGGAGGGAGGGAATTTGGAATTGAAAATGAAAAATATCATACATATACAGAAATGTTAAAAAAAAGATGCTATGATGAGTAGGAGAAAAAATCAGTTAAGGAAATGTAACAAGATAGGCTTGCTATAGTGAGTGTGAAGTTGAGATTATATAACTTTGCAGTGGATCCCCCAGACATCATGGTTTTATGATTTCCTCCATCTTTGTTTAGCAGCCTGTGGCAAGGAGGAAATGCAAAGGATAGTAAGAATAATCCAAGGCTAAGGTTTGGCAGGGTATGGTCAACTACAGGATAAGGGTACATGGGGCATGGGGGAGAGGACAGTATAAAGTTGAACTGGTTTGCAAAGACTTAAGCTGGGGAAGGGAAGAGATTTTAGCTAGTACAAGGGTGATTACCTGAGAAAGAACTGAGGGGTGGCAGCATCAGAGATTACAGTAAACTGGCAATATAGGGCTTGGGGTTATAAGAGAAATATAGAATGACAAAAGATTCTAATCATATAAAAGAACACAATCACAGAAGGCACAAATACATAAAGAACACTTGATCAGGAAACATGCATGGAGAGACTCATACAATGAGTTTGTGGGGCAAGGCTACACATATAGAGAAATGTAAAGCAAGAGTATATATATGAATGGGGCAACTTGGAGCTTAATGCTGCAGAACTGCTAATATGCTTTGGTAATGTAGCTCCCACTCTGTTCTGGGTGCATTGCTGCCTGCTCCCTTATTTCTGATTGATATCTCTGATGTTCCTTGCTATCATTTGCTAAGTTTCCTGTTATTATATGCTAGGAGACAGCATCTAGAAAGATAGGTAAGGACTTACTGAAGCTCTTTTAGTGCATAAGGGAGGGCTATGAGCCACCACACATAGCCAGGCAGACAGCAAAGGTTAAACTTATTCATGTGACTACATTTTTCTTGTCCTTGGTCCCAGACAGTTATATGATTTGAGATTAGAAAATTCCTTTGGACAGTTAATCTGTGAGATTATGATTCTCTATCAATAAAAGCGGATAAAAGAGGATTTTATTTGCTTCAGAGACTATATCCCTCCCTCCTTGGCTCCCCCCACAAAAGACACTGTGGGGGGTCTTCTTTTGCTCCTAGGATCACCTTTAATTGGCATGCAAATGAAGCTAAGAGCAAGGGGGAATATAGTGCTATGAGGAGAAGGGAAGGTAGCACCTTTTATTCTTGCTTCACATTCTTGCCTTTATTATATATATATTTATATATATCTTTACATA
Source organism: Monodelphis domestica (assembly GCF_027887165.1). Taxonomy (NCBI): domain Eukaryota; kingdom Metazoa; phylum Chordata; class Mammalia; order Didelphimorphia; family Didelphidae; genus Monodelphis; species Monodelphis domestica. The sequence goes on from NC_077229.1 coordinate 425,230,647, forward strand.
TATATATACGTACATACCTATGTACATATATCTCTATATCTATGAGGGACAAAATCACTGATCCTTTTATACTTCATTACATCTAGAATAAAGCTACCTGTTTTCCTTAGTTATCTGTACATACATTCCATTCATCCACTAGATTTTAAGCTCCCTCTTGACAGAACCTATATCTGATTTAAAATTTTTTTCTAGCTCAGCTTCTAGAATAGTGTTCTGCACAGCACTTGCTTATTAAATCTTGAGTTAGTAGGCTAAAAATTGAAATTGAATTAGTAGCTAAACATTCTCTCTGCAAAGCTAGTTACACTCTTCATTTATTTACTCAGCAAGTCGTTTCTCCAAAGATAGAACTCAATTCATTTCCTGTCTGAATTATCACAAATGCTGAATTTAAAAGTGAGCTTTTCTAGCAGGGCAATGGGGAAAAAGCCAAAGGGGGAAAATGATGGCCTAGTTGCTGGAATACCAAAGTTGTTATGCCCTCTGGAAAAGTGAGCACCCATTTCTCACGGAAACTTTTGCAGAGCCATCTTACTTTGTCTTTTCTCACTGCATCCTCCCCCATCCTCCCGGAGGCTTTCCAGCTGATGGGTAAATAAGATGTTTTATCACTGCTTAACTCCAGAAAAAGAGAGCAGCATCTCTGGAATGGGCAAACAGGCTTACAAGTATCTTTCCATAATCTGAGCTGTTGCTGCACATGATGATTTAGGGCTAATTAACTCAAAATTTGGGGCAAGCAATAATTTATTACAACTTCCTCAACCAAAGATGTAGCAGTGTGATTTGACAAATGCTGGAGTAGCCTCCTCACCCTGCCCCTACTTTACTTCAGTTTCTGAGATGGGTAAGGAAGTTCTTGCTTTTGAAGATATGTACAATTTATCAGTGTCTGCAGGCATTCAGAGTTCTCCATTCCAATTCTGTGCCAGCAGGGGTCCATTATCTCTCTTTTTGCCACCTCCTTTAAGGACCCCTACAGTCCTATTTAGTCCTTTTAGGCATCTTTTTGGTCTTCTTCTCTGACCTAATTCTTTCTTTTTAATTTCTTTCTCTTATTCTCTGACATAGTTGGATATAGATTCTATCAAATGAATCTATTTACTGTCCCTACAGATATGAAATTCCATACCTCTCCCAAACTTTCTGAAGTCTATTCATCCTTCAAAACCTTTCCTTAACAATTTTTAGGCACCTGCGATGTAAGGCTTCATGGTACAGTGTACTGGCTCCCATTTAGTGACACTAGTCTCTTGGTTGTTCCATGAACAAGACACTCCATCTCTTGGCTCTAATAATTTTATCTATTTTCTGATGCCTAAAATGCTTTCTCTCTCCCATCCTTGTATTGCTGACCTCTTTGGCTTCCTTTAAATCTCGTGGAAATCCTATCTTCTATAGGAAGCCTTCCTCTTAATTTCAGTCCCTTTTCTCTTTTAATTATTTCCTATTTATCCTGCTTATAGTTTGCTTTGTATGTATTTGCTTGCTTGTGTAAAAAATAGACTCGAACTCTGGACTTCAATCCCCACAAGCCCTTGCTCCACTTCCCCAGAATGCCTTGTAATCTCACCTGGGCCGAGATTGAGAAGGGATTTAACCTGATTGCAAAGGCTTTTGAGCTCTCTTTTTGGACTTCCGTTTTGGGGCAGATGTGGCTCTTTCCATAATGTAGGTGAGGTCTTGTCTAGGCCTCCCTGGCCTAGGCACGTTTTCCTTATCCTGTATTTTCTTTTAATCCTTAACTTTTAATAAACCTCTAAAAATATAATACTCCTTGTAGAGAGAAACTAATTTCTACCTGCCTCAGTCTCCCCTAAATTTTCATCTTTACACTTGTTGTCCCCCCCATTAGAGTAAAAGCTCCTTGTGGGCAGCAGGGCCTAGGTCAAGTCAACAAGCATTTATATTAGGTGCTTACTATATGCCAGGCACGGTGCTAGGAGTTTAAGGATAAATAGGGAGGCAGAAGACAATCCTTGGAAATAAGGAGCTCACAACAAATATTTGTTGATTGTAATAACATTAGAAAAGGGCACTGGTTCTGGAAGCAGAGACCTCTGATGTTTTCTACTGTGGGACTTGGATAAGATGCTTACCTTTTCTGGTTCTCAGCTTCCACCTCTATAAAAGGAGAAATTTGGAGGAGATGGATAATGACTTGTGAGGTCCCTGCCCCCTACCTTCTACTGAAGGATCACAGTCACTCCATGACAATGTTATTTATACTGTAATTATGTATATGCTATTTTTTTGGCTCTGCTTTTTTCACTCTGTACCATTTCATATGTATTCTCATGTTTCTCTGTATTAGCCCTCGTATTTTCCACTCCTTACGTATATGTATGCCACTTCTTAAGTATATATTCTATTATTCATATACTAATATCCAGCAAAAAGGAGAAGGAAAGGAAATTAGGAGAGAGAATTGTGTATGCGGATCATTGCCCAGTTAGCTCATCCTTCTGGAATAAATTCCCAGTTCCAGATCTCTGTTCTTATTCTTCAGTCTTTAGGATTCTATCAGAACATTGCTTTCCATGACACCACAGAGCTAAATCTGGCACTTTATTATTAGGAATGAGTTGATCTTTTAGGTTCTTTATTTACTTACAAGCTTCTAAAACAGGACTTTTAAGAGGGAGTACAAGAGGGATGCATGTTAATGTTAACAGCATAAACTTGAATTTGGTTGAATGTGAATGAGAATTCAGTCAGAGAGAGCCTTAGCCACAGGTCCTGGTAGTATAATGAAGGATCATATTTTAAAATGTCTGTCCCTCCCCCAATAGCAACCTGCTTTCGTGCTTGGAATTCACCTAAGATTCATTCCTCTAATAGTCCCCAGTAATACTGAAAATGATCCAAAGCTAGATGTGGCAGCATGTCTGTAATCCCTGATTCTGGAAGGAGGCCAAGGCAGTTGGCTACCTTAAGATCCAGAGTTCTAAGCTGCAGTAGGGCTAAAGTCTATCAGGTATATGAACTAAGTTTAGCACAAAAATGGTGAGCCCATGGAACGCAGGGCCACTAGGTTGCCTAAGTTGGGGAAAACTGGTTTATGTGGGAAAAAGAGAGCAAGTCAAAGCTTTCATTGTAGTTGGGCCACGAATGACCACAGTACTTTCAGCTCAGGCAAGATAGGGAGACCCAATATTAGGAAGGAAGGAAGGGAAGAAAGGAAGAAAGAAAGGGGAAAAAAGGAGAAGAAGGTAAAAAAGGAAAGAGACAGTGGCCAAAGGTGGCATTTAAAAAATTAAACCATAAGAGGTCATTAATATTTAGTGAAAATAAGCATAGAAATTAGTAAAAGAAACTCTTATAAGATTTAAGAAAGAGGTATCTACAGCATCTTGGGAAAAATAATTCTACAGTATTGACTGTTAGGAGAGCAGACTCATAAATCACTAGGAAAAAGAATGAAGGCAGTGGACGTGGACGCTGGCTGACAAATTCTTCTCAGGGACATTGTTTTGCTCAAGCCCTGTTCCTAGAACTCTGAAAAGGTTTAAAAGAATCACTCAAAGCTCTTTCAGCTCTAACTGAATAAGAGGTGCTATCTCAATAAACTATTATCTCAATAAACTATTTGCTAATATAGGATCATAGATTTTGTGGTAGAAGAGACTATAGATGCTATCTAGAGCTATTTCATTTTATAGATGAGGAAAAAGGGGCACGTACCTAGGTTCAGGGTCACAAAGACAGAAAATAGCAGACCTGAAATTTGAGTCCCAGACTGCCACCTCCAAATTTTTGTGTCTTTTGGTGGGAAGTAGGTTAGCCCTGTCCATTCTTCAGATCTCATTAGTTCAAGGCTTCACTTTAGTCGGCTGTCAACTAATGTCCATTAAAAGATTTTCTCTTCCAGATGTGACTCAAGAAGATCCGAGGCTTTCAAAGCCCAAACAATTAATAATCTCTAAGGTAAGGTTTTAGTGAGGAAAATATTTTTTAGAATGGAAACAGATCTTGCTCAATGCCCCTCTTCCTAAATTCAGTAAAACTCATCCCCCATAGGCGGCTGATGGCTGGATGGCTGGTAAGGCTGACCCCAATTATAGCCTCAGAAGCCTCAGGCTTTCCAGTTTTATTTGGACTCCAGAAGATGCTAGCTAAAAATCAGAGAGGATTTGTATGGATCATCTGTCACCTGACAGCCTGAGTCTAGCTTACCTGAATCTTTGGAACAGCTCTTTTTCAATTAAATTCAATAAGCAAGTATTAAGTACCTAATACATGCCAGGTACTAGCCTAGGTACTGAAGCAAAAATGGAAGAGTCCCTGACCTCAAGGCATTTCCATTCTGTTGGGGAGAGGTAGACAAGTAGTACAGTGAATAAAATGCTCAAATTAGAGTCAGAAAGACTTGAATTCAAATCCTGTCTCAGATGTTAACTCTAGGACCCTGGGCTAGTAACCTAAAAATTTTCAGTCTCAGTTTCACCATCTGTAAAATGGGAATAATTATAGCATCTACCTCATAGGGCTATTGTGAGGAACAAATTATATGTATGCATATATTCATATGTATCTCTCTCTCTATGTTTTGTAAACCTTGAAGCACCATACAAATGCTAACTATATATGTATGTAAACAATATATACATATGTAAATATATTTATGAGTTATATATTTATGTAATAATGTACACACACATATATATGCATATAAAAAAGAACTACAGGGTTATAGGTGTATTACTAGCTGCTGTGGGATCAGGAAAGATGTCATATAAAAAGGGATGCTTGAGTTGCATATTGAAGTTTTTTAATGGAAACTAGAGATTCTTCTTCTTTTTTATAAACTCTTACCTTCTGTCTTAGGATCAGTACTACATATTGGTACCAAGGCAGAAGAGCAATAAAGGCTAGACAATTGGGGTTAATTAAGTAAGTGACTTGTCCAGGGTTATGCGTGTCTGAGGCCAAATTTGAAACCAGGATCTCCCATCTCTAGGCTTTTCTCTCTATCCACTGAGCCACCCAGCTGCCCCCTCCCAGACTTGTTTTTGAGTCTAAATATTCTAAGAGGCTGAATTATGGGGCACAGCCACTGACATGGTGGTAAAAGGGCTTAATGTATAATAAGTCTGAAAAGAAAAATAAGAGTCCGACAAGGCGACACTAACCCTGGTCCCTAGTCTGCCCTTGGGAGGGACTGGCAGAGGCAGGATGAAGAGGGTCAAGTGCTATACTGACATCACACAGAGCTCGGTCTTTCCCTCTAGTCGTCCGTCTCCAGGCACGTATCTTCTGGAGTCCTAAGTAATCCATAGCTAAGTCAAGGTGGCTGCTTCTGCGGCCCCTTTCTGCCAGACCGATATGCTTTGTGGCTTCAGGTAAGGAACACAGGAGTTAGAAGATGAAGGTTCTTACACTAGTTTTGCCACTTCACAGTTAAGTTGTCTGACCTGAGCATGTTTCTTGAGTAATACTTTAAGGTCTCAAGATTCCACTTGTATCTTCTCAGGACCTTACGGCATAGATCTAGAAAGGTGAGTCAGGGGGCTCTAAGATGGAAGGTAAGGGTTTAAAAAACCATAAAAAGGTGCCTTATACTCATGACAGACACAGCTGCTCATCCCTTGCTGGGGTGATATCAAGTGATCCATATTACCACAGAGCAGGTTACTCTCATCCTTCACTTGTTTCCCTTTCCTGGCTCCCTTACAACTCCTCTTACCTGGGTTCCTGAAAGAGAAAAGGAAAGTACAGAAATGAAACCTGCCCCGAACCACACAATATCCAGGAATAGACCTTGGAAGCCCTGACTCAGAGTCCCTGGAAAAAAAATAAACCACAAACTCTCCTGGATTATTCACGCAGGGTGACTGCGGGTCCACATCCACTGGGGTGAGACACCACAATGACTTGGAACAATTGGGCCAGAAATGCTAGAGAGAAGTGGTAGGGAAAGAGGGAGGAAGCTGTCCAGAAGCTTTTGCTGGGTACGAAGAACACACTCTGAAGACAGGTTTTATAAAGAGACAGACAGATAGAGACAGACACAGAGAGTCAAAGACAAACACAGAAACAAAGACAGAGATAGAGAGTGAGAGGCAGGGCTAGAACACCCCAGGCTATTAAGCCTGGCATCAATTGTCAGTTATTAGCCTAGTATAAATTGTGCTGTTTGGATGCATTATCAGCAATAAATAAGTAAATTCTGTAGCATTAATCTATTAATCATTAGGTTTCTTGGGCGCCCCACAGGCCTACTATTATCCTTTCTCAGAGTCATCTACATGGAGCTTATGTTTTATGTTTTATTTTTTTATTTTTACCTGTCTTAGAATTGATATTAAGTATAGTTCCAAGGCATTAGATTGGTAAGGACTAGGCAATTGGGGTTAAATTACTTACTCAGGGTCACACAGATGTGTGGCTGAGGTCACATTTGAACCCAGGTCTTCCTAACTCCAGGCTTAATGCTCCATCCACTGTGCTCTCTATTCTATAAATCAAATCTTTTCAATTACATGTTTTGTTTGAGGCAAACAGGGTTAAGTGACTTGCCCAGGATCATGTAGCTAGTAAGTGGCTGAGGCTGGATTTTAATTCAGATATTCCCTACTCTAAGTCTAGCACTCTACCCACTGTACTACTTATCTGTCCTCTTAAGAGTTCCATCTGGTCTCTTTCATGAGGTTCCTAATTTGTTTGTGATTTTTAGGTATTATTTCTTCTATATTGATTTCTTTCTTAGGGACAGTAAAATAATCTTCAGAAAACAATAACTCATTTCACACACAATATAGTAAATAGATAAACATTGTGAATGTGTCAGTGCTACTCAGGATAATACATGAAGTCATTATTAGTTTTTTGAAAAAAAGCACATTTGCTCCTGGTCAATTCCAGCGCCAACTCTGTTCTGGTTAGTCTGGACACCTAGGAGTTCCCCAGGGAATCCATCTCTAATAGGGTGACTGAAATCTACTGGTTGACTTTAAATTCTGATTGTATTTTTCCTCTCCACTCCAGGGGAAATAAAAAACCTTGATGTTCCTTTTCTACACTTAAACCACCAAGATATCACAATCCAAAGTCTTTGTGCCCTGCTTAGTAGGCTATATTTTTTTCTAGGCATTAAAAAATAATTACCTAATGCAAAACACCATCTTTCTAGATATTGACCAAAAGTATTTTTCTGTGTTGTCACCTTCAACATTTCCAGGGTTGTGTTGCACCCACTCTGAGAGCTGTATTCCCCTTCTTTCCAACATTCCCCAACTCCCACTTAGCTGATGAGTTGGATCTCACAGTGGGACACTACTATTTAGAATACCCTGAGGGTCCCTACTTACCTTACCCAGGGGCTTGCATTGAAGTAATATAGATGCAATCAATTTAAAGCAATGCTCAGATAGTATAATAAGAACAAAAGCAATAAAAACTTCCTCCCCTAAACTTGTGGGTACTCTCTCTCTTTGCACTGATAAACATGAGAAAGAGGGAACAATAGAATAAAATGGTAGGGAAAACAAAGGGTAATAATGTAGACAAACATCTCATGCCTAATGATCTTTGTCTTCTCCTTGATTCTTTTCATTTCTTCCCACTAGCAGATGGTTTAACTGACTCTTGAATCCATAGTCAGCTCTCTTCTACGCTGCCAAGGGACTAACTCTGTGAAGTTGTTCCTTGCTTTTAATTCTGCCTGTATTTATATTTTTGGAGAGCATGGACTTCTACTCCCTGAATTGTGCTGCTCTGTTCTCTGACTTGCTCCCAAATAAGTGTAAGGTTTCTTTTTGGCTGAGTAATAGATGACTGAGGTAGCATCTCCTCACCATGTTGCTCTCAGGTAGAGATACTAGGTCCATAGCCATAAAGCTGCTTTCTGCTGGCTTTTAACATCTTTAACAGTTTGAACTGAAATGTTGAATTGTCAAATTGTCTGAGGGCTGGCAGATTGGTTTTTTAAGGTCTATCAAGGATATGATTTATTTTTTCTTGGTCAATGGCCAGGTCTCTTTCCAATTCAGAGAACTTTTCACACTTAGTAAGGTGTTTCTGTACTTTGATAACATCAATAATGCTCCCTTCATTTCCATGATTGCATTAATTGGGGTAGAGGGGAAGGGTCCTTGAATTCAAATCCCCTCTCCCTCCACCACATAGAACAAAATTCTATGAACATTAATTCTGTTTTTACTAGCTATGTGACTGGCAAATCACTTCATGTTTATGTGCCTTTACTCATGTGCCAAAGGATAAGATGGGGTTGACTAGATGATTTTGAAAATCTCTTCAGACCATTCTGGAGGGCAATTTGGAACTATGCCCAAAGGGCGATAAAAGACTGTCTGCCCTTTGACCCAGCCATAGCACTGCTGGGTCTGTACCCCAAAGAGATAATGGACAAAAAGACTTGTACAAAAATATTCATAGCTGCGCTCTTTGTGGTGGCCAAAAACTGGAAAACGAGGGGATGCCCTTCAATTGGGGAATGGCTGAACAAATTGTGGTATATGTTGGTGATGGAATACTATTGTGCTAAAAGGAATAATAAAGTGGAGAAGTTCCATGGAGACTGGAACAACCTCCAGGAAGTGATGCAGAGCGAGAGGAGCAGAACCAGGAGAACATTGTACACAGAGACTAATACACTGTGGTACAATCGAAGGTGATGGACTTCTCCATTAGGGTCAATGCAATGTCCCTGAACAATCTGCAGGGATCTAAAAAATACTACCCACAAGCAGAGGATAAACTGTGGGAGTAAAAACACCGAGGAAAAGCAACTGCTTGACTACAGGGTTGGAGGAGATAAGACTGAGGAGAGACTCTAAATGAACACTAGAATGCAAATTCCAACAACAAGGAAATGGGTTCGAGTCAAGAACACATGTGATAACCAGTGGAATTGTGCGTCGGCTATGGGAGAGGGAAGAGGGAAAGGGGGGGGGAGGAAAAGAAAATTATCTTTGTTTCCAGTGAATAATGTATGAAAACGACCAAATAAAATAATGTTTAAAAATAAAAAAAAAAAAGAAAATCTCTTCAGGTTCAATCAACTATAGGTGTTAAGTGATAAAAATTTCAGGTAGCTGATGTAATAGATAAGTCTCAAACCTCATTTTACCAAATTCTTGACCATTTCTAAGTCTCATCTTATGAAATGGGTATAAAAATACATGTATTATACACTTTATGGGCTGGTTTTAAGAAACAAATGAGATCTTGTGTATAATTATTTGTAAATTATAAAATGCTATATGAATGTGACTTTTTACTAATGTTGTCTATTGATTCAAGCACTTTTCCTTCTTATTTGTTCTTAATGTAGCATAGAATTGAATTCATTCTGTATCATACTCATATATGACTCATTTTGGAACCTATAATCCACTAGAGTCCCCAGTAATTTTTCAGAAGGACTGGTGGCTTCCATGTCTTCTTCCTCCTATACTTATACAGATAATTCTTTGAACTCAAATGAAGGATCTTGTATTTATCCATAGAAAAAAAATTTATACTATTAGCTTTGCCCCATTCTCTAAAGTGACGTCTTTTGGGATTTGACTGACCAGTAATTATCTCTCTCTCTCAGGTTGGAGTCTACAGAAATTGTCTTAAGCTAGTGATTGATGCCTTAACTCAAGTTCTTAAGACTGTTGGACACCATGTGATCAGGGAGGCAGTATAACAGAATGGAAAGAAAGCTGAGTATGGAGTCAGAGGACCTGGGTTCAAAACCTGCCTCTAACACTCACCTATGTGACCTTGGACAAATCACTTAACCTTTTTGGATTTTGGAGTTTCCTCATCTGGAAAATGAGGGAGCATAGCAATTGTGCAGGTGTGAGGTGATGAATACCCTGCCCTAGAATGGTTGTCTTACCAGAGTTGATAAGGGGATATATGAGAGACTACAAAGGCAGAAATGATAGGATTTGACAAGTGATTGAATGGGGGTGAGGGGGAGAGTGAAGAGTTGAGGACAACACCTAGGTTGTAAGCCTGTGTGACTAGGAGGAGAGTAGTGCTCTAAATTGTAAAAGGGAAGTTGAAAAGAGGGAAGGATTGGGGAGTGGGGGCACTCAGGAGAAAAGGTAATGAATTCAGTTTTGAATATGCTGAGTTTAAGATCTCTCTGAGACATTCTGTTCTAGATGTCTAATAGATAAAGATATAAGATTGGAGGCCCGAAGAGGTTAGGGTAATGCAAGTAGGTCAGAGAGTTAATCTGCATATAGAAGATGACTGAAACCTTGGAAGCTGGATAGGTCTTCTTGTCATATTTGACTCTTTGTGACCCCATGAGATTTTTCTTGGGTTTGCATTTTCTTTCTCCCGCTCATTTTACAGATGAGGAAACTGAGGCAAATGAGGTATGTGATTTACCCAGGGTCACACAGCAAGTAAGTGTCTGAGGTCAGATTTGAACTCAGGAAGAAAAGTCTTCCTGACTTCAAGTTCATTGCTTTATCCACTGTGTCATCTGGCAACCTGTCCCTTGGATGGTTCTAGTCCCACTCTAGCTTAGAAACTCTGATCTGATTGGTTTCTGATATGGGCTAGTTGACTCTCCTTAAGATTGTCAAGTGCTTTGCTAAAATCTAAGTATACTTGTATGCCTCTGATCTACCAAATTAGTTAACCTGTGTGGGGGGAGTGAAATGAAATCATAGATGTCAGCCATTTTTTTTTTCAGGGACCAGTCACCATTTTAATGCCAAACTTAAACCTGATCATTTTAACCCACTGTAGCTCAGGTGAAATCCTCTAGCCTCAGCCTGTTACAGACTGTAACCACACTTAGCCTGTTTACTACCTTTAAAATTTAACACACATTTTGGTAAATAAACTATATATAACAGAAGCTATAAGTTATATAAACTTCATATAAAATTCTTTGATTCTTTGGTGTGAGAGATGGGTTAGTTAGTCAAATCTCAGTTAATACAAATGAGGAATTCCATGAAAGTGTCATTTTTGGAATGAACACTATTTGAAGTTGTGATATAAAACACATAGCAACTGGATCCTGCTTAATATGCAGCATAAATTTAAACAATGCAGCCATTTTATAGGATTAATTATTTGCACTAATCTGGACTTAGATGTATTCTGCATCTGATAACCAGGATCACTCAGAACCCATTGGTTTAAATAGTCCTTATGCTAAAATTGTATTCTATTGCCATCAGGCTTTATTTCTAAAACCATCAGCTGTTTGCTTGAAAGGAGACTAAACAGCAGTCCAGAGTATAAAAAGAAGCAAAAAGGTTAAAAAGTATTCATTAAGGAGATAGCCAAATCTGGAGATGGGAGGTCCTGGGTTCAAATTTGACCTTAGATACCTCCAAGTTGTGTGACTGAGCAAGTTACTTACTCTCCATTGCCTAGCCCTTAAAACCTGCCTTAAACCAATACAAAGTACTCTTCTGCCTTAAAATCAATACAAAGTATTGATTCCAAGATGGATGGTAGGGGTTAAAAAAAGCTGTTATCAAGGAAGTCCCTGGGCTTTGCCAACTTTCTAAAACTTTCTTTTATACTGATCTTACTCAGAAGGGTTCACATCCCCATTCCAGAAATTCTATTTGACTGTACTCCCCAAACAAGGAAATTGAAAAGATCTCTAATAAAGGCTTGCAAAACAAGGTAGGAAATGCTGAGTCTTGGTAAGTGGTTGGTGGTGTTAAAAGAAAGCTTTATAAAAGTGATCCAGTGAGAATGTCAGAGGTTAGTTTAAGCCTCGATTCCAGGAAGAATTTGGCTTGCACCATTTGTATGTTGAAGTATTTGTTAAGTTCAAAATAACTTTAAAGTTTAGAGAGTATATAAAGCCCAATGCAGATATAATCCCTCTGGTAAGATTCTGTACAAGAGATATTCTCCTCCATTTAGTAAAGTTAGACACAGGAATCCAAGTCCATTGTCCTCCTGAAGGACTCTCCCAGGAAAAAGCTTCCCTCCACGTCAGGTTCAGAGTGGTGGTAGAAGCTGCTGACTCAACAAGGCACCTGATGATGTACAATCAGGATGCCACCTACACTTTATCTTAGACAACAAGCTGTTTGCTTCCGGGGCTGCAGCCCCTCCCTGGAATGTGCTCAGTGCACACACAAGAAAAATACCTCTTGGATTGTTTACTTATGCTCCACTAAGGGCACATCTGTGCTCTGGAAGCTACTGGAGCCCACACCCAGGCAAGAGGCAAGAGCAGAGGCGAGAAAGACAACAGGGTTGCTGCAAATTGCATCATTCTTTTTTGTTTTGCTTTTCAGGGCTCTGCCTACCTCGGGCTCTGGTGAGGCCACTTCCAATCTCGGTTTGCTTCTTGTCACTTCATGCTAGGTGCCCCGAAAGCTCCCGCGGAGAAGTGGAATTCGGTGGGCATCAGAGTAACTCACCCGTATCCAGGTTTATGGGGGACTTTCCAGTGAGGGCTGGGAACTTGGAGAGCTAGTCCTGGCTTTCCTCCACTAGTTAGCTGTGTGTGCAAGCAAGCCTCGTTTGTTCAGATAGAATTAAAAATGCCGATTTTGGTCCTCCTGACCTGTTTTGAACCTCAAAGGGCTACAAGAGCTGTTAAAAGGAGTGGGAAAAGTATACATTCATTTGAGTAAAATGCTGGGGAAATCTACATAAATGTGAGTAATAATTATTCTGATTGAATCTCATTCCTCCAGGCTGCATTGTGTGCCCCTGGCATGAATAATAACTCAAAATTAATCCAGTGACAAAAGAGCAGGCTGTGTAAAAACCAATGTAAATGTGCATTTTAAAAGTGAGCAAACTGAGGCTCAGAGAAGCTAACTTGGCCCAGATCATATAACTAGTAAGAGTGAGAACCAGGACTCCTAGTTCCTCATACAGAGTACTCCATCTCCTGAATACAAGCAAAAAGAAAAATCCACTGGCTGGCCTCCAGGCCTGGAAATCTCACCCTCCTGGTCTCTGCCTCCTGCCTTCCTTGAAGTCTCAACTAAAATCCTGCTTTGAGGAGCAGCTAGGTCAGTGGATTGAGAGCCATGTCTAGAGATGGGAGGTCCTGGGTTCAAATCTAGCCTGACACTTCCTAGCTGGATGACCCAGGGCAAGTCACTTTACTCCCATGGCCTAGTGTAGCAAGGTGTAAATCTTGAAATTTCTCAGACTTGTGAATGTTAAAAATTTCCACATTGAGGAATCCTCCATTGGAACAAATTCCCTACTGGTAACATTCCCCATTTTGATGTGAGAGCTCGCCAGGATCAGAAATGGGAGGACTTCTACTCTACCCGTACTTAAGACTGCTTTAGGGGAGAAAACTCCTTGCTATGGGAGGACCCCTACTCTACCCGTACTTAAGACTGCTTTAGGGGAGAAAACTCCTTGCTAAACAAAGAAAGTACTTGGACCCATGCTTATGATGAGGCAGGGAGTTCTTTGAGCCATGCTTGTTTTTAGAATTGATACAATGGGATGCTAGGTACCTATAAAGGTCAGGCAGGTTTTCTCTTGATGGGATCAGTCGACTCAGGTGTGTTTTCTCTGGTTCAGACTTACTGAGGGGATTAGTCAACTTAGCTGGAATTCAGATGGGCTGTCTTTTAGAAAACATCTATGGTGATTGGTAGACGGAAGAACTTAGGGGAGGTGACATAGGAAAAAAAACCCCTATATAAGAAAAGAAATCTCTTGAGCAAGGGAGATCCTTGAAGAGAGATCCTTAGATCCTTGGAGATAGATCCTTTTGGAGGAGGCCCTTTGAAGATCTCTTGAGAAGAAGTCCCTTGGGAGGCTGACTCTGGCTGGAACTCCCTCTGGGGAGACTCTGTTCCCCAGACATCCTTGCTTAAGACAAATCTTGTGGTGAGTGATAACTGACTGGTTTCTCTCTTAAGGCTTAGGCCTGGGCCAACCTATTCTTTTCTCATTAATTCCTTTTCTCTCTCCTTCTCCTTTTCTTTAATACCTCATTGTATCATTAATTAAAATTCTCTATAAAACCCAGTTGACTTGGGAATATTCATAATTTGGGAATATATTCCCTGGCGACCACCTTATATTTGATTTAAAAACCAAGACACTGTAGTGAAACACATTTTCTGCGGTCAAATTTACTCACCCTCTCTTATATCTATCACAATTTATATCTTCCACTATTTTAATCACTAAAGTTTATCCCTCACCAATTTTAAATGTTACAAAGGGAAGGTACAAAGTGGATAGCAAGGAATGATTGACAAGCCTGGATTCTGTATGAGAGCTGGCTGGGTCAGAATTCCAAGTTGTTGGAAGAACAGTTTTTCAACTGTGAATCTGAAGCTGGAGGTCAAGACTGAAGGTGTGACTCTGGGACTCTCCCTAGACAAACCCATCTATCAAGCTTCCTGCCTTATAATAACATCAAGCAATGGTGAAGAGAAAGTTCCCCATTCATTCTGATGGGCAGAGTGATTTGGAAGAGGATTTCTCTCTCTCTGGAGCTTCTAAGGACTCTGCAACTGGATCTCTGCTGCCTGACCCACCAAGGACTCTGTGTGAGAATCTGGGCTCCCTGTTTGGACTTATCCTTAGGTAACTTTAGTTTAGACAAGGTTAAGCTTAGAAAATAACTATAGTGGGTTCAGTATCTGGGGCTAATAGCAAGCTGGTCCATTATCCCATTTCCTTCCCCATCATTCCCTCCTTGTTAAGAAACTTATTTACTTAATTGTGCTCTCCCTTCCTACAAACCTTTCCCTTTTCCCTAAATTTTCATTTGTAACAGTTTTGGCAAGTCATGTATGCCATTATCTATACAAACTGTCTTGTCCAATGCTCCCTTATTGTGTATCTGTATGTGTATTGTATATAAGTGTAGAGTTGTGTTGTTTGTTATTGGACATGGGTTAAGGCTATTATAGTATGGATAACCAAAGACTCAGAACTAAAACAGAGGGTAATATTAACAAAACAACAACTAGATCAAATGGAACATACATGAAAGAAAAAAGGCTTATGACTAATGAATGTGGTTTTGATTTAAAGGAGAAAGATAGTACACCTAAAAATTTAAATAGGCAACAAAAAGAAGAGGCAGAAGGCAAGGTTACCTTATTCCCGAAGAGATCTCCCTTTGGTTTCTAGGGATGAGATCTTTCAAGTAAAAACTCATAAGATATTTACCCCAGAGGATTTAGAGTCAATAAAAAAGAGAACTCCTGCCTTTGTGGGCGAATCAAATAAGGTAATCAAGGAAATGCAGAGAGAGCCATTGATCTTTTTGATCCAGACTATAATGATTTTTCTTTATTAATGAAAGAACTTTTAACTAAGAGGGAAAGGAATAAGTTTATGAATGAGACGAGGCATGATCCCTTATTAACACTACGGCCAGAAGATTACAGGGACACAGATATGAACAACAAAGCACAATATGATTTTATGAAAGAAGCTAGACAAGCAATACTGGATGTTATGGGAAAATACACAAAAAGGCCAAATGCATGATCTAAGTTTGAGGGAATTAAACAAAAGGTAAATGCAACACCTACTACATTCCTTGATCATATTACTGAGGCAGCTGAAACATATTTAAATATGGATGTTCTGGAAGAAGGAACAATTGCACATATAAAAAGAATTTTTGTCAAGAATACTATCCCTAAAATCAAATTATTTTTTAAGAATAATTATCCAGATTGGGAGGAAATGGAATTAGAGGATCTAAGAAGGAAGGCAACATACCTATGTACTGATACTTAGGACAAGTATGAGATACTGTTTTAGAAGATCTAAAAAGAAAACTAAGGGAAACAGAAAACAAAGCTAAGGATAGTGAAATTAAAGAAATTAAGGCAGTGGCTGCTCTAAGATCCATGCAACCTAATAACAAACTATAAGCCTAGGGAAAGAAGATCTGGTGCCCAAAGGTGTTTCTTATGCAATCTTATTGGGCATTTTGTCAAGGAATACAGATATAGAGGTCAATTTTCAAGGCAATTGAATAGAAATGGAGGGTTCAATAGACAAAATAACTATAATAATAACTGAAACAACAACAATAATAACTGGAATAACTACCAAAGGAGGAATAATGGTAACACATGTCAGAATACTTGTTGTCAGGGAGCTCAAGCACCAGATTTGATCACTATGCAGGACTGGGTTAAGTCTGGAGCAAGGCCTAAATACAGTCAGGTTGTTAAGAGTGATCAGAACAAAGAGGCTTGTTCCTTATGAAGGATTACCCAGTGTTCTGTATTTGAATCAAGGGTAAATGGACTGAGATTAAATGAAAGTGATTGTAATGGTATTAAGGTTAATGAAATTATAGATGATGTGATTGAATCAAGGGATAATATAATTAATGTTAATAATTGTAAGGAAAAAGAATGTTGTAATGTAAAATTAGTAGCAAATTTTAATGATTGTAAAATAATGGACAATAGTGAAGAATGTAAACTGGATAATGATAATGTGATTGTAAATGAGAGCAATGGTACCAAGTAGAGATTATAAGGACCAAGGATAGTAATGTAAAAGCTGATGATGGTGTTAAAAATGTTAAATCCTGGGAATATCATGCAGTTCGAGCAGATGTAAACTTGGATGGACAGGAAATGACTGAGCTTTGTACTGATGTTATTGTGCTTGTACCAGTATTGGAAACATTTCAGCCTCCAAACAGTACAGAACCATATGGGTTGAAAACACTATTTTGGCATTAATCCTTACAGCTCTTCTGCCTTGGAAACACTGCATAGTAGTGATTCTAAGACCAAAGGTAAGGTTTAAAAAAAAAGTAGATGAAAGGGGCAGCTAGGTAGCACAGTGAATAGAGTACCAGGTCTGGAATTAGGAGGACCTGGGTTCAAATATGGTCCCAGGCACTTTCTAGCTGTGTGATCCTGAGCAAGTCACTTAACCCCCACTGCCTAGTCTTTACTGCTGTTTTGCCTTGGAATCTAAACACAGTATTGATTCTAAGATGGAAGATAAAAGTTTTTTAAAAGTTCTACTTCCTATAAATAGCCTTTTCTGAGCCCCTTTAATGCCTTTTCTTTAATGATCATCTCCAATTCATCCTCTGTATGGTCACCCAGACACAGTCTAGGTATCTTCTTCCACTCCCACACTGGTGCGCTCGCTCTCTCTCTCTCTCTCTCTCTCTCTCTCTCTCTCTCTCTCTCTCTCTCTCTCTCTCTCTCTCTCTCTCTCTCTCTCTCTCTCTCCTTATATCCAATCTCTCTTCAACACCTGCCAATTCACTCCTTGCCCCTCCTCCTTTAAAAAACCCTAACCCTCATTCTAATAATCAAGTATTAATTTCAAGGCTGAAGAATGGTAAGGGCGAGCTAGGCAATGGGGGTTAAGTGACTTGCCCAGGATCACACAGCTAGGTAGTATCTAAGGTCAAATATGAACACAGGACCTTCTGTCACTGGGCCTGGCTCTCAATCCACTGAGCCATCCAGCTCCCCCCCAACCCCACCCCCAGCCCTCCACTTTACCTTCTTAATATTTCTCTGAGAAACTCCAGTAGTTTCCTATCACCTCTAGAATCAAATAGAACATTTTTTGATTGTTGCCCAAAGCCTTTTAAATGTGCTCTCTTCCCCTACTTTTCCAGGTTTCCAACACTTTAAGCATTCTACTCTTCTCCCCACAACACACGGTGACTCAAAAACCAGCTCCATCTCCAGACTGGCTGAGCTGTCCCTTGTACAAGAAAGGTTCTCCCTCCTCTCTATCCCCTTGGCTTTCCAGGCTTCCTTCCCATTTCTACAGGAAGCCTTTCCCAACTCTCTTAGTTCTAGTACCTTTCCTGTTGGGGGTCTCCAACTTCTCTTGTGTCAGGTACACTCTCGAGTCTTTTTTGCCGAGTGATTATATATCTTGTTTGTACAGTATCTGTAGGTTGTCTCCTCATTCGACTGCTGGCTTCTGTGAGGGCAGGGACCATCTTTACCTTACTTTGTATCTCTAGCACTTAGCCCAACACAGAGTAGGTGTTTAATAACTGTTACTGACTTTGGTTGTATCTCGTTTGTACAAAGTTATCTGTGAGTTGTCTTTTCCTTTTAATTGTAAGCACTTAAAAGCTTTTTTTTGGCTATTCTTTGTATGCCTTGCATAGGCCCTGGCACAGAGCAGGTGTTTAATAAATACTGGTTGGAGCAGTTAGGTAGCACTGTAGCTAGAATGCCAGGACTGGAGTTAGAAGGACCTGGGTTCAAATGTGGCCACTGACACTTCCTATCTGGGAGATCCTGAGCAAGTCACTTAACACCAATTGCTTAGCCCTTACTGCCCTTCTATCTTCAAGTGATGCTAAGAAGGGAAGAGTAAAAAAAAATAAATTAAAATACTTGTTGTCTTGACTTGATTTGACATGACATCTAACAGCTTTGGGCCAATCAGAGCACTAGAAAGGTTCTGTTTGATCTGACTTCCCAAGCAAGGAAATTGAAAAGATTTATAATCAAGGCTTGGTAGGAGGTAGCAAGGTAGGAAAAACTGAGTCCTGGTAAGTGGCTGGTGGTGGTAAAAGAAAGCTTTATAAAAGTGAGAAATTTGTTTTAAAAGGACTTGAAGGAGGCGGAGGTCTCATATGGAGTCTAGTCTAATTAACAAGCCTCTGCCCACAACTCTTGAATGCCCACACCTGCAATCACACCCTTGTGCAAGTTTTAAGAACTTTAAAAAATGCAAATACAACTGGGGGAAGTGTCAGTAACATTTCCCAGTGAGAGTTTAATAAATGCTTTGTGACACCTGAGACTCAGGAAAAAGTCAGAGTTTAGGGCCTTGAAAAGGGAGGTTGGGTTAAAAGAGGGCTCAAGAACAAAGAGGAAAATAAGAGATTACCCATCCAAACATTTAATTTACAGGTAAGCAATCTCAAATCCAAAGAGTGGAAATGTTTAGGCATATCAAAGCCATATTTCACATTACTCCCCTTCATGAAGAACTGGGTTCAGGTCCTCCCCCTGACATACACTGTCTGAGTTTCCCCAGCAAGCCCCAGACAATAAGAGTAAACCTTGAAAAGAAAAGTAGAGATTTGAGGTGGTCCTGAGGATTTTCTGAACTAATAAAATCATAGGCCCAGTCCCTATAGGCAGTTAGCAGGCACAGTGGATAGAGGATTGTACTTGGGAGCCAGGAAGCTCTGAGATTAAATTCTTAAGTCTTTGAAATTTGGGCAAATCATGTAACCATTCTGTGCCTCAATTTCCTCAATTGTAAAATGGAGATAATAACAGCACCTGTCTTCCAGGATTCTAGTGAGGACACAATGAGATATTTGTAAAGTGCTCTGCAAATCTGGAAGACGATAATAACAGCTGGCATTTAAAAAGGTTTTCAAAGAGTTTTATATGTGTTGTCCCATTTTATCTCTATCCCTTTCATAAACCAGTATAGCCAAAGAAGACTGTTCTCTAGTTGAAATCCTTCTCTGCCTTCAAGGCTCCTCCATGAAGCCTTCCTTGATCCTCTCAGCTGAAAACATTCCCTTTCTCACTTATGTCCTTAACCTACTTGACTTTCTATTTTGTTTGATTGTATATATGCTCTATAGGCACCAAGAAATAAGTTCCTTGAGTGTTGTTTTTTTTAATCTTTGTATCCCTAATGCCTTGCACATAATAGACATTAATAAAGGCTTATGGAATTGAATTGAGAGGGGCCGGATTTGGAGGTTGGGATTGGTGGGGCTGACTCTTAAGAGAAACTTCTTGCTATTCTTGGTACTGATCACCTTAAGAGAGGTAGGGCTAGATGCACTGGAGCTGGCATGACCCTGTAATGACTGGCTATATTCTGAAATGATAGTGGACAAAGTTGCCAATTCCTCCTAGAGTACAATTTATTATAGCAGAAAAAGCACTGTTTCTGGAGCATTTGCTCTTGGTTCCAATCCCAGATTTGTTGTTTGCTACCTGCATGACTTGGGGAGATCCCATCATTTATTTGGATCTCCTCCAGGAAGCTAGAGTAGAGCAAAACTTCTTAGCTTCTTTTGTCTCATAGACCCGTTAGGTTGTCTGATGAAGAAGTCTTTAAATTCTTCAGATTCATGTTTCTAAATGCACAGAACATGTAGGATAACAAAAGAAACCAAAACTGTACTGAAATATAGTTACACATTCTTCTTAAATTTCATGCCCCCTAGGTTAAGAAGCCTTGGACTGGAAAATCTCTAAGGTTCCTTTCAGCTCTAGAATGTATAATCCATGAGAAATGTGTGTGGTACTCTGTGGATTATCATATTCATGATAAGCAGGTGACAGAGAGTTCAATAGTAATAATTTACACTTGGCAGCCTGTCAATAAGTTGGCATTCTACACCCCTGTCCTGTCATGGTATTCATAATGTGGGGTTGGAGGGAAATGCAAATTAGGGGGAACAAGCTGAGTTGCTGATTGTCCATTTAGCCTTTTCAAGAAACATTTGGAATTTTTTTTTCTCTTTTAGAGAAGGCCCATCAACTCCTAAGGTAATTATTTGTCATCTCTATGCTGATGATTTTCAAATATGGAAAAAGGTATTGAGTGATAATACATGTATAACCCAGGGGAATTGCTTGTTGGCTCCAGAAGGGAGGAGGGGAAAAACATTAATAATGTCACTGTGGAAAAATGCTTAAAATTTATTTTAAAAAATTAAAAATAAAATGAATAACAAAAAAATCCTTACTTTCCTGATTTGGTAACAACTCTAAGACAGAAGGGCTAGGGCTTGGCAAACAGGGTTAAAGTGACTTGCCCAAGGTCACGTTGCTAGGAAATGTCGGAGGCCAGTTTTGAATCCATATATCCGCATTCTCCCAACTCCAGGTCTGGCCCTCTATCCACAATCCTCCTAGTTGCCCTTTCTTATAAACATCTTAAATTCAACTTGCCCCAAACCAAACATACCTCCTTTCCCTCAACCTCAGTGCTTCTACTCCTAACTTCCTTGTCACTATGGAAACTGTTCCCCGTTCTTTCTCAATCACCCACCTAGGTGTTCTCCTTACCTTTCCATGGCAAGTCCTGTCTCTTTGCAGCATTGTCAAGGGCTCCTCTCTCTCTGCCGTGGCCACCAGCTTGGGCCAGGCTTTCATCATCCCATGCCTGAACTAGGACAATCGTGTGCCGGTTGGTTATTCCCCACCCTACTGCATCAAGTGCAGGTCTGACACTACTCAGCAGTAATCGATAAGCTCCAGGGGCTCGCGCTGACTTCTGGGATGAAGAGAGTCAAATCCGCAGTTCGGCACGTAAGGCGCGTGCCTTCGATGTTCCCGGGTACCTGCTAGAGGTGCCTCTTGGTCAGAAGACGGGCTTTTCTCACAACAGTCAAAACGAATGGCTGTTTCCATGTACAATTCCACGAATAGGGTCTGTGTGAGGCAGCGTGGAGGGTGCCATTCTCAGAATGAACGTCCAGCTTACAAAGGCTCCCTGGTTACCTTTTGTCGACTGAGGACTTCAGAAGGAGCTCGGGAGGGACACTGATGGAGCCCCAAAGGGCCGTGAACGGCTCCCTTGTTCCCTTACCCCACCTGAACTGGGTCGGAAGAAGACCTACAACCCAGGCACAGGCGTTTGGAATTGTAGGTCAGGGCCCGGCGGGAGGCCCTGCCGGGAGCAGGGAGGAGCCTTGTGTGGGAACTCGTATATATTTATTGCTCGTGTGCTGCCCAGGCAGTCGCACTTCTGAGCCTATCATGGAAGTGCTCCCTTTCATGAAGGGGAATACACAACTGCCGCTTTTTACTCCTGCCCTCTGATTCCAAGTCTTGCTTATTTGAGGGAGGCATTTGCCATCATTTTTTTTTATCTCACCCAGGCTTTAATTTCCTCATCTGTAAAATGGGAATCTACTTGTAGTACTTACAGTGATCCCTCACCTATGGGGGGAGTTATATTCCAGACCCCCCCCCCCAGGTGAAAATCCATGAAGTAGCAGCATTATATTTATTTTATTATTTATATATATATTTTAAGGCTTTATAAACCCTTCCCACTGGCCTCTAAACCTTTTCCACACTTATTAACCTACAGTCACTGAGCCAATCGGCACCCAGGGTACAGAACCCTGCGCTGTGGTTGGTCCTTTCATTCCATCAGTCAATTTGGATATCTATTTTTTAAATTCCCGGTGATAAGCGAAATAGCAAGATGCCTGTATATCAGGGCAGCTAGGTGGTGCCGTGGATAGCGTGCTGGGCCTGGAGTCAGGAATCTAATTTCCTGAGTTCAAATCTGGTCTGATATGAGACACATGATCTGGGCAAGTCACTTCAGAAGAAAATGGCAAACACCTACACTATCTCTGCCAAGAAAACTCCAGATGGGGGTGTAGAGAGTCCAACATGACTGAACAAAAACAAGAAATTACTTATGTCACAAGTTGAGATGATATATAGCACAATGGAAACTTTAATCCTTTGTCAGCTTTGTACTCTAGATACATCCGAGTGTCCTTTCCTTCTCCAGAATGGCTCTCCTTGCCTGCTCCAGGCCTGTCTCTGGTTGGTGATAAGCTAGGCCTAAAGACACCTTACATTCTTTTCCATATCCTTAGATTAGGTAAAGTGGTTGGATTATCTTGTCTTTTTTCTAGGATTCTCTCACTACTTCCTACAGACCTATTTCCCAGTACCTGAAAATGACAAACTCCTAATTGCAAATTCTCTCTCTCAATATCTGTATCTCTCTCTGTGTCCCTTTATCTATCTGTCTAAGACTTGTAACAGTCACTTAATTTTGGAATCTGATAATAAAAATGGAGGTTATGTTAAGAAATGATGAATATAATGCATACCTAGAAGCATTAAAATGATGCAAAATAGAGGAAGGAAGAAAATAATGCACATGATTACTACAAAACATTTGAAACCCAAATGCTATGAAAAATAATGATCAAACTCAGTCCAAAGAGATCAGAAAAGGCACCACCACTCTATCAATTTAAGAGAGAGTGGATCATGGGTAGAATACCACAGATAATGGTAGACTTTTTGCATTGTGTTGGTTAGTTTTGCTGAATTGTTTTTCTTTTAAAAAAAATGCTGTCATAAAGGATGGTTCTCTGGGAAGGGAAAGGGGGAGGGAAATGTAGATGATGTGAAAATAAATATATTAATGAAAATTTACTTTACAAAAGGAATACTAGGCCTAGAGATGGGAGGTCTTAGGTTCAAATCTGGCCTCAGACACTTCCCAGCTGTGTGACCCTGGGTAAGTCACTTGACCCCCATTGACTAGCCCTTACTTAGCTCCAAGACAGAAGGTAAGGGTTTTAAAATTAAAAAAAAAAAAAAAGGAATACTGTTTTCTTAAAGCCCCAGAAGAAACTAAGCTTAAGAGGATGTGCTTTATAGGGATTCAGGGAGTTCCCTTTAAGGATCTAAAACAATTTCCATTCACTAATATAGATCCTGTAGTAAGCAAAGGAAGATCCCAAACTCTGTCCTCCTTCTGAGATTAGTCTTTAGGGGTTGTTATGGTCAAAACAAACAAATACAAGGATGAGTAAATAAATGAAACATTACCTGGGGGCTAAACCTTCTAGAAAGAGATTGAAAAGGAAATCCCATTCAAAATTACTCTAGACAAAATAAACTAATTAATCTATAATCATTAAAACAATCTGGTACTGGCTAAGAAATGAAGTGATCAGTGGAATAGATTGGGTAATCAACATATGGCAGTTAATGACCATAGCAACTTGGTGTCCAATAAATCCAAAGATCTAAATAAGCTTTTGGAGAAAGAACTCACTATTTGACAAAAACTTCTGGGAAAACTGGAAAGCAGTATGGCAGAAATTAGGTATGGACCAACATTTCACACCATAATCCAAGATAAATTCAAAATGGATGCTTGATCTAGAAATAAAGGGTGACACCAATAAACAAATTAGAGAACATGGAAAAGTTTACCTGTCAGACTTATGGATAAGGGAAGAATTTATCATCAAACAAGACATAGAGAACATTGCAAAAAATGAAAGAGAATTTTCATTATATTAAATTAAAAAGGGTTTGCACAGATAAAACGAATGCAACTAAGATTAGAAGGAAAACAACAAATTTGAAAAAATAATTTATAGCAAGTGTTTAACAAAAGTCTCATTTCTCAAATATACTGAATCAAGAATATAAACATTCCCCAACTGAGAAAGGGTCAAAGGACATGAACAGGCAGTTCTCAGAGGAAGAGATTAAAACTATCCATAGACATATGAATAAATGCTCCAAATCACTATTTATTAGAGAAATGTAGATTAAAAGAACTGTGAGATACCAACTTATACCTACCGGATTGGCTAACATGACCAAAAAGGAAAATGATAAATATTGGAGGGGGTGTGGGAAAATTGAGACAATAACTCACTCTTGGTGGAACTGTGGAACTGATACAACCATTCTAGAAAGGATTACAGAACTAGAATCAAAGGACCTCAAAACTATGTATACCCTTTGATCCAGCATACCACTATTGGTTTGTATCCCAAGGTAATCAGAAATAAAGGAAAAGGATCTACCTATATTACAATATTTTGAGCAGTTCTTTTTGTAGTGGCAAAGAATTGGAAACTGAGGGGTTGTCTGTCACTTGGGGATTAGATGGGCAAGTTGTGGTATATGGTTGAAATGAAATACTGTTGTATCACAAGGAATGATAAATAGGATGTGTTTAGAAAAAACTGAAAAGACTTGTATGAACTAAAGTTAAGTGAAGTGAACAAAACAAGGAGAAAAATGTATACAGTTACAGAAATATTATACAATGATCAACTGTGAAGAACTAAATCATTATCAGCAAAGCAAGTGGCCAAGATAACCACAAGGGACTCATGAAGAAAATGCCATCCATAGCCAAAGAAGGGACTATTGGAATGTGAGTGATCTAAAAATAACAGCTTCCACTATATATCCTTTATGAGGTTTCGGTAATTATGTAATGTGTCTTATCATGACATGAGAAATATGGAAATATATATTACATGAAAGTATGGGCATAACATATTAGACTATTCACTGCTTCAGGGAGAGGGAGAAAGGGAGTTAGCAGAGTTGGGCTTATGGGGCACCTAAAAATCATTTCTCAAAAAACAATTGTCAAAAACTGTTTCTACATGTAACTGAAAAAATAAATAAAAACACTAAAAATAAACAGAAAACTTAGGGTTATCTCCATTTAATAGAAATTAAAATCTGCTTCCAGATCAAAATCAGGTTAGGAAAAGCTCTTTATTATTTTGCAAAGATTTATGCATCTCTTTATGATAGATCAAAGGCAACTCTGACACACCTCATCATCTGAGTGGAGGTCAGTGACCTTGGGTACTAGATGAGTATGATAAAAGGGCATCACCTCTGGCAGGTTTACCAGTACTCTCAAATGCTTTGAGTAAATAGACTATTTCCTGAAAGCCAATTTCTAAGTATGGCCAATCAGGTCAGTCAATAAGAATTGACTAAGTACATACTATTTTCCAGGCACTGTATTAAGGGTTGGTTTAGAGAGATTCATGACTAATAGGCCAACAATGTGATGATGAATTCTTTGGCCATGCTAACACATGAAATAAAAATATACAATGATGATAATAATAATAACAGCAATAATAATAATAATAGCTAGCATTTATATAGGACTTTTAGGTTTGCAAAAACTGTTACAAATATTATCTGAATCCCTAACATTAACTCTGAGAAGTAGATGAGAGGTATTATTCCCCATTTTCAGAGAAGGAAACTGAGGCAGGCAGAAGTAAGGTAGCTTTTGCCCAGGGCCACATAGCTAATAAGATTCTGATGCTGAATATGACTTCAGGTCTTCCTAACTGTAGTGCTCGAATTCACTGCACCGCCTGGCTAACTCTAAAATGACCCTATTGAATCTATGAAGCCCACTTCTATTTCTTCAGCGATGGTGGCTGTAACAGAAACAGGGGTGGAGGATGTTAAGAATTAAATTTTAGGGGGAAGTGTGGATGAGAGAATTACAGACTGCATTGCAAAGACTTGGGTTTGCAGGAAAACATAATGCAGGAAGAGAATGGAATTCTGCTGTCAACGGGGGATGGGCTAGAACCTCTAGCTCAATGGATTGAGAGTAGGGCTCAGAGTTGGGAGGTCCTGGGTTCAAATTTGACCTCAGATACTTGTTGATTATGTGACCCTGGACAAGTCAATTAACCCTCATTGCCTAGTCCTTACCACTCTTATGCCGTAGACCAACACACAGTATGGATTCTAAGACAGAAGGTAAGGGTTTTAAAAAAATTAAATTTTAAACTATCCATAACCATGAATTTTATTGTTAGTACTCTAAGTGGGAAATCCACATTCAGTAACCAATCAGTGTTCATGGTACTGGAGGAAATGAATCATATCACTCAACAATTCATGCTATAAATCTGTGATGGAGAACCTATGGCACGTGTGCCAAAGATGACACACAGAGACCTCTCTGTGGGTATGTGCGTCCCTGGCCAGAGTTAGTTACTAGAAAGGCAGAGTGACTAGGGTGAAGTTGGTCCATTCCCCCTTTCAAAATGCATCTTCCTGTCCCTCTACTCAGCAGCCTAATGGAAGTGCTTATTCCCTTCCCCAGTGGAACACTCTGGCCACTCCCCTCCCATTCTCCCTCCCTTGTCTGGGGTAAGGCGGGGAAGGGGGTGGGGGGTGAGGGGATGGGGGGGGTGGGCGGTGAGGAGTGGGTAACCCTTGGTCTGAGGGAGCGGGGCATAGCCCATGGTCTCTAAAAGGTTTGCCATCACTGCTATAAATGAAACCAGAAAAACAAAAGAAATGGCAGCTAAAATCTAACATTGGCTCCTGGGTTCTTTTTGGAAAAGAAAATAAGGGAGTTAGCAGAGTTGGCTTTATGGGACACCTAAAGGCAACAGGAAACACTTCATCTGTCATTTGGTGGTGTATTATTGCTAATATTATAGTTCTCAAGATAAATATTTGTAAGAAGATTAGTGTGGAGATAATTGCAGATTATTCTCAAAGGATGAGAAAGTAAAAAAATTGTTATGATGTAATTAAATCAATATGTACTGTAATGATTGGTGACTTCAATTCAAAGGTGAACTTAAGAGAAAATTGTGAAAAATATGTTAGGCTATATGTTCCAGGATTAAGAAATGAAAAAGTTCAAAGGTATATAAACTATACAGAAACCTCACATCCATAAATCATAAATGCTTTCCTGAGGAAAGTCTAGAGGTACTAAATATAGTGGGTATCCAATAACATCACACACAAAAAAAAGAAACCAATTACATTCTAAAGATTAGGAAATGACTAGTAACTTATGTGGAAATCATTTTAGAATTATCTACATATAATAAGATCATTGAACTGTTAAGAGGCCCAAATCAAAACCAAAACTAAATCAGGATTAAAATGAAGTGTTCAATTGAAGCAACTCCAGTCAGATGTATTTAAACAAGCTGTTGATCTGATTAAAAATAGAAAGTGGATAAAAGAACAGACTCACACTATTTTCTAATGAATTGTGATTTACTTGGGTTTTAACTCTTCCAGTGCTTTCAATGTATATAGGGAATTCCCTGTAATGAAACTTCCTCTAACAAGGCAGATGAATAATTATTTTCTGCAGTTTAGTCTTAAAGGTTTGCCTGAATGCATTTAGAGGTGAAGTTTCTTGCCTAAGGGGCCCAGAGTTAATGTCAGAGGTGGAATCTGAATTCAGCTCTTTGTTACACTGAAACTCTATTTCCAGACCATGCTGCCTCTTGGGATGTTTGATTGATCAAATGTTTGCAACCAGAAGGCAAAAGAAGTCTAGAAACTATTTCACTCAGTAAACACCTCATTATCTTTGTCAAGTATAGCCATATGGCAGCCAAGGGCAATAATAATTTATAATAAAATGTATTTGTAAAGTCTTATGAACAGAATATAAATTTATAAGTAGTATGCTTCTATAAAATCAAGTAACTGAGAGGAACAAGTTTACAAAAAGCTTAGTGAGAGAGTTAAATAAACCATATCTTTCCAATTATGTTTAAAGTCAATATGGAAGGCAATAGACAAAACAGTTTTTAAAAATTTTAGAGATTTTTATAAGAAATCCTCTTCCAATCAAAGACAGTGGAATGACAATATCCAACTCCTAACAATACTGTTCTCAATGTGCCTCATGGACTTTTTTGGCTCTTCTTCATAAACTAGCCCCTTCTTCCCTTTCCAGGATTCATATTCTTTATGCCTTTTCTCACCAACACTGGCCCCCCCTTCCCCAAAACATACACATTTTATAATCCAATAGAAATGGCCTACCTGCTGGTATTTGAACAGGACCCTCTATCTCCTATAGTGAAGGAGTAGATAGTACGGGTTGTAAACTGTCTCATTGGAGGGAGTGCTTACATGAGTGAGATCTAGATACCTTATTTGGGGCAAGAGAATCATTATTCTTTAAGAGGTATGTGGGAAGCATTGTGGGAAAAATGATAGCATAGGGCATGAAGCTTTTATCACCCTCTTAATACGCCCCCCCCTCCCCCCCACCAAAAATAACTCCACAGAATCAAAGCTAAGGGCAGCAAAGACAGATAGGAATTGGGAGTGAACAAGCTGGGAAACTAGGGAGGAAGCTTTCTGACTTCCCTGGCCTCAGTCCCACCTCTGTAGGCTCCAGGGGCAGGAATAGAGTATTCAGAGTAGACTCAGTAAGATAACCTCTGGGAGAGGGTTTGCTGAACCGCAGAGTCTGCATTCTCAAGGACACTACTAGAATCTTCAGGTGGAAGGCCTTGGGAGCAGCTTTGGCTCTGGAGCCCCTGATGGCCCACAGCTGGGGACTGAAGGAGTGGACACCATGGAGTTTGGAGCTCAAGCCCTGCTTGAGCATTTCTAGCAAATGAGGGATTTTGGGGGCCAAGGAACGTGAACTGGACACCTGCTCTGTCCTGGGCTGTGGCAGTAGGAGAAGAGGAGTGAGGAATGAGTTCACACCAGTATGTGTGGTTGCTGAGGGACTGGGCCCTGTCAGTTGTGGTCAGTCCCAGGAGAGGGGAGACCTTGGTTGATGCCCCAGGGGGAGGCAGACTAACTAATTATAGTAGCAGTGGCATAACTGCCCAAGGGCTCTGGGTGGAACACCTGAGGTCAGTCATGGACTGGGGCTTGAGTGAAGGACCCAGGATTACATGATACGCTGGACTATAAAAACTGGAATAACTAAATAGGATCCCAATAAAAACAAATGCAAAAAAAAAATCCTGAAACCTGAAGTAAACCAAATGTAGGAAGGAAAATTATGAGACTGGCTATAAATTAATAATTTTATTAATCAAAAGTAGTAGGGGGAAAAATGGAAAAACAGGAGAGATATATAGGTTACTTTCCTTTTTGTTCCATTTAGTTTGCTATTTTGTGGCCACTATTAGGGCTCTCTAGCCACACTCACAGAGAAGTCCAGCCAGCAACAAACACAGAAGAGAAAAGAGTGAAATCTGTTCTTGCCTCAGTTTATCAATCTTTTTCTTCACCCACTAACTCTCACACATGACATCTTGGGAGCCAACTGTGGCTTTCTATTTTGCCTGGGCTGCTCAGGGGGAGTGCAGGAGATATCTGCCCTGCCCCCTGTCTCATGATCTCCTGACTCTATTCCTGCCTTTTTCTGGCTGCCATTCTATCCTTGTGACCCAATTCCCTCAATGATTTCCTTCCTCTGGGTCAAGTTTAGACCCTTGGCAGGTAGGCAGATAGCTGTGCAACCCTAGAAAGGAGAGGGAAATTTCCTTCATACACACAGCACAATAAGAACCTTGGGAGTCTAGTAAAATGCTCATAATTAAATCTATTGTTCTGGCCACTAAAATTAAAAAATAAATAAAAATGAGCAAGCAAAGGAGAAAGAACCCAATTATTGAGAGCTATTATGCAGCCATGGCTCAAAGTCAGAAAGTAGTGAAGGAAAAATGCCTACTTCAAAAAACAGCAAAGAAATACAATAAATGGCCACAAGCTCAAAAAGAGCTTTTGGAAAAGCTTAAAAAAAGACCTCAAAAAACAAATGAGAGAGACTGAGGAAAAATTAGGAAAAAAAATTAGAACAATGCAACAAAATTATGATCATCCCAAATGGAAAAGGAGATCCAGAATTTCATGGGGAAAAAATAATGTATTACAAACTAGAATTAAACAAGGGGAAGTTAATGATTTCCTAAAATAAGAAGTAATAAAGCAAAATCAGAAGAATGAAATAATAGAAGAAATATGAAATAACTCATCTCAAAACAGCTGTCTTGGAAAATAGACCAAGGAGAGACAATATTAGAATAGTTGGACTCCCAAAAAGTTATGATAAAAAAGGTGGGGTTTAGACACCATACTCCAAAAAAATAATCAAGAAAAACTGCCCAGAAATTCCAGAATTAGAGGGTAAAATAGAAATTGAAAGAATCCACCAATCACTACCTCAAAAAGACCCAAACATGAAAATGCATGGCCACATCATTGTGAATTTCTGTAGCTTCCATGTTAAGGAAAAAAAACCATAAGCTAAAAGAAAAAAAAAACAATTTAAATGCAGTTAAGCTATTCATAATAACACAAGACTTAGCAGCCACATTAAAAGAATGAAGGACATGAAACATAGCATTTTGTACAGCAAAAGAACAGGGCCTACAATCAAAAATAACATATCCAGCAAAGGTAAACATAATTATTAATGGTAAAAAATGGAAATTCAACAAACTAGTTTCAATTATTCCTCGGGAAAAATACAGAACTCAGCAGAAAATCTGGTAAGAAACACACAAAATAATGAAAGGTTAATCATGAGCAACCCAAAAGATCAAATTGTTTAATTCTTGTATGGAAGATCTAAGCCTGACTACACACACATACCATATATTATGATAAATCTTTAAATTACATATAATTTAAATATAGTTTCTGGTGGGACAACAATGGTTTAGAGAACATAAATATTCTTTTTTTTTAAGTCTTTAATGTTTGTTTTTTATTTTTTATTTAAAAATATTTTTACATGGTTCTGATTCATTTTTTCCCCTCCCCTCTTCAATCCCCTTCCCAGAGTTGACAAGTAATTGCACTGAGTTATACATTGTAGTAGGTTAAGTCTTTGCTGCCAGTAAAGCCTGAGACAGGATTTGAACTCAGGTCTTCCTGACTCCAAATCTAGTACTCATCCACTGTGCCACTTCCAGCCTTGAAACCTTGCCAAGATGCATTCTGAAACTAAATTGAACTTACCTATCATTATTTAGATTATACCACAAGCACCATCACACAGTAGCTCTTGAACCCTAAATGTTAGACTTGCAGTATGACGGTCTGGGAGACTTGAAGGGTACCTCATTATAGAAATGGGTGATCAAAACATAGTTCTAAAGTCTCAATCTGAAGAGATTTCCCACTTCATTCTGGGACAGGGGAGTTGGCAAAGGAATTGACTGGCAACAAATATCAGGAGCCTTCTGTCTGAGGAAGTTGAGGTTGATTTTGTCATTGGCTGTTTTCAATTTATAGAGAGGAAGCTTAGGGAGGGTCTAACCTTCTTTTCAAAGAACTATTTCCTACAGAGCTCTCCACATCTGCCCTTACTTTTAGACAGCAGCTGTTCAACATTAGCATCCCCCTGGAGTGTGCTGTGTCAGGCTCACTGGGGACCAGTGACCACTAGGGTGAAGAGAGTATAAAGGCAGATGCAGTCAAGTAGTGTCAGACTCCCTCCTGAACTTCTGCTGGTGATCTGCCCATTCTCCCATCCTGCCCTGCCTCCCCACTTTAGAGTCTGTGGGTCTCCTGAGAAAAGGTCCTACAACATCTGTCAATGGACTCTGCCCCTGACATTGGCACACACTAATGGAGGAGGGACTAACTCAGTAGGTGTCAAAGATACAAACTTGACAGAGCTTTTGACACAGACCTGGCATGGACATTCTATGCCCAAGACCAGGATGGTGGAAGAATTAAAAACTAGGATTTATGATAACTGCTTGAAAAAACAAGGGGTGAAAAGCCTGGAGAATAGAAAATTTATACTTATGATATATTTCTTGGTCTGCTATACAGGTCACTTTTCTGGATATTATGTTCATGTTTCATGCCCATTGTTATTAGTCATGTCCAACTCTTCATGACCCCCATTTGGGGTTTTCTTGGCAAAGATACTGGAGTGATTTTCCATTTCCTTCTCCAGCTCATTTTACAGAAAAGGAAACTAAGGCAAACAGGGTTAAGCAACTTGCCCAGGACCACACAGATAGTGTCTGAGGCTAGTTCTGAACTCAGGAAAATGTTTTTTTCTATCTCTATGTCTGGTATTCTCACTGCCTTATTTCATGCCCAAACCTATATGGAAATATTTGAAGGGTTACCATGTAAAAGTGAATTCAGTTTAAAGGATAATAAGAACCAGATCATCTGGGATATTACTCTGCAAATGAAGAAACAGATACCAAGGGTTTTAGCAGTGATGTGCTGATAAATGTTTAACAAGTAACTTTCTCGGAAAAAAAAAAAAGTACACTTGATATGTTTTAAGTTTAATCTGCATTATTAACATCTTGTCCATCATATTCTTAAATCTAGACAATCAATAAATTTAGCGCTAATCTGTAGTAACATTTGCAATTTCCAAATATACTCATACTGAAATTTTAATTATCAGCTCTTTCTAAGCTGGATTGAACTGGCTCTAACACACTCCTTGTCAGTGACTAAGAGAGGTAGATTGCTGCAGTGGGAAGACTTGTACTGACTCAGAATCAAGAGATCCTAAATGTAAGTAAGTACTGGTCCTGACAATTAGCCATATGATGAGGGTTGAGTAGCTTGATTTCTCTGAGCTTCAATTTCAGTATTTATAAAATAGAGATACATGCATTATCTACTTTTTAAGGGTAGTTATAAGGGAAGTGCTTTTGTAAACCTTAACATGCTATATAAATCCAATGGGCAGCTAGGTAGCTCAGCAGATAGAGATCCAGGCTTAGAGATGAGAGGTCCTAGGTTCAAATCTGACCTCAGACACTTCCCAGCTATGCAGACCCCTGGGCAATGCACTTAATTCTCATTACTTACTCCTTATCACTCTTCTGCCTTGGACTCAATACGCAGTATTAATACTAAGACAGAAGGTAAGGGTTTAAAAAAAAAGTAGAATTATACTCCCAACCTAGGTCTTCCAACTCTGAATCCTGTTCCTGGATTGGGAAGGACAATATGCTTTGGGTGGGAACCACAGGCAAAGAACTTTTGTTTCATAGGAGGAAAAATATCTCAGCAATACAATCTGTAGGAGGTGGTGAATTCTTGATTGCTAGTGGTTGTTAAGTAGAAAGCAGAGCTTGGATGACTGCTTGGCAGGGATACTGTAGAAATTATTTCTTTGATTATATTTTTTTTTTTTGGTTGTAGACCCAGTTGCCTTGCTTTCTGGAATATTGTGTCCTTCACCATGGATGCAGCCAGGTCCTGTGTAATCCTAATTGTGACTCCATGATATCTGAATTGTTTCTTTTTAGAAGCTTATTGTATCTTTTCCTTTGTCTGGAAGTTCTTGAGCTTGAGTATAACATTCCTGGTGGTTATCTTTTGGGGATTTAATACAGGAGGTTATCTGTGGATTCTTTCAATCTCTTCTTACCCTCTTGTTCAAGACATCAGGGCAGTTTACCACTCTTCTGACTTGGAGTCAATTGACTCCAAGACGGAAGGTAAGGGTTTAAAAAAATCGGGGCGTTTTTCTTGGATAATTTCCTGTAGAATAATGTCCAGGCTTTTTATTTTGTGATGATTTTCTGGTGGACCAATAATTCGTAAATTGTCTCTCCTGGATCTATTTTCCAGGTCTGTTGTTTTATCAATGAGGTGTTTCATATTTTCCTCAATTTTTTTATTCTTTTGATTTTGTTTTATAGACTCTTGTTGCCTAATGAGGTCATTTCCTTCTAGTTGTTTGATTCTAATTTTTAAAGACTAAATTTCATCCCTGACTTTTTGATCCTCATTTTCCTTTTGATCTATTTTTCTTTGTAGGTCTTTATTTTTCTCTTTTACTCATTTTTGAGCTAGCCAATTCTGGCTTTAAAGATACTATTTTCTTGTTTTAGTTCACATGCTTCTGTTTCCTGATGACCTATTTTGCTTTTTAAGTTCTTTCCACAATTTTCAGCCTCAATTGTTTTTTGAATTGTGTTTTAAGAGTTCTTCCAAAGCCTAGGTTTAATTCGCTGAAGTTTCTGTTTTTTTGCTTGGCATTCTTTGGTCCTCCTCTGTTCCATTTGTTCTTTGTTCATTACCTGAATAGAAAGCTGTCAATTGTAATTACTTTTTTATTTTTCTGTTATTTACTCATATTTTTTTCCTTCTCTCTCCCCACCCCCTCCTTATTGGCTGTATTCTTGTTCCTCTGTTTATTTGCTGGATCTGTGAGTTTGAGCTTTTCTGCACTGAAGGGCTTCTGCTCTACTCTGCTCTGCTGATTAACTGGATTAAGCTGATGGAGCTGACCTGATGTATTATGCCCTGAGGTCAGATCTTCCCCAGCTGCAAGCACAGGCTGAAGGTGAAAGTGAAGGTGTGGAGGCTGAAGGTAGTTACCCTCCATCCTCCTCTCTACTCCTTTCTGCCAGCTCCCGGATCAGAGCTCTGAGTTTCCTGTGGTAGGATTAAAGTACTCTGTTGTTGTTGCAGCCTTCACCCTGGGATTCCAGTCAGCCAGATTCCTACTGATGGTCTTAGAGCAATAGGTGGGGGAGGGGTGTTGGATCTTTCCCTTATACCTGTGAATTCAACTAAATCTGCATACCTTTCAGGTTGGATTGAGTAGGAGAGACCAGTGGCTCTGTCTTGTTGAGTCTGGCTTTCTGTGTTTTGAGATTGAGCATTTCTGCCCTCTGAAGTCTTCTTCTCTGTACTATTGTTAAAGGTAAAGTTAGGGTTGAGATTGAATATAAATTTAGTTGGTTGCCAGGGATTTAATTTCTAAATCCCAATGAAACAGTCAAGTCAGAATGAAATTTTATGGTGGTTTATTTACAATAGAAGAAAGAATTTAAGAATGAGAGAGAGGGGGAAAGAATCTAAGTGCTCCATCCCAGACTGAGCCAGGCAGGAAGTTCAGAGGCCTTGGCCAAAGGGGCCTCACCAGAAAGCCAAGGGAAAGGGGAGTCAGTCTTATCACTCACCATGTGACCATCTCAAGGAAGCCATCTGAGGGGCTCCTCCAGGCTCCAATTCCAGGGTCAACTCCGCCAAAGCTCCCTCCCCACAGGAAGTGACATAAAATATAAAGGCAGTTCTTTATATCACTTCCTGTGTCTCACTTGTGCCAATGGTGGCTTAAGCTTGGCTTAGGACAGCCCAGGGGTCAGTCAGTTGTTTCTGATTTGTCACTTGTTAGCACATGCCAGTGTGGTGTGGGTGTATACATTCCTGGGTGTTAGACTAAGCACAATGGAGAAAATCTAAAAATTCACACTATTGATAAACTGGATTAAGCTAGTTGAGCTGATCTACAGAGGTGAACATGCCTTGAGGCCCAAACTTCCAGAGGCAGAGGCCCATGATGAAGTGGCTGAAGGCCATGACCAGGATGCCCTGCTCTCTGCCCCTCTCCTCCAGGTGCCTCTCTGCCAGCTGTGGTCAGAGCCCTGAGCCTTGCATAGCTGTGGTATGTCCTGGCTGGAGCCCTTGCCCTGAGATCCCAACTGTCCAAGGCTCAGGACTGTAGGTGGTGGAGGAACCCTGGGACCTTCTTTGTTTTCCTTAACTCAAGAATTCCTCCTGCTCTTTTAAATTGAATTGAGCAGGGGAGTTTTGCAGCTCTATTTTGTTGGATTTGGTTTTCTGTCCCCCTTGAAGTAGTCTGTTTTTGATTGGTGTGGAAAGATTTTCATAGAGGATTCAACTTTTGCTGCTTCTAAACTGTCATCTTGATTCCCTATTGATTATATCCTTTTTATGGTTCTTGTGAATTTTGTATTTGGACATCAAGTTTTCCATTTAGTTCTGGTCTTTTCTTTAGGAATGCTTGGAAATCTTCCATTTTGTTAAGTGCCCATATTCTGACCTGAAAGTATATAGTAAGTTTTGATGGGTAGGTGATTCTCGGTTGTAGATCCAATTCTCTTGCCTTCCTGAATATCATATTCCAAGCCTTGTGGTCCTCTAGTGTGGAAGCTGACAGATCCTGTGTAATCCTGACTGGGGCTCCTTGATATCTGGATTTATCTTTTTGGCAGCTTGCAATAATTTCTCCTTGGCTGGAAGCTCTTGAATTTGACTATAACATTCCTGGTGATTGTCTTTTGGGGATTTAATGTAGGGGGTAGTCTAGAATTATTTCAATGTCTATTTGGCCTTCTTGTTCAAGAATATCAGGGCAGTTTTCTTGGATAATTTCTTGTAATGGATGTCAAGGCTTTTATTTTGTTCCAGGCTTTCTGGTAGTCCAATAATTCTCAAATTGTCTCTCCTGTTTCTGTTTTCCAG
This sequence comes from Monodelphis domestica, assembly GCF_027887165.1. NCBI lineage: Eukaryota > Metazoa > Chordata > Mammalia > Didelphimorphia > Didelphidae > Monodelphis > Monodelphis domestica. The sequence goes on from NC_077229.1 coordinate 425,267,093, forward strand.
GTCATTTGTCTTTTTCAATGAGATATTTCATGTTTCCTTCTGTTTTTTTCCTTCTTTTGATTTTGCTTTATTAATTCTTGCTGTTGAGATCATTAGCTTCTCTTTGCCCAATTCTAGTCTTTAAAGACTGATTTTCAGCTATGATCTTTTGATTTCCCTTTTTGGTTTGGTCTATCCTGATTTTCATGGCTACCAGCAGGCCAATTCTAGTCTACAATTTGCTTATTACTTCATTTGATTTCTGTGCCTCTTTTTCCATGTGGGCAATTTTGTTTTTTAGCTGTTATTTTCTTTTTTGTATTACTTTCATTTCTTTTCCCCACTTTTATTCCTATTTTTCTTCTATCTTTCTTACTTGCTTCTTTAACTTCTTTTTGAGTTCCTTGAGAGCTTGTGACCAATTTCCATTGGGGGGGGGGGGAGAGTTTGGATGTGTTTGCTTGTTTGTCACTCTCTGCTGTTGCTTCTATATTTGGCTCTTTTTCTCCATAGAAATTATTCAGGGTCAAGAGTTTTTTTGCTGTTATTTTTTTTTTTTTTTGCCAGTAGTGGGTTGGAGTTTCTGCAGCTTGATTGTTTTCTTAGTTTCTGTAATGCAGGGTGTTGCCTTGGTAGTATCTTCCCTTTTCAGCCAGAAGCCTGAGTGAGGGCAGGTAGATCTGTGATGTTCTTTGTATAGCACATTTTAAAGCGTTTTGCCCTAAGACTATCTTTATAACCTCTGCTGTCTCAGCTGTGTCCACCCTTGTTTCTACCCAAGCTCTGCACTCTACTGCCCAGGCTCCATGCTCCTCAGTCTCAAGTCTCACTGCCAATGCCTTGCACCACTGTCAGGGATAAGTCTATGGTGCTTTCAGTCAGTGCCCAAAACTTTAGAGATTGCCTGTCTTCACTCTGACTCTGGAGTGGTAGGTAGTATAGGGGAAGGGAGATCAGCTTGTGCTTTGATAAGTGCAGTTTTGTCCCCGTATAGCATGGGAATCCCCAAACACTGCCTACCTTTAAAGCTGAGTACTGTGGGAGAGTACCTTTACTTGTCCAATTTTGATTTCTATCCTTCTGAGACACTTTGTAATGATTGGTTAGAAGGAGATTCAGAAGGCTTCTGCTCCTATGCCACTATCTTAGCTTTGTCCCAAAATAAATATTCTGCAAAAATCTTACTTAAATGCTCATCATACTATGAAGGGAATCCTGCATTTCTAAGGGGTTATGGCATTGGGGCAAAAGTTCCACTGGGTATGACCAAGCTGGAAAGACTTGGTTTTGGAAAGAGTATGTTAATTGTGCTATTAAAGTTATGTGATCACATCAACAACGAAAACAAAGAGTATAGTCCTAGCGACAGATTTTGTCTGCTGCTTAAGGACCAATATAGATAAATATGGTTCTGGTAATATATTTTAACTGAGAACCAGATGGGTTAAAGCAATCAAATTAAATGTGGATGTGAACATAGAGAAACAGGTCCAATATTACATTGCTAGAGCAGCTGTGAATTGTTTAAAAAAAAAACCCAAAGGAAAAAACCAAGATGGAAATATACATTAAATACACAGTAAAGTTGTTCATACTCATGGACCTAGGGATCCCGTATGCATGAAAGTATTCATGAAAGTTCTGTTGGTAATGACAAAATAACTGGAAAAAACACAAATGCAATAAATGGGAGAAATGGCAAAATAGATTGTGATATTTGAATGTAATGGATTATATTATTAGAAATGACAATTTAGAAATATAAAGAAAAGGGAAATATATGGAAGTGAAAAGAGAATAAGAATAATACACACTATAATTACATTAAAAAAATTACAGTCACAATATCAAAAGAATATCCAAGTAAAATAAATCCAAAGGGAACTCAAAACCAGAGGATATTTATATTAGCACACATATAGAATTTACACATTTTAAAATAAATTGTAAACAATGTGGAGTTTTGAGTTTTGCACACAATTTTTTTAATGTACTTGTTTAAATGTTTTTTGATGATGGTGGTGGTTATTAAGTAAAAAAAAGAGTTAAACTATTGTATCCCAATATTACTGTGTGTCTTTATGTACTGTCTGAGGACTGGAGAAGCCAAGAATGGAGTCCATGACTATCAGATACTATGGCCACTAGGTACTAAATTCTTTGCTCTTGGTGATCAATGAAACAAATGACAGAAATTCCTGTGTGACCTCTGTCTGCTTTTGCAGTGATAGTGACAATTTTTAGACTGCTTATAATGATTAGCTATAATTTTTATTCTACAGAAAAAGCTAGTATGTTACCTCTTAATATCACAAGGTCACAGTGCCATTTTGGATAATCAATTATTTAGCTCTATGGCCTAGAATTTCTATCTAATGAAAACTTCTTTCTTGCTAGACCATATAAGATAATACCCCTTCTGAATTATCTCACGAGCTTGGTACTTGAATGTTGTAAGCTGGGCTTAAGGTACCCTTTTGGTCTATACCAGTGATGGTGAACATTTTAGAGATCCAGTGCCCAAACTGCAACCCTCATGCTGCATGTGAGCTCTCAGCCTTACTCTAGACAGGAGAAGGAGGAAGTGCTCCTATTAAGTTGCTCAGCAGAGGGGTGGGTGATTAGAGAAATGTCCTTAGGCATGGAGAAGAGGAGGGGAGCATCTCCTCCTGGTACTCTCTAGCACGTGTGCCATAGGTTCACCAACAGGGGTCTATATCTTTAAAGCGAAAGCTATGAAGTCCTTATTGGTATGATTACTAATAGTCAGTAGACTCAGCAAAAATTAACTAAGGCAACATCATAAGAATGACAGTAATATACATTCACTCCAAAAGTCTAAGGCTTACTCTTCTACAGATACATACAGTATTATTGGAATGAGGGGAAATATGCATCACTGGTAGAGAGGCACACAAGTAAGAAACATACACAGCCAAGGCAACTTACACCTCCAGGGCTAGGCAGGCCGCTTAGTAGGGTTCTCTAGTAATTTCAGTAGAAATGGGAGCCATGAAATTGTATTCAAGGATCTGTGCAGACTGCACACTGACTTAATTTTAAAATTTAATCTTTTATTTTGTTAAATATTTACCAATTACATCTTAATTTGGTTTGTGCTACACAGGAGTATTATAAGTCACATGTTTGATACATTTGCCTTAGGCCTACTCTGTAGCTTAACTCTTGACAGCTCTCTCAAATCTATAGCTGGCTTTCTTCTCTGCTGCCAGTCATTTGCAAGGCACCATGGCTAATAGCATGAGGGAGGAAAAAAGAAATTTCCTCTTTTCTCTCCAGCCCATCTGGTTGTTCTCTGATAAAGGTCTAAGAGGAAAGGGCCAGGGCCATATCCTATTATGGACTAATTTCTTTTTTCTACAGCTGGCTCTTTTTTGCTGCCTAGAAGTATATTCCTTATATTTCCTAAATAAGTATGTCTCTATTTTGAAGGATCCTTCTAACCCAATGGCTGACTGCCATTCTAATCCCATCAAGAAAAACTTGACTTTTCATAAAGTGATAACAAAGTAAAAACTCTGCTTTGCACTTAGTTTAGGCCATTTGCACTATCCATTGTCTGCCTCATACCTTCTAATATTTCACCAAGGGGTGGTGTGTCATCCCTACCTAATTCTTTTCATCCCCACTATAGACTCATAACAATTCAATAGCAAATACATTTAATGAAGTCATGAAGTTATGTAAATAACAAGGAATCAACTGGTAAGCTTCATCCACCAATCATCTATGCCTTCAGGGGAGTTATGATATTAGGAAAAGGAAATCATCACTTTAGAATTCAAGGTCCCATTAATAAATGTTTAGAGTGCAGTGCTGTTTGCCTCAAGAGTTTCTTTCCTAGGAGTCTCCCATAACAGAGTAGGAAATGGTTGAAACTACTTACCTTAGTGCTGGAGAATCATATTTTAGTTTCATCTCCTGTCTAGAGAATCACTCTACTTGGTCATTTACCTCTGGCAGTCCAACTTTAAACTCTTACCGTATAGAAAAATTCCCCAGTACAGTCTTCATCTGGTGACATTTCCATACTATAGACTTAAATACACTCTGGGAAACATAGTCCCAAGAATCTCTCATAGTGACTGATGTTCTCTAGGCCCCAACCATATTGAGGTCTTGGGTACATGCCCTTCATGCTGGCTCAGAAGAATGGAAAGATATGAAGATGAAATTCTGAGGCTTTAGGTAAGCAGGCTAGTCAACAAGCATTTTTAGTACTTAACAATGTGCCAAGGTACTGCACTGAGACCTATGGATACAAAGAAAGGCAAAAAAGTCCCTGCTCTCAATGAGTGTATATTCTAAATGAGAGAGACAACATACAAAGGTATGTACAAAGGTACATACAAAGTGCATCCAGAGTAGATAATCTAAGAAGGGATATCATCTGGAGGGTTCAGAAATGACCTCTTGCAGAAGGTGAAGTTTGACTTGAATTAGAAAGTAGAGAAACTAGAGTGGAGGTATGGGGGCAGAACACTGTAGACATGAGGATCAGCCACTACAAAGGATATAGTCATTGTCTATGCAGGCAGCCAACATAGCTGTATTGTAGAATGCACAGAGAGGAGGAAGGTACAAGAAAAAGGACAGGTAGGAAAAGGGCAGGTAACAAAGTGCTTGAAATGCCAAACCAAGGAGTTTACTTAATATCCAGGAAATAAAGGGAATTACTGTAGTTTGCTGAACAGGGGAGTGAAAAGGTCAAAGACCTCTGTTTTAGAAAAATCACTAACACCTGAGCAGAGGATGAATTAGAGTGGGGAGAGACTTGAGACAGACAGACCAGTAAAAGAGGCTGTCAGAACAGTCCTGGTAAGTGATAAGGATTTTAATCGGGGCTGTGGCTATATGAAAGGAGACAAACATATATTTTGAAAGTAAAAAGATTTGGTAATGGATTAGATAAATGGAACAAGTGAGAATGAAGAGTTAAGGATGATATTAAGGTTGTAGGTGTCCTTAATAATAAGGGAAATTAGGAAGGTTGAGGGAGGGGAAGCAATGTGTCCAATTTGGAACACATTGAGCCTGAGATACCATAGGGATATCCTGTTTGAGAAATGCAAGAGGCAGATGGAGATGTGAGATTAGGTCTGGGATATACAGATCTGGGAATCAGCTACACACATATGATAACTGAGTTCACAAAAGTTGATGAGATCACCAAGGGAAAAAAGATAAAAGTAAAAAGAGAAGGGAACCTAGGGCAGAGCCTTGGGGGAACAGTCAGGGATAGAGGGTGTAGTCAGATATGAAGAACAAGCTAAGGAGCCTGAGGAGATAAGACCATAAGGGTAGAATCAGGAGAAAGCAGTGTTATTAAGCCTAGTGAGCTTCTGGAAGGTGATGATCCATAATGCCAAATGCTGCAAGAGAGGTTAAGAAGATGAAAACTGAGAAAAGAAAATTGGATTTGGCAATTAAAGAGATCAGTGGTAATTTTAGAGAAGGCAATTTCAGTTGATGAAAAGTCAAATTGCAGAGAATTTGGAATAGAGAGAAGTGGAGGCAACAATTACAGATAATTTTTTTCAGGGAAATATAGGGCAATGGTTAGCAGGAGTAGCAGACTGAGGTTTTTGTTTTTTAAAATAGGGGAAATATGGGTTAGCTTGTAGGTAGTATAGGAGGTGACTGGGAGAGTTAAAATAGAAAAAATACGATAGTGGTTGCAATTTGCTAGATTAGTTGAAAGATGATTGTGTATGTTTTGTTGTGTTTGATTTGCATATGGGTTTGCTCAGCAGATGACCTCTTCATACGAAACCAGTATGAAGAGAAAATGGAGAAAGAATAACAATCAAAATTGAATGTTGCAAAATTATAATGACCAAGTCTACTTTCAGAGAAGAATAAGACACTCTTAACCTTCCCTTCTTTGCAGTGTTGACTATGTAAATAGCAAACTACTTAAAATGTCTAACTTTGATGTGCTGATCATTTTTTCTCTTTTTTTTCTCCTTTTTAACAAATTCTAGGGAGTATGATTTGCCTTTAGTCACCATTCTCCATTTTTTGGAATTACAGAGGAAAGGATAAAAGTCTTTTAACTTGCCTGAGAAAGAAAACTAGGAAGGCTGTTTTTCCAGGGGCCAACTTCCTCAGAGGAGTTTAGAAAGCTTCTCTTTATCAAGTTTCCTTCCCACCAAAAACTGCTTAGTTCATTTAGTCTCTACATTCAGATTTATTTGGGAGTCTCTACTTTGGGGGGAGTTTATAATGTTTTCAATAAAGAATCCTTTCGTTTATTTGAGATCCAAGCTAGACATCCCTATTTGGACATGGAAATTCGGAAAATGAATTTCCTTTTGTGTCCCAGGGCAACCATAGCCGATTCTGGATCACTTCCTTTTAACCCCCACAAAGACACACTCCCACACAGAATGATAAATTAGAGACATTGGTTTTTGAGAACACTTGGCCAAAACAGAAATAGAACATACTGTTTGAAATAAGGAACAGGAAGTAGACACTTTCAGAGAGCTGGCACTAAGTAAAAGATGCCAGAGTGAGAATTTCAACAATGTGGCCTCCATCATTCTCCTAAAAATTCAGCGTCACAGCAATGGCCTTTCATGGCCAGGTGACCTCCCCCCACATCAAATTATACTTTCATCCTATCCCTAGTCTTGCTTGCTTCTAGTGAGATTTATAATCTACTCTTTTGATGAGGGGAAAGAGGGACTTTCTTTTCTGGGAGCAGTCATAACTCCCAAATGTTCTAAGATTAGTGATTTTTATCTTCTTTGCCAGCTTTTGTCTCGGTGGAATTTCAGTTCCTCGGGTCTTGGGGAAGATGTGGAGAGCAAATACATTCATTCAAGGGATACAGAATAAAAACAAAATATTGCAAAACTTTTTTGAAATGATACAATTGCTATTCCCTGTGATTTCTGAAAAACCCTTACCTTCTAAGTCTTAGAATTGATACTAAATATAGTTTCCAATGCAGGAGAACAGTAAGGGCTAGGCAACTGGGGTTGAAGTAACTTTTCCAGGGTCACACAACTAGAAGTGTCTGAGGACAGATCTGAATGCCAGTGATTTTTGAAAGATCATGCACAATTGGAGGTGTTATATGACCAAAGAAGGGCAAATGCACTGAAGTGACATCCCTTTCATTTTGCATATGGCTTTTTAAAAGTAAAATCTTAAAATATATCAATGTTCTCTTCTAGAAGATAAATTTAATAATTTGGTGGCAAATGAGCTTTTTTACTTTTTAATTAAAATGTTCAAGTTTCCCGATATTCCTTGGGAGCTTTAAAAACTTTGTTAACCAACATAATCCTATGTACAGATATATTTAGTACATGAATGAGTAGTGAGTGAACTGGTAGCAAATGATTAGCTAAATTGGAAGGAGAACTTAGACTTCAAGTTTGTTGCCTGTCTTTGCAATAAATTATAATGATAAAGTTTAAAAAAATGTTGAATTTTCCAAAGAGGGAAGAAGGTAAAATCTGCAAGGCTGTTAAAGCTCAACTTTAATTACTGGGAAAATTCTGGAAAGTATTACTAAATGGATAATTTGTGAAAAAGTACACCAGAATATCTGATTTCCTTATTTGATGGACTTGTTACTAGGCTGGTAAAACTAATACATCATGGTAATAATTGACATTTATAGATATTTTAAGGCTTGTGAATAACCTTACTTGAACCATATAACATTACTGTGAAGTACGAGTATTATCCTTATTTTATAGATGGGGAAACTGAAGCCCAGATATAGATATTTTGAGAAGTAGGATTCAAACTCAGCTTTATCCAGATTCCAAGTGAAGCACTCTTTATACTATTCTGGCTCTATGGATCAGAGATACACTTTAGATGCAGTATATTTTGAAATTTTTGCCAAACATTCGACAAAGTCTCTCCATGCTTGATGACAATATGGCAGAGTGGATTCAAAAATGGGAGTGATCAGTCTTAAAAAATAATCAATCAACAAGCATTTATTTAAGACCTACTATGTGCCAAGCATTATGGATACAAAGACAAAAATTACTATTGCATTAATCTTTTCATCAGGCAGATAATACATACATATTTAAGTATACACAAAATAAACAACAAACAAGGAAATTCTGGGGTAGGCATAGCAACTGGATCAAGGGGGTAGATTAGGAAGTTTGTTTAGGAAGTGGGCTTAATTAGTCTCTAATTTATGTTTAGTAAATTTCAAGCAAGAATAGTATTTGTCAGGAGAGATTTCTCTGGCTCTATTCCCAAGAAAATGGTACCCATGAGCCCAAAGGAAAGCCACTGCCATAGAAGAAAAAAAAAAGAGACTGGGATAAGTTGTGACATTCATATAATTTTGGAAACTGGACATCAGAAAATCATTGTTTTCAAAATGTAACTGGCCATGCCTAGCTTTTTACAGAGCAAATTCATAACCTTAAAACCCTGATGTTAGGATGAGTACACAAAGAGCAAATAGTTTCTTACAAGCCAGGATCCTCTCTTTCCTCCTATCCTTTTTTTTTGTTTCAAATTTTTACAAGTTACTTCTGAACACATCCCCTTGTACTCCCCTTCACAGAGTAGCTCATGTAACAAAAACACTATCTAATGGTCTATGCAATGTCCTACAGCCAGTCTATTCCCCTTTCTCTAGGGCTAAGCTTTATTATTATAGTATGATTTTTTCTTTGATTCTTTCAATTTACATCATTGTAGTCATGATTTATAGTTTTCCTGGTTTTGTTTACATGAACTGTTATCTGTTCATGTAAGTCTTTCTCATGCTTCTCTAATGCACTGTCTCATACAGAACAGCAATATTCCAGTGTATCAGTGTACCACTATTTAGTAAGGAAATCTACAATCAATTGACATTTACTTTTTTTTTTTTGCTACAACAAAAAGGGCTTCTATGTCTATTTTGGTGAATATGGGACCTTCCTATTTTTTATCTCCTTGGTGGAGTCATTAGGTTAAAATCCTGAACATTTAAGCATTTGTTAAAAAGCACAATTCCAAAGTTTTCTAGAAAAACCAGACCATTTCACAGCTCCTACAACAGTGTACTATGTACCTAATTTTCCAAGGTCCTTCACTATATGTGCTTCAAAGAACTTGCCATCCACTGGGAGGATATTATGTATGAGGGTAGGAATTGGGAGAAATCAGACCTTTGATTTCATCAGTACAAGGAACTGGTGGCAACTCCCTCTACATAGATTAGTAAAGTCTACAAGTAAGACTCTAGGATTCTTGCAGAATTGGTTAAGACTAAGACAGAAGTTAATTGTGACTTGCTCATTGTCACAAAGTCACTGTCATTCATTGTGCCAGAGTAAGGACTTTATCAAGTCTTCCTGAGACTTAAGAAGAAATCTGATCAATACAATGACCAACTAGGATTCCAGGGGACCAATAATTGATACATGCTCACCAACTCCTGACAGTTGATGGACTCAAGATGTAGAATGATATTTTTGGACATGGCTAATGTGGCAATTTGTTTTGATTATGCATATGTTACAAGTGTTTCTCTGCTCCCCCCCCCCCCATGGTGGGTGAGAAAAAATGATGCTTAATTGGAGAGGGGAAAAGCTTTCTAGACTCCAAGGTCAGTCTATTCATTACAACTTCATTATGCCTCACACAACATATATATGTACTGTCATCCCTCTCTATATCACAGTTGGCTTATTATCATGGCTTCATTGTATCTCAGGTTTTTTCTAAAAAAAAAAAAATCATTCTGCATTGTGGAGTTTTCACTATATCATGGGATTTTGCAGATGAATATTGTACTGTACATAGTACACCACTATTGCTCCTACAAGTTTGCCTTGATTTTGTACACAGCACACTATTGGCTGATGGAATGAGAGGTGACCAACCTCAGTGCTGTGTTCTGTATTCTGGGTGCTAATTGGCTCAATGACTGCAGCATTAGTCTGTTTGCTCTCCCACACTGTGCGCATACAACATTCATCATCTCCTTGTCCACTTCACATCAATATCTGATCACTGTGTGTAGTGTTGCTCTGAGGTGTTGTGTTTTTGTGAAGTTTTCATAAAAGTTTGAATTTATTTCAAGCCCTATGCCATCCAAACATTCTGCACCTTCTAAGGCTTCTGGCAGTGAACCCAAGCACCAAATTACATGGTTTAAGAGCGTAGAAAGTGTTTATAAGTGTGGGAAAGGTTAATAAGAGTGTGGAAAAGCTTTATAGGAGAGTGGGAAGGATTTATAAAGTCTTAAAATATATACAGTAATAAAATAAATATACCACCATTACTTCAGATTTTCACCTATTGCAGGATCTCTGGAACATAACTCCCACGATAGGTGAGGGATCACTGTGTATATATATATATATACACAGTGATCCCTCACCTATATATATATATATATAAAACACAAAAGAAATTTCTAGAGGGAAAGAGTAAATTAGCTCAGGAAAGATCCGATTTAAGATGTGACAAAATGAAATGTGCATTGAAGGAAGCTAGGGATCCTAATAAGGGGAAGAAAGGCATACATTCTAGACATGGGGGGAGGGATGTGAGTGGGCAGGGAGAGGGTACTACCTGTGCAGAGGTATAATGTCACTTACAGGTATTGTAAGGGATTTATAGCAGAAGCAAACTAAAAGGAGACCCTGCAGGCCAATATTCCGAAGCACTTGGGAGTAGATTTGGCTGTCTTTGAAGGGAAAAGACTTTGAAGCTGTCAGGAAATTGGACCATCTTAAAGGAGTGGTTGAATGAGTGATTAGCTCACACTGGTGGATAGTGTGTGTGTGTGTTAATCATCATTCCCCTCTTGATCCTGTGTGGACCTGTAGAGCTACTCTTCTTACTGGGACTTTAGCTTGGCCCAAGAACTCCAGTTGTGTGAGATATTAGGCCCTTGGCTTCTGCTCCTATCAAACCCTCCTAAATCTTATTTGATATTTAGGAGTTAGTTTAGTATAGTTATAGGTAATAAGAAGTGTTTTAATCTCTGTTTTGGGTTAAGAGTTAGTTATTCCCTAATTCCCTTTTGCTAAAATAAACTGGTGTGTGTGTGTGTACTGTTTTGAACCCTTATTTAACCTACCCACTATTTCTTAGGGAACATCTAGCAGGTCAGTTTGTCTATAAATGCAGAAGATAGGAAAGGCAGTAACATGAAATAAGTAACATGGAAATAAGTAGGGACCATATTTTAAAGGACCTCAAGTTCCAGACTAAGAATTTTGCATTTTATCTGGAGTTAACAGGGAACCATTAAGATTTTTTTAGTAGAAGAGCAACACGATCAGATTTGTCCTTTTATAATATCCATTTGACAGTGAGCTATCTGGAGAATAGGTCAGAGGAGAGGTAGACTAGAAGAATAGAGGTTACTGAAGAATAATGAAAGAGGGGATATGCAACCTTGGAAAGGAGTGGTCAGAGATTATGGAGGTAAACCAACAAGACTGCAAGGTAAAGGATAGCAGCAAGGATGATTTTAGGATTGCTACAAACCTGGGTTAAATAGAAAGAAGGGTGGTACTTTTAACAGAAAGGATTTGGAGAAAGGATGGATTATAGGGGTGGGGGATGAGTTATTTTAGATAAAGATTTATATAGATAATTTCTAAAGATAATTAAACCCATGTAATCTGGTGAGGCCACTAAATGAATGAGTATAGAGAAAAAAGGACCTAGAACAGGGAGGGCCCAGAAGTAACCAACCAACCCTAAGTGGATGGGAAGGTGATGACTCAGAAAAAACAAAAACAAACAAACAAAAAAACAAAAAAAACTGAGAAAGATCAGAGAACCCAAAAAAGTTGATAAAACCAAAAGGAGTGTAGTTCAGAAGGGAAAGGAATCACATACTATATACCACACTGTGATAAGTGCTTTACAAATCTCATTCAAATCTCGCAATAAACTTGGAAAGTAGATGCTATTATTAATCCCATTTTGTAGTTGAGAAAACTGAGGCAAAGAAGCTAAATAGTCACACACTGACTAGTATCAGAAGCCAGATTTAAACTCATGCCTTCCTAACTCCAGGCCAATGCTCTATTCACTGTTCCATCCAGTTGCCTGTAGGCAGAAGGGGTTGGTCAACAGTGCTAAAAACTGAAGAAATTTTAGGTAACTTTTGTGATAGCAGTCCAAGCCCAGGTATCTCCTAACTTAAAGAGCCACATTTTTAACCATATTACACTAAATTTCCTTTTAGCTCTACACTATTCTGATCATTTAGTCCAACCCTTCATTATTTTACAAAGAAACTGGGACACAGAGATTAAATGTCTTGACAAAAGTTACAGTTAATGGAAAAAGCATTAGAGGACTTCCCCGGTTGAAAGTGGTTTTTTGACATTAAAGGCCTCAATACCATCAGTTATCTAAAAACTATTTTTTGGTCAGCCACCTCTATGTGGCTACAAAGTCCTTACGTTGTGTAATACAGGTGATTAACCTGATGACTTCTTTATGAGGATAAAATACATATTAATTACCATCTGTCTTTTTTACAAATTATAAATTCTTTTAAGGAAGAATTTATTGCTTACCTGTAGTTCCAAATTAAAAGGGTAAAAAGCCTGGCACTTATTAGATACTTTAAGATAGCATTTCTATTAAGTCTCAGAACAAATCTCTACTTTTATAATCATATTTTAGCTCAAATTCTACAAATCTCACTCTCTTGGAGCTATGCATATGAAAGCTAATCCTATCAAATTTGCACTGTAACCTCTGCCCTGAGATTACAGAATCTCAGAAGGAAACTGAGGTCTAGGTGCCTAGATCAAACTGTTCAACAATTCCTTCTTGCAGAGAACTCCAAAATTAGGGAGCACTCAACTCCTGAATCTATAAACATTTCCACACATGCTATATATACTCTTTAGCAGTCTTTTTTTTCAAGGAGAGGAAGTGCATTGTGGTATAATAGCTGACAACTACTTATATAGCAAGCAATTTACAACTATTATCTCATTTGATCCTCAACCCTTTAACATAGGTTCAGTTGTTATTATAATCCTTATTTTACTGAAGAAATTGAGGCTAAAAGAGGTTGGGACTTACCCATGTTTCTTCACAAAGATAGCATGTGCTAGAGGTGGAATTTCAACTCACATTTCTCCTGATTCTTGGTATACTATTTTTTTCCTAGACAACATCACCTCTAATGATGATGTACAGGACAGCACCAGAAGACCCGTTTTGCACTCATCTCCTATAGTATTTATTTACCAAGAAGTTTCCCTAGTTAACTTTAAGATCAAAAGGAAATCAGAGACATCGCTAAAAGATTACATTTTGAGCAGATTTTTCTTGGTGGTCTGCTTGAATTAGAAGGTAGCACAGAAACTGATAATTTCAAAATTTTAAGTGTAAAAAGTAATTGTGAAGTATAATCTTTCCCCCCTTTTAAGGAAGATTGCCTAAGGGGTAACTGGGGGAGAGATTTTAAAAGATATGTAAACTATCAATAACTCTATGGGAAATGTTCCAAATAATTAAAAGTAAGAGAAATTGGAAAATTAAAACTCAAGATTTCACCTCCTATCCTGGAAAAGAAGATAATATAAACAATGTTGAAGGACCTGTGGAAAATCAGGCACCTAGTGGTGATATGGTCCAATTAAAGAAAATACCATATCTATGTATCTATCAGTTTTAGAGACAGAGATCCTGGACTTTTATGTGTTCTTAGGAGATAACATCAGGAGAACATATATATCTTTCTAAAGAAAATCTTTAAAGTTTTCTTAGACTATCTTAGGGGGGGAAATTTTATTTTCCTCCTACAAAATGTAAATAGTTTGTAAATATAGACAGTCTATAATGTAATTTTTACATAACATATACATAGGTGTATTATATTTCTATAGAAATGTATAGTTAAATTGTTGCAAAGTTTTGATTTCATTAGTATAGCAAGTTGATTGAGTTTTAATGTAGTTATAGTTTTCTGTATTAGCGATAAGATAAGGTCTTAACATAGTAAAGCTTCATTTGAATTGTTCAAATAGGATTTGTAAGATGCAGTTTGCATGAGTTTTGCAGTTATTTTAGATAGACTAGTTTTTTTTAAATCAAGTTAAATTGGTTTTTGTAACTATTTTATTGTTTCAAGTTTTCATTTTGAATTTGTTAATTGTATGTTTTGCACTTGAATTTGTGCAAGTATGTTTTCATTGAAATTTCTTTTCTTTGATTAATATCCCAGTACAGCATAGATAATAAGATAAGCCTAAGATTCAGAATATTTTGTTTTAGGAAATATAATGTTAGGTATAGCTTTAGAATTACATAAAATAGTAAGCATATGGGAGAGATTTTTTTTCTCTCTTCATATGCTCAAAGGGGGGAAATTATAAGAATGATATTAGAAAATAAGTATTGTTATATTAGTTTAGAGATAAGAAGTAAAGGTGGCTTGAGAAAGAATTGGAGTTTGGAAGCAGATGAGGCTGTTAATTTCAAATGTTGACAGTTTAACTTTTTTTCTGTGACAGTTACTCTCTTTGGGAGTGCCAGTTGGCAGTCACACACACAGACTCTTGCTCTGAGGGCTTTGAGGAGTTAATATGGCCCCTCCTTCCCCCCTGCCCCAGTCTGAGGTAAAGACCTGAAGAAGTTAAGTGTTTTCTTTTTCCAACTTGGGAAACACTATGGGATTATCTATTACTGTCTTCTAACCAGAGTCTCTTTAGTGTCCTTGTGCCTGGCCCTGAAGAGAAGTTCACATATAAGCTTCACTTCACTGACATAAACTGTGAGTGCAACAAGCAGAGTATCTAAATCAGTTTATAATCAATAATCAAATTCATTGCTTTATTAGTTTTTGTAAACTTGCCTTTAGTTTTTATACTAGCCTGGAAACAAATGACAGAAACAACAATCTCACCTGTCCAAAGTCAAAGCAGCATTCTTTGTAGGAGCAAACCTGAAAAACAATGTATGTATACCACAATGGGAGAATTAAGAGCACTTTATGGGTTGGGGGGAATGATAAAAAATTAGAGTGGTGTAAAAAATATAAAATATACAAACACATATTTAAGTCAACAAAGAGGCACCAACAAGATTCTTAAAAGTACCATTGTAAAATGGAAGAGTATGATAGTATTTGCCTATTTTTAAAATATTTTTCCATGTTTCCATGATTCATTTTCTTTCCCTCCCCCTTTCCAGAGCTGACAAGCAATTCCACTGGGTTGTACAAATGTTGTCACTTGATATCTATTTCCATCTTATTCATTTTTGCTATAGAGCAATTTATTATTATTTTTAAGGCCTAAACTCCAAATCACATACCTATATATACATGTGATAGGTGATGCCATGTTTTGCTTTTGCATTTCTACTCCCAGTTATGACAGTATTTGCAACACTGTGCACTTCCTCCCCATTCTTAATTCTCTGTAAGAATGGAACATCTCTCTCCATTCTGTCTATCCCTTTATAGGGCAGAAAAATAAAGTGGAATTCAACTTGTTCCAATTTTATTTTAAAAAGCACTTAAGTGAAAGTTAGGGACATCAAATTGGACATTGGACTTGGGAGTCCCTTCAAACTCTAAAATGACTGTCCCATCAAAAACAACAATCTTTTCAACACAGAGATGAAAATTAATGAACTTAAAAAAAACCCACCCATCTAAACTGTGTCCATTCCTCCCTAAACTACCCTATCTTTATAGGTTGATTAAACAAAGAACCAAAGAGGCTGGGAAAACCAAAGAAAAAGAAAAGAAACAAGCATTATTAACACTTAGAAGGAGCAGAATTTAAGCATACTTTGAAGGACCAAGCTACATTGATCAACACAATTAATTTTTTTAAAATCCATAAGGCAAAGAAATACAGGATGAAAATTCTTATTTCAAATTATAATTACATTTTTGCATCAATTGATCCATGTGTTCCTTCTAGTGATATATGCAAAGTACTAGATACATGACCAAAAAATTAAAACTCCCATCTCCCCAAATTCCCCAGTGAAAGACCATTGTCCTTTCTCTCAGAGTTTGAAATCTCCTTCAGATTATTTTAAAATCGGTTATACTTCTGGCAAGATGCCTGGAATCTTAAGTCAGAAAACTTAGGGTGAAATTCAGAGCTCAATACTTAGTTGTTGTGTTAAACTAGGCAATAAAGGAGTCAATCAACAAGCATTAAACATCTAACATATGTCAAGTGCTGGGGATACAAAGACAAAAGTGTTCTGTAATCAGTTTCTTCAACTCTAAAATGGGAATATTTTTACCTCAAAGAATTGAAGTGTTTTGCAGACAATAAAATGCTACATATATGAGCTAATAGATTTCCATTTCTTTGTAATCTTATTTTATACATTAAAAAAAAACCAGCCTGCTAAAGACACAAAAGAACCCCTGCTTTTTAGACCATACTTTTATTATGAGTTGATGATACTGAGTTTCCACACCTTTCTCAAAATCATTTAAAAGTCAAAACAAGGTGGATCCAGTTCTCCCAGCACCCAGAAGATAAAAGTTCCTAAAGAGCATGGACTTTTGCACACAGTAGGCACTTAATGCCACTGAATGAACTAAAAGCAAATCCAGGAAAATGAGAAGCTACCCCCACTGAAATAACTTTTCCTTGATACTAAATACCCAAATTTAAGCAATGTTTCAGTAGGAAGAAGCCATACTGGAAGGGCATATTAAACCAGTCAACATTGGATTATTCCAAGGCATAGCTAATCCATGGCAGCACAGTGCCATCCTCCCCCCTTAAATCAACTACCCTTAGTCTGGTGATTCCTTAAGTATCATCTATGAGTTTATTACAAATACATACATATTTTCCCACTCAACCTCTGAGCAAAGGAAAAGTTAATATTCTTAACATCAGTTATAAAGAGTGCCTGCACTAGAAATAAAAGGCTACACCTTGCCCAGAATGATTTTCAGCAGAAAATTTACATGCTGTCTTAAGCACCTAAAGAACTATTTTCAAACACATTTTATAAGTCTATATTATACTCGTAAACAATAAACAATGCAAAGCACCAGTCTGTCCATCTCTCCATAGGTTAGCAAAAAAACTTGGGTATACAAATATATTTGTGTACCCTTACCAACTACTTTATGGGCAAAACTCAATGTTAATTTCCTATCGGACTAGTCCTATTTTTATTTTAGGCATTGATTGGATCTTGAACATTTAATGAATGGAAAACAAGTCTTATTTTAAAAATGATTTACAAATGGTTGGCATTTGCAAAATACAAGTACTATATTCATTAGCTATTCCATTCCTACCTTCTCTCCAACCCTATTTTGTTAACTACAGAAAACTCACATTTTTCTAAGTACCTCTTCATTTCCACACTTAAGCATTGATGATTCATGGATGACTTAAATCTCTATCCAATATTCTAGTCTTCTAATGAACGCTGTGGTATTTCTCACCTCTTGGGGAAACAGTATTAAATCAAAAGTAGAACCCATTACTTTTCTTGGGTATCTGATTAGAACACATTTAGGGGCTTTGCATTCAAATAGGGAAATATTTACAATCTATTTAGTTTCAGCTTTATATCCATAAGTTTCCTAAAACATTTTAAAAAATTGGGCTTGTAATCTTCATTCTGAATGTATTGACATTGGTCAGCTTGCTTAGTATTTTGATTTGAGTGTATCCTCAAAACTGGATAAGCCTTTTTCTGGGGATTGTGCAGCCTATAAAGGAAGCACAACTAGATGTTTTCCCGGTTCTGATATTATTTAATATACATTAAAATTCATGCAAAAATGCCAAAGTGTATGTAGAACTTTCTACTGTGCTGGGAGGTGATAAAAATCTAAACTTCATTGTTATTAATCTTCTTTACATTAAAAAAAAAAACAACCCTTTACCTTTTATCTTAGAATCAATGCTAAGTATTTGTTGCAAGGCAGAAGAGTGGAAAAGGCTAGGCAATTGAGGTTAAGTGACTTGCCTACAGTCCCAGTTGGTATCTGAGGCCATGTTTGAATCCAGAACTTCTCATCTCTAAGGTTAACTTTTTATCCACTAGCTGTCTAGCTGCCCATCTTCTTTACATTCCTTCTTTTTAAAAAAACTACCTTCCTTCTTAGAATCAATACTCTGTATTGGCTCTCAAGGAAGAATGGTAAAAGCTAGGCAAAGGTGGTAAGTGACTTGCTCAGGGTCACACAGCTAGGAAGTGTCTCTGAAGGCACATTTGAACCTAGGACCTCACTGTCAATTTACAAAACCGCTTAGTTGCCCCATCTCTTTATTTCTTAACAAGCTTCTTTCTCAACAAATTATTTTCATTATTTTCTTAGTTTTTACTCAAATTAAATTGTTTAATATAGCTCCAAGATGATATGGTATAGGGGCAAGGCTGCTGAACTTCAGAGTCAAGTTCAAATTGATTCAAATTTTGGCTCCTTTTGAGTTGTGTGACCACAGGCAAGTCAGAGCAGCTAGAAATGATATTTCATAATGGATTATTTACAAATGATTAGCATTTGAAAAATACATGTTGCATACTTTGTACACTATTCCTCCCTTCCAGCAACTGAATAATCAGTTGGTACAATAATAATGATGGAATGAGTGCTTATATCTCCCTCCCCCATTTTTGTTCTCAGTAATCTTTCCCTTATCCCGTACAAAATTACTTCAAATAAGGTTCAATATTTTTTTATGAAATAGTATTTGTATTTTGGGAGGGGGGAATAAAAAAAAGGAGTATAGTATAACTGAAAAGAGTTAGGAGGTTTCAAGTCCTAGTTCTTGCCTTAATTACCTGTATGAATTTGGATAAACCATGATGAACCTTAGTTTCCTAATCTGTAAAATGAGATTATGTGCATTACTTACCTGATTGGGTTGTGAGAACTGAATGAGAAAATGTAGGTAAAACACTATATGTATGTAAAATAAAAAATTTGTAAATCAATATTGAAATATAAGCTATTATAGTTTTAATCAAATAAATACCTTTAGATGGTAAAAGTAAAATATCTAAGCCAATTTAATTACAATGGCATCCTTCCCTCCTATTCCTTGGAAAGGGCAGAAAGTGCTCTGTATTTTAAAGGTGTATCAAAATATCTATATCTACATTGCTAATTATCTCTTAAGTGGTGTTCAAAGGCTTCTCAACCTATATAAGGACTAGACATGGTACTTGACCTATTGTCAAAATGAGGAGTAACAGTGGAGTGGCTCCATTCCCTTACCCCCATAAAAAGCAAAATCAGATTTAAGAGCTATATGTTCACTGATTTAGTTAGGCTAAATTTCTGACAGACCTGGATTTTCTAGTTGTAAAATATCAGGTATATCTGGTTCCAGAATAAAATTTTAAGGTCCATATTAAGACGATGAAATACTATGTAGCAAATAGAAATTAATGAAATGAAAAAATGAGCTTGAGAAAATGAACTCTACTTAAATTGGTGTGAAAATATTAGAAAAAAGTTTAGGAATTATGTAAGTCTTATATTTCTCTTGGGTTATCCTAAAATAGCAAAACAAGCAGTAGCTGGTTTTAGTCTATTCTATTCATATATTCTAAGCATATATGTTCTGCATTCTGACATATACTAAAGAGCATTTGTCAATCTCTATCATAAAATAATTTTATGGCCGTCAGACAATAATGTTCATTTTCAGAGTTTATGGTAATTTCTTCTAAAATGAATACTTAAAAGTTTTGAAACCACTTTTCTTTTCTTTTAAAAACAATGCAGCAATTCCTCTCAAAATTACCAAGTCAATTATACTCTAAGAACACTATTCAGCCATGAATCCTTTCAATGGTACCTAACAAATTAAGTACACTTTTTACTTCAAGGATTTTACATAATACTATTAAGAAAAGTATAAAAAAGAGTAAATAGCGACTTTCCTAAAACTATCATTCCAAAGTGTAAATAGTCTTAAAAATCAGTTCATCTCACTCTAAAAAAACCCCCCCAAAATGGCAATAAAAAGAACAGTCAGATTTTGTTATCAGTAAAGAAAGGTATAGCACCACTATTGTACACTAAAATAGTAGCTGTGGTACAACAGGATCGAAGACTTTTTTTTAAAGAGGAAAACCCATAAAAGAAAATTTTCATTTGGTAATAAATGTGTCATGCTACTTCAAATTGCCAATGACAAGATGAAAACAGCAAGGAGAATACATTCAAGTTAATGGAAACAAGTCTTTATTAAGTAACTTTTAATATCAGAAAAATAAAACTCTTATAATTCTCTTTACAGCAAATATATAATATCAGTGCTTTGGCCATCTTCAGTTAAAGGCCCTTTATCATAAAATATATGGTTTTTAAACTTTACTCAAATTGAATTTATAATCCCTATGACCTCCCTACATATACATAACAAAAAAGTGTAGTAAAATTAGCAAATACTAAACTATATTGATAGTTTTATCATTCTTAGTTTGTAGTTTATAGAAATGGTACACGCACCTAATATATGTCGATTCCTTGGCTTATTAGTTGCAGTGTACGATGCAATAAAATACAAAATACATGCTTGGTGAACATTCGTTCATATCTACAAGACGGCAGCTAAAGATTAGGCTTCAATACTGACATTTAACTATCCTACAAGCAATTAGCATTAAAGGTATGCATTACATCATAATATGCCATCAAGGCAACTTTTATACTGAAAAAAATCAAAATAAAAACCGTTATTTGTAAACTTTTATACGAAATGTAACTCTTCAAGTGGAAATAAAAAATAAAATTTGTTTATTTACTAGTTCAATACACATAGGATTTCATTTTTTTCTGTTATACCGAGAAAAAATGCTCTTTTGCGCCTTGGGAAAATAATGCTTCAAAAATAATTAGTAGAAAAAATCCGTTGGGATACCGTTTTGTCCTTTTTGATGTCAACACAGATTTGGGGTTGTACTGAGGATGATGAAAGTTAAAGACATCCACAGGTTGAAATGTAAAAGCTCATTTTAAATAAATCTTTCCTTATGATTGGAAATAGTTTTGAAATGAAGTAAACTGATTGCAGGTTATTGTCACAGCTGCTTTTTATGTATTATGCTAAGGGCATTGTTATCCCTCCCGCCCCCCCCCTCCCTTGATTACTAAAAATAAAATATATTTATAATGTGCAAGACAAATATGGATTGAACATAAAAATGTTTCACATTTAGATCTATATACTCTCTAAAAGTAATTAATAATAGCTTGATCGGACTAATGAATGGAATGTTAGCATCCTCACTATTAGCCAAAATATGTGCACCCCAAAGCTCTTAGTGAAATGAGAAAAATCCAAATAGATTTTTCCACATTACATTAAGAGAAACATTGGGTAGGAATTCACAATTGAGACAAATCCATTCCTGATCCTCTGATCACACCATCCACAAGAAATCTGGGCGAGATGAAGGTCAATGTAGCAGTTTTCTTCCCAAATTATTAAACAGTGATCTATTCAACTGCCACCAGCCCTATCCATTCCAATAAGTCAAAACTATGCATTAAAAAGTTACTTGCAATCCTGCAGAATTAGGCATAAGTTGTTGTAAAATAAAAAACCTGTTTTTCAAAACTGGCAGTGTAAAGAAGGCAGCACTGGAAGTGTCTGATAGATCAATAATGCCAAGTACCCTCCATAAACTTTTAATATGGTTAGGCTACGGGACTTATCGCCTTCAAATATTGGAAGTCACAACTTCTCTCTTAGGCCTATAAAGCCGATCATCTCTGTTGTTATGAAAGCTGAGTTGAACTCAACTTTTAATCAATCTTACATGAGCTATGTCTCTGTTTATTAGAATAGTACTTAAAACCAAACTAGTAGACAGAGACCACCTAGGTTTAGTGTTACCATAGCAGCCTTTTAGAAAATACAAGTTTACTAACAACTTTAGCCTAATCCCAATAAAGCCTGATAACAGTCATAAGAATTCATTAGGAAGTTTACTGGGGGTACCATTATACCCATGCTTTTAAGAGTCCATATAGAGATATAATATTATGTATATATATATATTTAAGAGTGAATTTGGATTGCCTGAGTAACAGCTGTCTGGCAAACTGGACATGATGGCGTTCTCTTTTCACAGATCTTGTTGGCACATTCCATGCAGAAGAGGTTGTGGCCACATGGAACTAGGGCAGCAATAACTTCATTCTCAAAGCAAATCACACAATCGTGCTTTCGTCTTGATTCTGGAGGTGAACTAGATGTGGAACCACCATTGGAAGAGGAGTAACTGTTGGTACCATTAGAAAAAGCAGGGATATATATTGGAAGGCCAACATGGTTGCCCGTACTAGGTGGGTCACTCCTAACCCTCCGAGCAAGTGGATGTTCTATGCCTTCAGGAAACGTGGGAGAGAGCCGAGGAGTTGATGGCTGACTTCCTCTACGCTGAGTCTTCATGTTACCAGAAGGGTCACCACCAAAACCAGAGAGTGGGTTAACTGGTTCAAAAGGAGTCCAGATAGTTTGGGAGGATGTTGGTAAAGAGTCAAAGGCAGGAGAATCAACTGCAAGATCTTCTGAGCCCACAGATGGTAGTGTTTCTCCAAACCAAAAGTTTCCTGTGCTGAATGGGCTTGTTGGACTGAAGTCTGCCAACCTATTGCTTCCAAAGTAAGAATCGGTAGAACCACTTCCCAAAGAACTGGAGCTATCATTTCGATAATTGGATATCATTCTGGTACGGCTCGGAGGAACTGGATTTGAAGAGAGCCATGCTGAGCTAAGGGTGCCCCCTTCAAAGCTCACATCTGTACCATTGTAATGGAAATCATTCTCTTCATTTAGCTCAATGTAGTTTCCAGTACGCATGGCAATATGCATTTCAATTTCTTCACGTGCTCGGTCTACATTTTCTGGCATACCTGTCACCTCAAAGACAGGCTCCTTATCTCTGCTTGGAGTAACTATATATGTGTGGGTCTGCTGCTGAATCCTTTTAATTGTTGCTCCTTTGGGTCCAACCACCAGTCCTACAACACGATAAGGTACTCTGACTTGGACTGTAGTCTGACCTGGCAAGTTAGGTGTGCATGGTAACCCCCCTAGTGCAGGACCATTTTTGTTGCGAGATGCTCGAATCATAGAGAAGTGCTCAGCAGCTGAGAGAATTTCCCTTTTGGCCATGGCCACATCTTCTTTCCGTCCAGTGACAACAAAAATAGGTTCTTCACCACGTACAGGTGTTTTGATATATGTATTTGTCTTGGCCCTTAGTGCTTTAATTTTACAACCTAAGAGAAAAAGAAAAAAAAAACCTTTAGTGGGGCAGGGAGAGAGGATCCAAGGATCAACATTCTTTTTAATGTTTTGTAAAGCCAAAAGACTTGTTGTGTTGGAACCAGAGGGAAACTGTTAATGCTTTTCTATTTTGAAAACTGCCAATTGCTCTTTTCCCTGTCAACTATGCAAGATTATTATATAGTCTTTGATAAGAGATTAGGGAAATGGCACATGATCTTTACTAGAAGGACACTCTTATGCTTAGAACAGGCCACTATTAAGGACTTTGACCAAGCAAAAGAAAATACTTGTGAGAATGATGACATCACTAAAAAACTGAGGGAGCTGGAAGAGATGCTACTATTAGGAAAGTAGTTTTAGTTAAATAAGATGTGTGTATATACCACAATTATGATAACTGAATCATTGAAACAACAGAACATGAGTGGGTTTCCCCCCCTCCCCCCCACTGTCCAAACTGCCAATCTGGATTAATTAAGATATTACCCTGTTGTACAGGCTAACTACAAACTCTACAATTCCAATAATAATTGTAGCACATAAATTTATAGAATGCTGATTCAAAAAGCACCTGAAAATTGTAAATTGTCAAGTATAGCACAGGGGGTTTGAGTACATGGTTCTTTGAAACACTCATAAGCAGAGATACTAATTCAAGGTCAATTATTTGTCTTGAGAATATACCTAATAGTCTTGCTAATTTAAAAACAGTTTAGTTTTGTTTATGAATACAATGCCAGTGTTAAGATACTATAATCACTATTACACACAGGAAAACTAGGTCAACTACTTGTAATTACAATAGGATAATTCAATTCAATAAGTATTTATGGAGTATTTATTCTGTGCCTGGCACTAGGAGGATACAAAGATTAAAAAAAAATCACCTCCCCCAAATCTACTACACAGTTCCCTATCCTTTGAGGATCTTACAAATTCTCCTAGGAGAAAACATGTATGCAAGTAAGCAGCTACAAGTACATACAGAGAAAATATAAAGTAGTTTTGTAGACAAGGAAGCCAGAGAGCACTAAAAACTACAAAGATCAAGGAGGTCTGAAGGCATCTGAATTGAGTTTTGAAGAAAGCTAGGGATTCTGTTAAGAAAAGGGGAAGAGGTAAAGTATTTGGGGGGTGGCAGGCTGTGCAAACACAAGATGATAGGTGAATATCACCTATGGGAGATGTAGGGCAATCTGGTTAGAGCATAAAGTGGAAGTGAGGGGAGAACAAGTTATTATAACACTCTGGAAAGACAGAACGAAGCCAGACTATGAAGGACTTTAAATGGAAACAGAGGAGTTTGTATTTTATCCCAACTGCAATTAGGAGTCACTGTAGCTTCTTAAACAAGAATTGATATTTTTAGATATGGATGAGGAAGACAGATTGAGGAAAGGAGAAATCTAAATTATTTCGGTTATATATCCTAATTCTTATATATCAAAACTGCAAGCACTGGAAGAATGTGGAAAGAAAAAGTTAAAGGTGGGTGTCAAGCAATGATTATACAGCATGACATCAAATTTCTGTCATTACACTACAGGAAGCATGGTGCTATGCTTTTGTTTTGCATCCAGCTCAAACTGGAGTGGGTAGGTTAGGAGTGTCTGTAATCAGTATTAAATAATAGCCTTCCACATAATCTATAATAATAACATGTAATAAAGACCTTACTTTATAAAATTTATTGAATTCCAAGGTCAGAAACCTGGAACATCAGCATTCAAACTCATTTAAGCCATAATAATTAAGAGATTCAAGAACGGGACCACTCAAAATTTCAAAACAAAAGAAATCCACTCATATTAACATAAAAGGAATGGTATTCTTACTTTTTATGTTATCTTAATTCAATGGTGAATTTCAAAAGTGATTAAATCACTTCTAGAATATAAAAAATGGTATTATTTTTCCCTATTGGCTGTTACATGGAATATCTAATACTTATTTCTTTTCCTTGTTCTATCCCGAAACCTTCCTCCCAAGCCAATACTTTTAAAACCATTGCAAAGTTTTAATTCTAAGGCAGAAGAATAGTAAAAGCTAGGCAACTGAGGTCAAGTATGAGGCCATATTTGACTCAGGTCCTTTTGACTTCTGGACTGTTGCTCTATGCTATCTCTTGTTAATACTTCTGATGGCTAAGAAGAAATATTTGCTTTATTTGATCAATGGAAAACCAATTCTCTACTTAGGAACAGCTGTCAAGCTAAGAGACAAATGCAATAAATGGATACAGTTAAGAGAGTAAAAGGATGTTTGGAGATCATGGGCAAGAAATTCTAACAACAATTCTCTTACTCATGGTGGGAGTTTGTCATTTCTATACCTAAGTTATCTTTCAATTGTAAAAAAATGAATTAACTTGATACTAGGGAAGTGAAATGGTGTGCAAAGAGGGAAAAAAGGGAGGAAGATATTAAAAGTGAGAATGACTTTTCCCTCCTTTCAGGTAGGGTTCCAGTGAGATACTGAAGCCATGTGTACACCAGATAAACACAAAGAGCTTAGGAAAATTGGTGAAGTCAAGGACTTGAACCAGCTTTAATTAACTAGGAGTACATTTAGCTGAATGTAAAAAAGACCAGGATAGAAGTTGAAAATGAACAAACAATATTGAGTGGAAAAATATCTAGTAGAAATAAAATGAACCCATCTAACACTACCAGGGCAATAGCGGAATTCTGTCTTATATAATGGTAAAATATCTGTTTGTTAGGAAATTAGAAGGGCAGCAAAATGGTGAAAAGACTAGGGGGAAAAAGGCAGCTCATGATACTATGTGTAGGAATATTGGGTCTGGTTTATACCAATAAACCAGATCAACACTATTGGATAAGTTTATCAAGAAGTGAAGAAGAAAATGGAATAGAATAAAAATGCCCTGGGAGCTTATATGTAGATGAAGTATAGGGAAATTGAGGCAGCATTAGACTAAGTCAGATTTGATGGTCATTACTGAAATATTAGATCCAAAGATCTGGTCTCAGCCTTGCCTTGCCTCTTAGCTTCTATGTAAAATTTTCACTTGACCTTTCAAAAAGGGACAGCAATGAAACTGTGCACATAGGAAAAACTATAAATGTTGTTTCTTAGGGAAAGGATCCTTAACTTTTTCTTTTAAATCATGAAGCAAGGTATCCTAAGAGACAGCATGTGCCATGCAAGTCAAAGCACCACTACCACCATACCTCCCCATCTCAGACAGACACAGATAGTCCAGGATCTTTAACCCAAGAATCTTTGGAATAGCCATGATTCCACCAACCTACATCCAGTATTTATCATTCTGGGAAACAGCCTCTGTGGAGATGTAGAGTATCAGGTGCAATAGCTATATAAAGAAAGGAAGACTGATCCCTTCTTTCACCTTATTTTCTCCTCCCTCCCACATTATGTACTCTTTGGTCCATTGATGATGTTAGATATTCTAAACACAAGACTCTCCAAATTCATTTCCACTAGCTCTCCTTCATGCCTGGAACTCCCTTTTCCCAATTGGTTTCTCAAGCCTCAGTCTAAATCCCCATCATACAATAAACCTTTCCACTTCCTTTCTTAATCTTAGTTCCTTTCCTTTGAGATTATCTCCAAATTATCATGTATCTATCATGTCTGATATATAGCTGTTTGCATGCTAATTCATTACACTGTGAGTTCCTTAAAAGCAGGGACTAGTTGAGTTGGACTTTATTTTTTTGGCCTTTTTTCACATCCCTCAGTGTTAGCACAGAACCTAGCACAATGTAGTTACTGCCTTGGTGAATAGCCAGTGTGCCCAAAACTATAAAGATAGGAACTGAAAATGCTGTGCATGGGGAACAGTAAAAGTAATCCATTTGGTTCTAGCGAAGTGTGAGAGGGAGTAATATATATTTAATCTACCTGAAAAAATAGGCTGGAGTCAGATTGGGAAGGGCTTTATCTTATAGATAATGGGGATCCTATAAAGCTTCTAAATAAGAATGAAAGTGTTAGGGATTCTTAGTAGAGTTATAATCAAATGAGCACCAAGTGTGTGCCAAAATTACAGAGATATAAAGGAAGGAAAAGGGGAGTTTCTGTCCTTAGGGAGCTCACAATACAACAGGGGAGAAAAATTAGTATTAAAAAAGCTATAGACAGGATATATAGGAAATAATTAATAGAGGGAAGGCACCAAGATAAAGGTTTGAAAGAGCTTCTGGTAGAAGGTGAAATTCTTGCTGAGATTTGAAGAAAGCCAGGGAAGTTATAGCAGATTTTTCCTATCTTTTCCAATAGCAAAGTAAATATTTCTTTATTATTTCCTGAGCAAGAGGTGGGGGATGGGGTTGAGAGATAAGAATGCAAACTCGGGGCAAATGGCAAGATACCAGAAGATGGTGGGTTGGATGGATGTGATCAGAATGATAAATTCTGGTTTCACTTCTACCACCTCAACAGCTAGGACAATTGAGAGGATTAATTATTTCAAGTCCAGGCCCAGAGGTAGAGCAAATTAACATTACTAGAGTAGGGAAGAAGGATTTCTGGGAAGTCCAGAGACCCACTGCTGCTCCTGCTAGTTAGAGGTGGGGCAAACTGAGCAGGAGGTTTCCTACAGTCAAGTGGCCAGTTTTGGGTGTTAGAATTTCATCTTCTTCAAGGACAGTTTTCATTAAAATCCAAATTCCTCAGGATTTGTTTTTGTCCTTATCCCAAAAAACTAAAGATCAGCCAAATTGGTTCACTATACTTCCCCAGTTATCTATGCCTCATGGCATCTTCAACGACCCATTTGTAGAGGTCAGATAAAACAAAAAACAAATCACAGAGATCACAGCAGAAAAACCCACTGGATTGGAAATCAGTATACACGAATTACTTGGTTTCCTTCAAGCCTCATCTAAAATTGTACCATCTATAGCAGTGATGGTGAACCTTTTAGAGATGGAGTGCTGTTCCTGCCCCTCCATACTGCATGTGATGCCCCACCTCCACACCAAATGTGGGGTGCACTCTGCTCTCCCCACTTACCCCACATAGGGCTACTGGGTGGAGCAGTGGGTGAAGTGAGAAATATCCTCAGTGAGTGTAGAGAGGGGTAGGGGAGTGGCCCTAGTACTCTGCAGCATTAGTTGTTCACCTTACCCCTTGTGCTCTCCCACTGGCTGTTGGGCAGAACTATGGGGGACATGAAAAAATGTCATCTGGCATGGTGGAGAGGGGGGAGGGGAGCAGCTCTACAGGAGTCCCTTTGCCTTTCTAGTAACAAACTTGAGCCTTTGTTTTCTCAGATATAAAATTCGGGTAATAATAATAAATAGCACATCCTCTTTAGGGTTGTTGTGAAAATCAAATGAGAGATTTGTTGGGTTTTTGGCATTTTAAAAGCACTTGGCACTATGCCTGGCACATAGTAGGCACTATATAAATTTTTGTTTCTTCCCTACCCATTTACCCTTTCAGATCATATGTAATTCTTTTCTATACTTTTCTTATAAATCCTTATAAACTCTTATAAATCTACCCAACTAGAGGATTTTCTATAATTTGTTATTGTTTTCAGCAGACTACTACACAATTGATGTGTTCTTTTTTACTATTTTCCTTTTCTGAACTTTACCTCGATGTGACAAATTTATGCCAAAATAAAGTCAAGTAAATTGAGCTACTTAATTCCCACAAAACCATTAAACAGAGTATTACATTAAGTTCAGCCATTATAACTAGGACGTGTTAAAGCATTTCAAAACATTGAGAATTGTGCTTTCTTAAGAACAAAATGAAGGCTTGAACCTTAAAAATTAACAGTTAAAGTAGGTTTGGTTTTATACTGTGATATTTAGCAAATTACAATCAACAGACTGTTAATAATTTTGTTAAAGGGTGTGAATATTACAGTTCCATGATCTGTTTTTAGCTGACAAGTTTGTATTTTGCATTACTAGTTAAATTATACACATTGTATTAAAGACTTTCTAAAATATTCAACATTGAATAACTTGAGAAACCTGAAATTTTCTTTAAAATAATTGAAAGTTCTTAAAATTTCCTCCTGTTGCTATATCATAAATGAAGTGAAACCATGTCCTTTTAGATGTGCATATAATTTGTGAAGCTCAATTCTTTTACTTCTTGAAAAGTTTGTTGGATAATGTGGTAATTTGTTTTGGTTGACTGCCATACATATGTGTAACAGGAATTTTGTTACAAATGAGCACCAGATATTGATTCTTCACACGATCAACTTAAAAAACTTTGAATAAGGTTAAACGATTTCTCAGGTTCACATAGCTAGTGTCTAGGGTCAAATATGAACTCAGACAGCCCTCCCTCCCCATTTAGCTCTCTATCCTTTGTACCCTCAGCTATCTCCAAATTGCAAAGTTGGCAGGTGATGAATCCATTGAAGTATTAAGAGTATAAAGTAGCTCTTAAGAAGACAGTTTTTAAGTCAAATGTGTATTTAGCAGAAAGTCAAAAGACCTCAAACAATTTAACTACTGCTTCAGCATATTTAGAAAAATTATTCTCTGAACAGCCCCTTGAATTCAACTCATGTGATACAATCAAAAGGGTTGGGGAAAAACATTAAAAAAAACAAACTAGAAAATAGTAGAAATACTAATTTAAAATTGCATTCAATACTGTGAGGAATACTAAAATGGCATTTCCTAACAAACTGGTTGCTCTGAACAGTTTCTCACAGGCTAATTTTATTCCTATTTATAAATTGGGAAAGCAGGGAGGTTAAGTGATTAAAATGCTATAATTTTACATATGCAGTAGAATTAAGTTCTAAGTCTTTATTGTTATCTTCTCCCAGGTTTCCAAAACTTGAAACACACACACACACACACACACACACACACACACACACACACACACACACACACACAGAGTAAGCAATCACCACTTGGACTTCTGGGTATCGCTATAAGCAGGTTAATCTATTATTAGTGTCACAGTTACAGAAACTTAGTTCCCAGCTTATTTAAATTTACTTCAGATTTTTTAAATAGTATATTGTTGCAAACTTATGTTTTTGTCCATTCTCATTTCCCCTCGCTCTTCTCTCCCTACATGCTCCCAAGAGGATTGTAGTTCCCCTTTATGGGACTTGGGGGTGATGGACTTCATTTTCAGAAACCCGTCCTTCTGTAAAATGCAATCTCCAGAAACTCTCACTTCCTCAGATAATTTCTGACCCTGGCTTCAGAACATCATGGAAACCATCATACCCTCAGGGTCAGGTAATCTTCCCCCTACCTTTCTTCCTTTTTATATATAAGGCGACCCGACCCCCCCCCCCCCCCCATTATTAACTCCATTAAGAGAAAGACTATTAAAAACCTTCGGATGTTTTGTACTTATCTCTTGAACTTATCACTAAAGTGTGTGGAATCCAGTAGACAAAGTTTATTGACTCCAACTCTGACCTTCCCCTTCCTACTACTACTATTTCTATTACAAGACCCTTTAACTCCTAAATTTCTTTATTATTTGTCCTGGAATTTTCTGACAGCATTACCACCACTTCCTAGCTGGCTTCTATTCTGGCCTATTCTGGCTTCCTTCAAGTCCTAGCTAAAAACCTCACCTTCCACAAGAAGGCTTTTCAGATACTCCTCAGCCTCAATGCTAAATGCCTTCCCTCTGCTGATCAACTCCAAATTACCTCGTATTACATCTTGTTATATATTAACTGTTTGCATGATGTCTCTCCTATTAGAGTGACTTGTCTTTTTGGTATCTCCAACACTTAGGGTACAGTACCAATAACATAGTAGGTGCTTGTTGACTGGCCTTTGAAAGTGAATCTGAATTTTAAAATGAGAACTGTGATAAACTATATAAATTTGAAAGATTGATCAAAAACACAAACAATATCCAAAAGCTAACAAATTTTTCTTTCCAAATATTTTAATCTAGTTAAAAGAAGTAGTGTAAAGGAGAAGACAAATGATAACTGACAATATAAGACTGTAAAAAAGAGGCTGATTCATGAATTTGTTAACTGAGGTTCTAGGCAAGAACTGGCTCTTCTATTCTTTGTCAATGGTGATTCACCTCTTTTCTGATATACACAGATAACACCCTCACTACTGGCTTCAAGGACCATTGTTTAGGGCAAACTATCTCCCCTTAAAAAAAGCAGCAGGCCTTCATCTGTTTGTGCCTCGGACCTATATTATACAAGAGTTGATACTTAGGCTAGCAAAACTTCTTCCACACATTTAATCCCTCATTATTTTAATAGAAATCAGTTTTATGAAAAGACCAAAGGGGGGAGGGGCACACAGCTAGGTGACTCAGTAAATGTGGTCCTGGGATCAAATTTGGTCTCAGCTACTTCTTAGCTGTATGGCCCTGGGAAAGTAACTCAATCTCCCATTGCCTAACCCTTACTGCTCTTCTGCTTTGGAACCAATACATAGTATTTATTCTAAGGTAGAA
This sequence comes from Monodelphis domestica, assembly GCF_027887165.1. Classification (NCBI taxonomy): domain Eukaryota; kingdom Metazoa; phylum Chordata; class Mammalia; order Didelphimorphia; family Didelphidae; genus Monodelphis; species Monodelphis domestica. Next base: position 425,298,739 of record NC_077229.1, read on the forward strand.
GGCAAGGTTTAGGGGAAAAAAGGGGGTGGTGTCAAATTAATTGGTCTTTTGTAAATTTGTGTGACCTCATGAATGTGAACTAGTTAAGAGACCATTTTTCATTCCCCTCCATCTTTCTGGGGTTAAAAAAAAAGCTAATAAAACAATTTAGAGTAAAGCACAACAAAACCCACTGGATAGTTGGGACCCAATTGGAAATTTTACCTTTAAAGTTTTAACAGTCTAATCACATAAAGATTTGTCCACATTATCCTAAAAACAAGAGTAAACCAGACTAGGATTATTTCCTGATTAAGTAGTAAACTATACTTAAAAATTGTATATAGAAAATCGCATAATTAGTTTTCTTAAATTAAAACGTCAGAATTAAGTATTTTTTCAGCCCATTGCATCAGAGGTTAATAGTACAAAAGGCCAATAATAACAAGAGATTTTACTTCTCTTTGCCAATCACTTGCCATGTGATCTTAAGTAGTACATTTGTAAAATGGGATATGACCACTTGCCTAAGTGGTCACAAGTCTATTGTGAAGCTAAAATGAAAATAAATTTGATTATGTTTTGAAAATAGATAAAACACCAAAGAAACACAAGGAACATATCAACATCTTCTCGAGAAATGGGACTCAATTTTATTAGATATTATAATGAACACACATTAAAAGAAATTGCCAGAAAGCTGTAGCTATGAAGTCAGATATTCCTCCAGATTGGATGAAATTCCTGTGGCTTTGAAGGGTAGGATATCCCAAGGTTTCCATAAGTGCTGCAAAGAGGCATATTGCTAAGAAAAAGCCAGGGCATAATATTTTTACTGTTTTTACTACAATGCTCAGAAAGCCATGGGATTTAGCCATGATCTTCATCAATCAAAAATCAAATATTATGCACCCATGTTCAAAGTATTGGGGATATAAATAGATTAAAATAATTGTCCTCAAGGAACTTTTCCAGTTAAAAAATGGAAATTAATGGGAAAGCAGTATTTCATTGTGCAAACATTTTATATGGTTCTTTGTTTAATCTCTAAAAAGCAGTCACTGGTTTTTATTATAATTTATGGATTTATGTACTTTAACCAGATAATCTATTTTCATGTCTTTTTGCTTATATATGTAAAATGTAACTTAAAATATAGTTTTCAACAGTAAATACTTCATTTCTAACTTATTTTAATAATTCAATTTCAAACCAATTTGGTCCTCTTACTTACAAATTTAAGATTTAAAAATAATATCTTAAAAAAAAAAAAAGCATACAAACTACCATGATGTCCCTCCTCCTGGTTCTCCAAAATAGGACATGCCAAACTTTTCAGCTCAGAGGATAGATATGCCCTATAGTGTGAAATTACTTTATTTTATAACAAAACAAATTTGAAGATACAGAAACACATTTTCTTTATACTCCAACATCCACATTCAGCAAAATTCAATTTAAATGCTTATTTTAGATGCAAAGTATTCTGGAGAAAGAAAAACAATTATTGACCTCAGGAAGCTTATAGTCAATCAGTGAGGGGTAGAAAAAGAAGATATGCACAAATAAATGATTTATTAAAGAACATTAAAAAGTTCTATTGTATTTGCACAGAATAATCATTAAAGAGTTTCTATTAAGAAAAGCATCCCCTTTAGTTACTGAATAACAAGGCAGCATTAATTTGTGCATTCATTCACATCATTATAGTTAAGAAGATCAGCACCACCATTAGAAAACTATTTTCAGACTTAATTTTTGCAAATCTCTATGGTAACCACGCATAGCACTCTAAAAGGAAAGTAGAAAGCATATAGGCCACTAGGGAAGCACAAGAAATGAAATTTGTTATGTTCTGTTTCTTAAAATTCCTATCAATAGATGATTCAAAAGAGATGATCATATAGACAATCTAGTGACAATCTAGTGTTTCCTAAAATGAAAATTTGTTTTCTTCAGTAGTACCTTTATAAATCTACATGTATTAACACACTGTATTGTGGGATGCATACTGAAAGTCTTAAAATAGAATATTTCCTACATTTTATTTAATTTCTTATTTATTTTGTTAAAATTTTTAATTACTTTGTAATTGATTCTTAGGCTACTGAGGAATTGCTGATGGCCAAGCATTTTGACTCAGTAAATAATGATGAACATCCACATTATTGTTTCCTTTTCAATTTCAAAATCTTTAAGAGGACAAATATGGCATCCCTCCTTTACTATGCAATAGTAGTAGATACTCATAAATAAACCTGAACAAATTGCCAAAGTTGTGACTCTGGGGAAAAGATGATAAAAGAGGGGGAAAAAGGTGAAGCAGCAATAATGATGGATAATGAATAAAAATTAGATTTAGGAGCCTCACCTCCCAGTTGCATAGTAAAAAGTGCTTTCTCATTCACTTCAACTAATCCTCAGAACATCCCTTTAAAATATATGGGATAGGGACTTTCTCCTTCCACCAAAAGCTCAGTAAAGTTAAAAAGAGACTTGTTGAACATCAGAGAGTTTGGCAGAACTTCATTGAATAGAGTTGAATATTCTTTACATGATACCTATACTACACTGCCTGTGCAGAAGCAAAAATGGCAAGTTGAAGGAAATTGGAAGTTGACAATGTGTATATTTCAGTAAAATTAAAAAGATCATATTCCAGAAACTGCTTGTTGAATTAGAACTTTCACAAAACATATTCAGTTTGCTTAAAGAACAAAACACTTGATATGAAAGCACTATATTCCAAAACAGCAGCAAGCATTTTCTGGTGGCAAAGTGCTCCCTTTTCTATAAAAGGTTAAGAAATCAGTGATAAATTATGCAAAACAATCAAAGGATCTCCAGGGATCCTTATGTAGATTAGAGGGCCTTGTACCTCCAACTAGAGGTTGACACCATAGATTTACAGGATAGTACTACATAAAGGCCAACCTTCAAAAGAACAAACCAAGAAGTTTTCAGACACTTGAACTACTTGAATAATTGTCTAGGTGGCTGACAACTATGGGGTAGGTAGACAAAACACTCTTCAAATGCAACTGTTTTTATTTTCCACTTCCTCTCCAGTGAATATTTCTCATTAGCTGAATAAGGCAGGAAGAAAAGGCAACAGAATTTCCACCCACATGCAAAACAATTACAGTCACTTAGTCTTTCCCAATAGTTGCTAGTGCAAACTGATCTATTAAGATAAAACTTATAAATGATCTCAAAGCATTTTTATTCAAGTTGTTTATTAAATTTCATATAGTCAATGATGATTTCTATAAGCCTAACTAAAGCATCTGAAATCAGTAATTAACCAAAAAACCATTATCTTTCTGCAAACATAATATACTATTAATAGTGAATATTGAAATAGGAACTGGACCTATGATTTCACCATGTTTAAGGAACTCAAAGGTAAGTAAATTCCCTTTGAAACCATAGATCAGAACCTTCTCAGAAATTTATCATCTTAGAGAACAGCCTAGAGGGTAATAAGGGTTAAGGACCATGTCCATTTTCACATAACCTAGCATGTGTTAATCAATCAACATTTATTAAGAAGATACTCAAACCCAGATTTTTTTCTAGCTTCCAAACTAGATTATCTTATTGGGTTACCCTTCCTCTTTATTCCTCATCTCTTCCTCTTAAATTGATTTAGGTTTATGCATTCTATTTGTCACAGAGAATGAGATTTCTGGTAATGTAATTCAAGTCATAAAGTTAGGCCTTTTTTCTAAGATAGAAGAAAAGCCAGGGCTAAGGCAATTGGAGTTAAGTGCACACATGTGAATTTAACAAACGGTAACTGTTGTTTCAGCCAATCACTTATGAAATGATCAACATAGCACAGAAATTAATATTTTATTCCAGGCTTTCCTAGGGATTTGTACTAAATTTAAAATTTTCATCTATGATATGATACTTAAAGGAATTATCATGTAGATGGCAAATGTAGGAGGCATGGCTAACACTGGATGACAGTCAAGTTCCAAAAATATTTTGAAGGGTTAAAATGTTGGCCAAATCTTAAAAAAAAAAAGTGGAACACAGCTAAAAGTAAAATGGAAAGTTGTGGGTTGTGAGCTCCATCAATGGAGGAAACCCTCAAGTACATAAGACCACAGATTTACCTATATGAATAAAGGTAAACTCTTATACCCATGCAAAAAAAAAAAAAAAGCAAGTTTACTGGGACAAGTTGGGGGGAAGTTAGGCTAGAAAACAGCATGTATTTAAAAAGATTTTTGTGTTTTATTATACTTGCAAATTCAAGCAGGCAATTACAACTAATCACTGTAGTTTGCATTTAAGGAGATGATAGTACAACTGTATTCTTTAGATCTCAGCTGGGGTACTGAAACTGTCAGATTTTACAATGGAAGATAAAGGTATTTGTTATGCTCTTACAATGTACCTTTACAAGAACCATGCCAAGTCTTTTACAAATACTATTTTATTTGAACCCCCTAACAATCCTGTGTATTGGGTGCTATCAAAATCCCCAGTTTATTATTGAAGAAACTGAGGTAAACAAGATATTTAGCAATTTGCCCAGGGAGACTTGCTAGTTGTTTAAGTGTCTGAGGCCAAGTCTGAAATTGAGTCTTCCTGTTTCCAGGCCAGACTTTTATGCATAGTGCCATGGATGAAAGGCATGCTCCCTCTCCCCCAAGCTGAATTATGGCCAAAGGAGGGCAACTAGGATCAAGTCAAAGATCAACTGAAGTAAATGGAGACATTTAAACTGGTCAAAGATAAGATTATGGTGGAGTGGAGAGGAGAGGCAGAGTAGAAAATGACAGCAGTCTTTCAAATATGTGAAAGCTCAGCTGGTGGAAGAGGAAAAATTTTCTTAAGACTGAAGTCATTCAAAGGTGGGCTGCCTTAAGAGGTAGTAAGTTTCTCCCTTTAATGGGAATGGTAACTTGTTAGGTATACTATAGAGGAAGATTCTTGTTCAGGCACAGGTTTGATCTAAGAATTTGTAATTTATTACTGTGTCCTTGAAGACTTGGAAATTCTCTGGGTCTCATTTGTAAAATGGGAGGGGGGGGGGCCCTAGATTATTTCTAAGATCTCATGATTCTAATACCTGTTGTTCCTATCCTAATATAATTATAAATAGCATGTAATAACTACAGTTTAGCTATATTAAAAACCAAAAGCTGATCTACAAAGAGAATCTTAACTAGAACTGCCTCAGGAAACTGGGAAGAAACTCAAAGCAATTACTTCACAATTATGGCAACACATACCATACTTGTGGTCAATAAATAAGTGATGTTCCATTTGTAGAGTATTTAAAGGAAGAGAACTGAAGAGAATTTAAGGAACTATTGTCCATCTGTAAGTTCCTTAGAACTTAGTATCTTGTTCATTAATTAAAAGCATGCAAAGTCTCATTTTTGACTTTCAAAATTTCTCATAATCTACCCCCTCTTACTTTTTCTGCCTTCTTACACTTTAATTCCCTAATATATACTTTTACATCCAGTGACACTGGTCTCCTGGCTGTTTCGTAGACTCTTCCCCATCTCTCAACCGCAGATATTTTCTAGAGCTGTCCCCCCACCCATGCCTGGAGCACTCTTCCTTCTTATCCTACCTACAGACTTCCTGGTTTCCTTTAAGTCCCAACTAAAATCCAGTCTTCTACAAGAGAAACTTCCCAACCTCTTACAATTCTAGTGTCTTCCCTTTGATAATTATTTCCTGTCTTGTATATTGATTGCTTGTTGTCTTTCTCATTAGATTGTGAGTTTCTTGAGGGCAGGGATTTTTTTTTTTGCCCCTCTGCATTCCCAAAGCATAGCACTGTGTCTGGCACAAAGTAAGAGGTTATAAATATTTACTGACTGATAGACTTTAGGGTGGACTGTAGTTAATATTGTAAGGGAAACCTTGAGTTACTAGGCAAGAAAACATCTCACCCAAAAGAAAAATTTAACAGTATTATAAACAAAACCTACCATTTAACATTCTACTACTTTTCTTTTAGTGCACTTTATATCTACCTCATGATGGACTTGACTGTCTCTGACACATTCTACCTAGAAAACTGCAATGGCTCCCTATTCCCTTAAGGATCCAGTATAAAATTCTATCTGGCATTTAAAGCTCTTCACAGCTTGGCACCTTCCACCCCTCTACACACTGATTCAACTACAGTGACCTTACTTACTTGCTGTTTCTAGGACATTCCATTCTATCTCTTGTTTCCATGTCTTTTGTAATGGCTATTCCTCATGCCAGGGAAAGCTCTTCCTCAGTTTCCCTGTTTCTTTAGAAATTCAATGTTTCCAGTTCCTCTAGTTGCTAAAGCCTATCCTTAAAAATTACAGTATTTACAAATTGCTTACTATCTCCAGTTTGATCTCATAATTTTAGAAAATGTGTGTTGAGAATTGTGTAACTGGAAAAATAAAATATATATTTAAAAAAGTGGAAACTGAAAAAATAAAATAAAACTATAACATAGGGATCAGTTCTGTAACAAAGTTAATCAGAACTGGCAAAAATAAAAAATTAGAGGGTCTGGTACATAGTTAAGAGTTTAATAAATGCTTACTGATTGACAAACCAATCCAACAAAATATGATTTCAGTGACAGGCATTGGGGATATAGACAAAAGCAGTACATGCCCTCTTGAAGCATACATTCTAAAGTTGGGAATGGATGTACAAGTAATCAATATAATTTGAGGAAAATTCATTAGCTAAGGGAACAACCCAAATGAATAAATATTTAGTGTTTTTTTCATGGCAAACTAATACCTTTACAAATGCAGACTTCAAGTTTTCCTAATTTTAGAGGTAATGTTTATTAAAGTGCCATGATATACTTTCATAACCCAATTTTATATGTATTTTACAATTATTAAGAGTTCTCATTTTTACCCTTTCTTTAATTACAGCCCACATTACTTTTCATTTCAAAATGAGAAAAAAAAATCTCAATATCGCCCCCCCCCCCCCATTTAAACATTTACAGATATCCACAATGCTGTGGGGATAAATTTGTTTTATTTATTTTTTTAATTTTTGAAAGAAACTAAACTGAGGGCTATTGACACAGAAAGGATCTTTATGATTCCCAACTCCATTTGTCCTACTATCTGCTTCTTAATTGAAGTCATAAATGTCTCCATTTGTGACATAATTCACAGAACTAATTAAGAGATGTTAAATAGCCTGATGGCTTCAGATAATGAATAAATGGTAGGAACATATATTCTTTAGGTAGGGCAAATTTTTTTTCATTTAAAAAAAAAAAGAATTCCAAGAATAGAACAAATAATCAAGCCCTAGTCATTAAAAAAAAGGGGGGAGAAATGAAAAGCCAGGCAGCATTGTGTATAAGAGAAACCTTTGACTTGGAGTCTGGAAGACCTGGGTTCAAAATCCATTTTAGTCACTAGCAGTGAGATCCTGGGCAAGTTAAGTAATCTCACTAGCTTCAGCCTCTCCTGTGAAATGAAGTTGTAATACACCCTAGAGGGTAAATATCAGATTTGGCAGATTTGGCCCCAAGGGCCATAGTTTGCTGACTCCTGTTATTGAGGAAAAATTACCACACTATTTAAAGGCAATACACTTTTATGAAAAAGCATTAATTATAGATCCCCTCTAATTCACTAATAAGTAAATGGGTAGGAAGACTGCTGTTACAGGAACTTCTTTAGGTCAATAACAGAAAACCAGATCTCAGGCCAGCCAAATGATATAAACCATGAGAAGGGGAATAATTCTGTGCTCTAAAATAAGATATAGAATAATTTAAAATAATCCCTCTCAAAGTTGTGACTTCAATGCTAAGAGGAAAAATAAATAACAAGTATGAATTTAAATTGTATCCACATCCTAAGAAACAGGATCCTGCTTCCTAGTTAACAAGAGTGTAGCTCTGGTTACTATATACTCCAGAAAATGATTTAAATAAAAGAGCACTTTCAATGAGGCTTTACTATTGCATTGTCCTTTGTCAAACCATGTGTTTTGAAGTCTGTACTTTTAGTTTGGAAAATATGGTCACAGTTAGCATTGCCCAAGGAGGAAAAAAAAAACCCCAGAACACCAATCTCATCTACTACCTCTTGAGATTCATACTATAGAGAAGCCTAGGATTAATTCATTTGACTTATGGGTTGTAGATTGAGTGTTGTAAATGAAAACCTGATTAATGTCAACTTCATAGTATTTTAAGCCAAAGGGGAAACAGTCAATGATAGACTATTAAAACTTAATGTGCCTTTCCAAACAAATATTCTGTAAAATAGAAAGCATTTTATCCATTACTTAATATCCTCACTTTATCTACATGGCATTCAATCCCAATTCAGTTGCATTTTATGGTCCCTTCCAGCCTTAGCTATTCTTTAACTCTGATTTAAAAGCCCTATTTTATAGTCAAAGAGGACTATGCCAACCATGGAATAGGCCCAGCAGCAGTTTCCTCCTTCCTCACTATGTTTGGTTCCATTTTTCCTGTCTTCTAGCTACATAACAAAATTCTTCCCCATCCATCCTTTAAGACCCAGCTCACATTCCAGTGGGACCACTACTCTTAAGCCACAGTTACTAAGTTGTATTATATAAGGTAAACTCTTACCTCAACTGCCATCTCATTTTGGCTGAATCATTTTTATAGCTCTTACACACTAGCTTGTATTCTACTTATTTGTACACATGGCAACTCTTACCCAGATCTTATAAGCTCCTTGAGGATAGAAACTAAATTCTAAATTTTGTAACCACCACTAACGGGTTACATTCCCTTCTAATCTCAGCACTCTGCCTCAAAGAGCTAAATACAACCTATTCAAGCTTAACTTTTCACACTGAAAGTAATGGTAACATAATAGATTTTGAGTCAGAAGACCTGGGTTTGAAAACAATTTACTACTGTGAGACACTTGAAGTCCCTTTCTTCTCATTTGTAAAAAGAGGGGTTGGATTCTAAATGAAGACTTTCTAATAAAGTGTCACAGATTGATTAGGCTAAAATTGTAGGACTCCTTTTCAGTGTTAGACTATGTCACCTTTGAATGGTACCACACCATAGAGTTGCAATGAGCCATCCAATCTCTACATTTCAGATGATTTTGCTTATTAAAATCCTAAAGGAATAAAGTGAGAAAATCTTGACATTTGAAACCACCATTTCAACAGAACTCTTATTTATGTGTACTTTAGACTACTTGGGAAAGATGAGCTCATTTGGGCTGCAGCGCCACCATCTCTTTTCATTTGACCCCAACAATGCTGTCAGCTAGGAAGAGCAAGAGTGGGTATGGCAAAAGATCTACCTAGTTAAAAACGTACCCAACTCTGGTAGGAGGCATTGGATGACTTTTATTTCTTTAATTACTATAGGCTACACAAAACAAATCTGCTCTTTTCCAAAAAGATGTATGATACTGGAAGTGCTTTGGGCCTCACATTCCCTTTACCTTCACAAATCTACTCCTGGAATGTGACATAGGTTCTTTGTCTGAACAATGTGGGAGGAGTTTGTGTGAAGTACTGAGGTGCTAGCAAAAGGAGAATTTACTAAATACTGTTTAAATACATACATTTATGAACCTTATTAACAGGAGTACATACTATAGTGGCACCATGGGTATATTTAATCGTGTTCTAAAAAAATATAAAGGTTTTATGTTGTCAGTATGAAGCCCTTTGGAAACACTCAAGAATCATTAAACCAATATACATGGATCATTATAGAAAAGGTTGCTCCTTCTCAAAGGCAAGTTTCTAAAGCAGAAATATGTATCACACCAATATTCCCTTAGTTTCAAAGTTAACTCATTCTGCACTGTTTGCTTTGGTCGATACACTAACTGAATAAACTACATAAAGAACACCGAAAACTGCTGGGTCCGGCTCTTACAAGGAAGTTCAGCAAAACCTTAATCATCTGCACGCTGGACGCTCCCCCCAGCCCGCGCATCCACTTCCCACCTACCTAACCCGCCTTTCCCCACCTTTTGTCACCAACACAGCAAAGTTAGAACTTATCCGCTTTTCTGAGTGGGGTCTCAGGACCATAAATGTCTTTTAGCTGAGGCGACATTAAAGAGGTCCCCGCGTTCTGAACCCCAAGTTCCCCCATCCCCACCGCACCCCCCCACCAGCCGGACATTCCGGCCTGGGGTCCCGCGACGCAGTCCCCAGACCTGAGAGAACTCTGGCTACCGAAAAGCGGAGGAGAGCCGGCGGGTGCCGGTGGGACGAGCCCCCCACCCCCGGACCCGTCTCTCCTCCTCACCACGCCCGCCCTCCTCCCCTCTCCTTTGTCCCCACTCCGGTCAGGAGCCCCGGCTACTACTCACCCTGGCGACCGACGATCTCGGCGACGTGCTCGGAGCTGGGCACCGGGACGCACTCAGTGGTGTTGACGCTCTTTCTCCGGAGGAGAGCCGCCTGCTCCCCGTTCAGCGCGGCTGCAGCCGCCGCCGCCCCCCCGCAGCCGCCGGGGCCGTAGGCGTGGGACAGCATCGCCGCCATCATGCCCTGGGGATCGTCCCCTCCGTATAGCACCCCGGCCGCCGCCGCCGCCGCCGCCGCCTCCCGAGCGTCGAAGCCCGGGGTAGGGAGCAGCACCGAGCCCAGGGACCCGCCCGGAATCGGGTGGCTCTGGGAGGTGGCGGCGGCGGCGGGCGGCGAGAGCAGCAGCAGCGGCGGCCGGTCCTGGTCCTCCTCCTCCTCGTCGTCCTCCTCTTCCAGGTCCTCCTCCTCCAGCAGGTCCCCGTCCACCTCTGCTTCCTCCTCCTCCTCTTCCTCCTCCTCTAGCTCCAGCCCTGCCGTCTCCGGGGCCCCGGGCCGGCCGGGGTGAGCCCGTTCCTCCGGGGACAATCCCACCATCCTCCGGGCCTGAGCTTGAGCCGCTGCCACCGCGGCCCGGAGCGACGGGTCGGTGGTGTCCGCCTGGCGGGGGTCGTCAAGGCCTAGCGCGGCCAGGCGCTCCCGCAGCAGGAGCCCGTCCCGCTCGGGCTCCGGACCCCCGGGGGGCGGCGGCGGCAGCGGCGGAGGGGGAGGCGGGGGCGGCGGCTGAGGCTGCGGCAGGGGGGCCGGGGCCGCCGCCAGGGCCAGGGCCGCGGAGCTGCCACTCGGCATCGCGGCGGAGGCGGCGGCGGCGGCAGCAGCGCGCTGTCAATGGCGGCGGCGGGAGACCGTGTCAGGCGAGGCGGGCGGCGAGCCCCATGACCGACCGGGCCCGGGCCCTGCTCAAAGCGCAAACACCTTTCCTCAGGGGAGCCGGCAGCGGCGGCCGGAGAGCGCCAGCGCCGCCCGGGGACCAGAGGAGGAGGAGAGAGAAGAGGAAGAAGAGGAGGAGGGACGGTGGCAGGGGAAAAGGAAAGGAGAAGGCGGGGTGGCTGAGGGTGGGGGCAGCGGCCGGCGGGCGGCCGGGCGGGCGGGCGGGCGGCGGCAGCGGCTGCGGCTCCTCTCTCAGGGTTTCTTTTGTTTCATGGCCCCAACCAGCCCCCGGCGCGCGCGGCGGAGGCGACGCCCCACGCCTCTCTCCGAATGAATCCGGCGCGCGCTGATTGGCCGCTTTCAAGCGCCGGCCGCCCGCCCACCTCCAGGAGAACCTAACCCTGTACCTTGCCCCACCCCCACCCCCCCTTTTGGGGCCCCACCCCCTTCCCGCCCTGGGCTCACTGATTGGACGACTGGGGTCTCGACGAGAACCCCGAACCCTTCTCCTTCCGCTCTCTCCCTTTGCCCCGCCCTCAACCCGCTCCAACTAAGGTAGGGAGATAGACTGTGATTGTTCTCTCTCCGCGTCACTCTTTGTGACGTTAAGGGGCGGGGGCGGGGAAAGGAGGAGGGACGAAGTCCCTGTGGTCGCCGGGGTGGTGGGGAGGGGAAGGGGCAGAGGCTTCCTGCGCCGGGGACCCGCAGGTTGGGCCTGCCTCTCTCTTCACGTTCTTCACACGCGCGGGTCAGGTGGGGTCGACCCGCCCCAAAGAGCCGAGGGGGCTTGGGCGGTGCTTGTGGGGAGAGGGCGGGGCATCAATGGAGAGCCTAGGCGCCGGTTTTCCCAGTGGACCAGAGGTAAGGCTCTCTGGGAGCTGAGTGCCTAGGGACTGTCGGCTGTGGCGGGGTTTCCCTTCCTGAATTGGGCGGGGAATCGGCGATCTGGGAACTCCGTTGCTGGTTCTCCCACGCTTAGCTGGTCTTGGTGCTTGGGAGTGTGCTCCCGAGCTTGTCGAAGTTCGGCTCGGAGAAAAGCCGAGAGCTCTCCTCACCTTTGGGAAACTTCTATCTGGCCGGACCCCCGCCTGCGGGGTCCCTTTCTCAGAGTTTCCTTTTCCACCACCTTCCCATTTGACTCTGTCTGAGGTACCTTCGCTGGCTCCCCTTAGGAGTCGCTGCCCTGCTTCCCCCGGCTCCGCAGGCAGTCCGGCGCGCCTCGTGGCCACCGCGTCCGGAGATGCTGCTTCGGCCCCTGGGCCGAGGGCTGCCCAGCCATTCAAAGACTTTAATAGAGAGAAATAGGATCATAGCGTTTAGAGCTGGGAAAGAGCTTAACAAGTCCAACAAGCCTATCCACTTATTTAAAAGGTGAGGTACAGCTTCCTGGCCCTTAGGCAGTTTTTTTGTATGCCACTAGTGAAACCTGCCGACTTCCCGTTTCTAAATAACGTTTGAAAACGAGCAAAGTAAAACACATAGTATTTCAGAGGAAACCAAGTTATTTAAAAAAAAAATGCGTATCAAGTTCACAACCCCTGGGCGAGAACTATGGTTAGATGACAAACCAAGTTCACACAAGTTAGTAGTTGTACCAAGGTCTGCTGACACTGGCTCTCTGCTTCCCCGTCGAACCCTTCACTTCTCTGTTCCCACCTCCAACGGAGTGTGTGTATGTGAGTATCCTCTTTGTGCAGTGCCGAACTGTTTATTATTTTTAAATTTCGTAACTTTGGGGGAATATTTGCATTTTCTTTGACAGCTCTTCCCCAAACAAAACAAAACCCTTCCGAATTAGAGGTTGCAGAAGGTAACATGGCTATTTGTGCTGCTCCAACCTTTCCCTGGACCTAAAGATATAATGCTGTATATCTGGCTGACAACTAATATTTTAATGCAGAGGTGTTTTTCTTTTTTCATTTTCTTTTTTTTTTAGCCTTAGGGTAAGAATTGGTTATTTGTAACACTTTTTTTGCTCTCACGTCTTTACTCCCAGGTATGGCATAAATGGTCATTGATTTACTTTTGTTAGTGCCCTTTTATTCACTTATAAATTTAAGTGATGTCGCTTCACTAAGTATTTGACAACTCAATGAAAAAATGTATATAGTAATTATCTTGGCATATGGAGGTTATATCCAGATAATTAAGATATTGGTGAATTGCTGTATGTGTATTTTACACATAAATCTAGAGAATCTCTTGCTTTACCTCTACAATAGATTTGCTATCTCAGCTTAATTTATAACCCATACTGAATCAGAGAAATTCCTGTAAGGTAAATAAGATTAAGGAAGTAAACCAAATAAAAACAGAACAGTGGTAACTCCCAGGGTATCCTAAGGGAAATTCCGTCTGTATTGGAACCCTGTATGGTTCAGAACCATGAGACTCCTTAGCATAATTGCTCCCCCCCCCCCCCCCCCCCAGCCTGATTCTGCCTCCCTTTGGCTTTGGATTCTTCTCCTTAGAGCCAAACAAAAACTGGTGTTATCATTCTCTTCTATTTTGGAGTAAGGAAATCCTGTCCTACTTTTCTTGGTCCAGGGAGGCTGGGGGGTGGGAGATGGGGCACTTGGAGAATAGATATTCCTAGGGGGCCTGATAGGGTTAAAAGATAAAAAAGTTCCATTCTCTTGACACAAGAGGGATATAAAATAAGAAAAAGTTTATATGGATTTTAGCGTAGGCACTATAGTTACTTAATATTTCAGTCCCAGACAAATGAGTTTTCATGCATGCACATTTATGTATTACTACAGTAACTTATTCGATGAGTAGAGATATATGAATAAGACAAAACAAACTATAACTCATGAAAATTCCTATTTGATTATAAATTTAATATTTTAAATACTATTTATGAAACAACTTTAAGATAGTACTTTGTGAGAGATTCTTTTTTCTCCTTGGAAGTTTTTTTTCATAAAACCCTTACCTAGATAATTTTTAATGAAACATCCCATTTCTCTATTAAATCTTGTACTAATATTGTATAACATTCGACTGACAACTCATTTTTATGAACATTTTTAGCCCTATGGTATGAGGTTAGTGTGAGAAAACCCACTTTTTAAAAAGTCCTTTTTGCCTATGAATCTTAGAACATCATGCTCTCTCCTAGCACTTTTGTTTTTTTCTTTCATACTTACCTCATTCTGCTTTGTTTTTATTCTTTGATTTGTGTTTGTTGTGGCTCCTCCTTGTGCAATGAGAGCTATTAACTCCAGGACTGAGGTCTAACAAGGTTTAATAAGGCAGGAAATGGACTGATAATAGTTATAACACTCACAACATACTACTCCCCAATGTTGTGTAGTCTTCTTTAGAAGATAAGCTAATAAATACTACCTTTGCATTTTTGTCTGTCCCAGATGCTAAGCACAGTGCTTGGTGCTTAAATACTTTCCCCCCTTCATTAATTTATATCTTACTAGATTGTAAACACCTTTGGGGCTCATAACAATTCATCTTTGTCAATAGGTAAGAAGTAAAAAGTATGTCAAACTGATAAATAAACTTTGGGTTACTTTAAAATTGTATCTCATTCTAATAGTGTTACTATTGAAAGAAATTCAAACCAAGTTAAAAAAAATAACCAACTTGCTATTTAGACATGTTAAAAGAAAAGCGTATATAGACTATCTGAAGGGTTACTAGTGCACAAAATGAAGGTATTTGTTAACCAAGGTCTGGATCTTGGATCTACAGTGAAGGATACCCTTTCTCTTCAGAGCCAGGCCTAGTGGCATAGAGATTCTGTAGGTAAGAATGAAAAATAGAATCAAGAGGCAGTGGTACCTCTTGAGTTCGGGAAGATTAGGGTAAGGTCCTATAATTGCTTCTCAATATTTTCTGCTGAAATCTAATCCATTCTCATGATTTCCATCACTATCACTATGATGAACTTCATATCTAATTCTAAAATTCACCTTTTAAAATATTTTTTAAAATTGATTAATGCTTTTATTTTTTAAACCCTTACTTTCTCCCTTAGTATCAATACTGTATGTTGGTTCCAACTTGCCAGGGGTCACACAGGAAGTGTCTTGAGGTCAAATTTGAATCCAGGATCTCTTGTCTCTGGGCCTGACTCTCAATCTACTGTGCCACCCCTTCATAAATGCTTAAAAAAAAATTTTTTTTTAACACCACAATCTCTTCCCAGTATCTCTAATCCTCATCTAACATTACAACAACAAAACCAAATAAAACGATCTCAGACAAGGTATATAACATTTCAGACCCTAAAAATGCCACCATACCACCAAGGCATATGTATTCCAAAATCAGCCATCTGTAAACAATGTTGATCATGGCATTTGAAACAATCTTAAAATTCCAATTGTCAGCAAGATACTTAAATATTCTTCAATCACCTCAAATAATATGTAAATTAGAACTCTAAAAACCAACAGATCCCCTTTTATTAATCTAAAATTATGCTCCAGATTCACAAACCTCCTAATGACCTTCCCTTTCTGTTGACTCACCTAGTCTTTCAAAACATCTTTATGAACTGATATAGAGGTAAAAACAGAACATGGATAATTATGTATACCTTGATATCATAGTCATGCCAAAAAAAAAAACAACAAAAAACAACCCTGACAGATAAAAATAGATTAAATGAAAATCAATTTGGGTTCTGAAAAACACTAAATACTTCTTTCAGATAGATGAGAGAAGTATAAAAGTAGACTGTTGCAGAGAAGCAGTCCATTTAAAAAAACAAACATTTTCTAATGGGGCATCTAGGTGGTTTAGTGGATTGGAAGATCATGGGCTCAAATGTAGCTTCAGATACTTCCTTGCTGTGTGATCTAGTGCAAGTCACTTACCCCTCCCCTTTCCCCCCACGCCCCCCCCCCCCCCCCAGCCTTACCTTTCTTCTGCCTAGAAACCAATACATTATTTTGATTTTAAGATGGAAGGGTAAGTTTAAAACTACCAAAACAACTACTTTGTAACAAAAGAGGGTTCTGTGGCTAGAGAAACAGTTGATATAAAGTAGGGGTGGGTGGGAATATACTTTTCACAAAAGCTTTCTTCATAGTTTCCAACTGTTAATACCAGTAGGTTGAGCCTTTCATAATTTGTGTCCAGATCTTTACAGTAACCTTTTAAATGATCTTCATAGTAATTATTTAACAAATGAACAGAAAATTTAAATTTGTTCCTTATACTACTGACTCCCAGCTTTGTAGTGTATTCTGCATTTTGCTACTGAGGAGCAAGTTCTTCTGGAAGTACCCACCTAGGTGTCTTTACTAATTATTTTTCTTTCACAAACTTTCAGTGGATCCCTGTTATCCATTAAAATTCAGATTTCTTGATTTGAAGTTGAAGGCTTTCCCCTGGGTACAGTTGGTGTTGTAAAAAGAACAATGGGCTTAGGAGTCAGTGTATATTGTTTTTGCTTTCCTACAAACTTGCTGGATGACCTTGGACAAGTTTTTTTTTTTTTTAACCACTCAATTTCTTCATCTGAAAATAAAAGGTCAGACTGGATGATATGTTTAGATACAACTTAGTTCTTTTCTTCCATTTAAGTACTGTGTTGATTCTTAGAAATACAAGACAAAATGAAAAACAATCCCTGCCCTTAAAGAGCTTTGGTTTCCTTGTGGGATACTGATATAAGTAAAGGCAAGACAATTGGAAGAGAGAGAGATCTATTTATCTAATCTTAACTTCTGTTTTAAATTATAATCCCACCTCATCAAATGCCTGTTGGACCTTTCAAACTGTATGTTCCATAAGACTACTTAAATAAATGTCCAAAACAGAATTCATGATATTCTCCTCTCTTCTTTCTCCACCAACCTTTGCCTATTGCTATTGGATGTACTAACATCCAGTCACTGAGGATAGGAACCTCAGTGTCATTTTTTTTTAAACCCTTACCTTCCATCTTGAAGTCAATACTGTGTATTGGCTCCAAGGCAGAAGAGTGGTAAGGGCTAGGCAATGGGGGTCAAGTGACTTGCCCAGGGTCACACAGCTGGTTAGTATCTGAGGCCAGATTTGAACCTAGGACCTCCCGTCTCTAGGCCTGGCTCTCAATCCACTGAGCTACCCAGCTGCCCCCTCAGTGTCATCTTTTAATTCCTCACCAGCACCCACATATACAATCTGTTTTCAAGTCTCCTTGTTTTTTACCATCACATTTTATATGTTGCCTTCTTTTTGTTCACCCAAGTCACCACCTTGGTTCAGGACCTCTTCAGCAGCCTTCTAGCTGATTTCCCTACCTTAGATCCCTCCCTGTTCCAGTCTATTTGTTGGTCTTTTTAAAAAAGATTATTGTTATTCTGTCATCTGACTCTTTGTGACCCCCTTTTTTTGGGTTTTCTTGGCAAAGATACTGGAATGGTTCGCCATTTCTTTCTCCAGCTCATTTTTATAGGTAGTTAAGTGATTTGCCCAGGGTCATACAGTTAGGAAATGTCTCAGGGTAGATTGGAACTCATGAATCTGACTTCCTGATTCCAAGCCCAGTACTCAATACACTAAGCCACCTAGCTGCCTCTCATCTGTCTTAATCAATAATCCTAAAATGTAGGCCACTCTTTTATTCATTAAACTGTAGTGGCTCACTCCATGATCCAATCAAATATAAAATTCTGCTAACTTTTAAAATCATTTACAACTTGGATCCTTTCTACCTAACCTTCCATGTATTCTATAATTCAGTGACACTATCCTTTTTGTTGTTCTTC
Organism: Monodelphis domestica; assembly: GCF_027887165.1. Classification (NCBI taxonomy): domain Eukaryota; kingdom Metazoa; phylum Chordata; class Mammalia; order Didelphimorphia; family Didelphidae; genus Monodelphis; species Monodelphis domestica. The sequence goes on from NC_077229.1 coordinate 425,316,633, forward strand.
ACACATCAAATTCTATCTTTGGATTTTGTGACTCCATCTTTCCCTACATCTGCCAGTTTCCCTGGCTTCAAGATTCAAATTTAGCTTTCTGTAAGAGGCCTTTTCCAGTCATGGTACTGCTAATGCCTTCCCTTTGATATTACCTAACATTCCCTCTAATATCTTTATGAACATAATTGTTTGCTTGTTGTCTCTGGTATTAAAATGTTTGGTTCCAGAAGGCAGAGATCATGTTTTCTTTTTGAATTAGCCTTACATGAAACAGAAGCATAATAAATGCTCATTGATTAATTGAAATTTTAGAATGGGTTTTTAAATTTTTTATTTTCTTACCATGCAAAACACTTTCATATTGGTCATTGTTGTAAGAATACACTCATACAAAATCAAAACCCCAAATAAAACCATAAATACACTGGTATGAGAGGTAGTATGCTTTGATCCATATCCTTCCTACACCCACAGCTCTTTCTCTGGAAGTTCATTTCCTGTCATAAGTTTTTCAGGATTGTCCCAGATCATTGCATTTCTGAGAGTGGACAAGTTTTTACATCATACAATATTGCTGTTACTCTCCCCATTCTGCTTATTTTGCTCTGCAGCAGTTCATGCAGATCTTCCCAGCTTTTCATGAAATCATCTTGCTTATTTCTTATAGAATAGATTTCCCATAGGAGATGATCTCAGATGAACCTTGAAGAAAGGTGAATATTTTTTCTCTTAAAACTTTACCTTCGGTCTTAGAATTAAAAGAAGTATCTGTTCAAGACCTAAGAGCAATCAATAAGGGCTAGGTAAGTAGGGTGAAGTGACTTTCCCAGGGTCACACAGGAAGTGTCTGAGTCCAAATTTGAACCCAGGATTTCCCATTACCAGACTTGACTATCTGCTGAACCAGGAAGCTGGTTGGGAAGCTAGATACTGTAATGATTGGAGGTGAGGAAGGATGCATTCCTTGTATGGGGAACAGTTGGTGCCAAGACATGGGGTTAGAATATGGAACACCAAGTCTGGCAAACAATCAAGAGACCTGGTACTACAAAGGCAAAATGAAGTAGTCCTTACTCTGGAAGAAATTATATTCTATCAAAGGAGACAGTTTAGTTATAAGCAAATTCCTGCTAAGTATGTACTTATGAATATTAACAGTGAAGGAGAGAGAGAAGTTGCCATTTGAGTGGTAGGAAAAATCAGGAGAGAGTACCTTAAAAGTCCAGGAATAGAGTGTATCCTGAAGATGGGGCTGGTTCTCTTCTCTAGCTAAAAATCTTGTCCAAAAGTTCAGTCCCAGGCCCATTTCCCCCCTCTCAACTAATTCCCTCGGGGATCTCATCCCTCAAGTGATTTCAATTACCTTCTGTATATGAATGACTCCCAGATTACTCAGATGTAAAAATATTTCCCAATTCTTTGAGCTTTCATTTTCTTAAAATTAATCTTTTCTCTCTTTATGATAATTTAATTTTGGAAAGTGAGTGCAATGCTTGTCTCAGTACTAGAGGGTGACTTTCCTGAAGTAAAAGTAATAGAAAGTTGGCAAGTATAATTTTCTTATTATCTTAAGAATATGCTTTATTCTTCATCTGGAAATACCTCATGTAGGAATGAACATGAAATTTTTGTTTACACATCAGTCCAATTATGAATTGCTTTATTGTGTGAGAAAGCAGGAATTTTGAGATTTGATTCTGGGAGCAAGGTGATTTTTGCTGTCTGCTGGAAACTAAACTGAAACTATTGACCTGTTTTTATTCAGGACTCCTTATAACATGATAGAGATGTTTGGTCCCCATTGTCAGGCTTGTGCTAAAGTCATTACAAAGTAAAAATCTCTGCAGGCTAAATTTTTATGGTTTACATTCAGACTATTGGTGCCATAGGATCAATTAAAATAGGTGAAAAATGTCAATTACACCCCCCCCCCACTAATGTGGATGGCCTGCAGTCTATTCATATTCATATCAAGGGATTTTAAAAGGCTATTGTACAATAGGGAAATGATCATTTTACTTGATGTACAAGAATAAAAAAAATAGAATAAAAAACAAAAAAAAAGCTATTATGCTCATAATGATATACATGTAAATTGTTAACATTCCAAAAGTTGCATTCAATTTTCACATCAGTATTCATTGCAATGAATCAATAAGTAGAAAATAAAAATGTCTTCAAACCCATTTCTCCACATCCTTCAGACATGGAGTAGTAGCTTAACTTCTGCCTTCTAGATCCCAAACTACAGATTAGGCTAGCCTTTTCTTAAAAGATATTGGCTGGGAAGAGGAAATTAAGGCAATCATTAAAAACTATTATGCCCAATTCTATGGCAACAAATATGCCAATCTAGGTGATATGGATAAATACTTACAAAAATATAAATTGCCTACACTAACAGAGGAAGAAATAGATTACCTAAACAACTCCATATCAGAAAAAGAAATTGAACAAGCCATCAAAGAACTCCCTAAGAAAAAATCCCCAGATCCAAATGGATTCTCAAATGAATTCTATCAAACATTAAAAGAACAACTAATCCCAATATTATACAAACTATTTGACAGAATAAGCAAAGGAGTTCTACCAAATTCACTTTACGACACAAATATGGTACTGATCCTAAAACCAGGCAGGTCAAAAACAGAGAAAGAAAACTTGACCAATCTCCCTAATGAATATAGATGCAAAAATCTTAAATAGGATACTAGCAAAAAGACTTCAGCAAGTCATCACAAGGGTTATTCACTATGACCAGGTAGGATTCATACCAGGAATGAAAGGATGGTTCAATATTAGGAAAACCATCCACATAATTGACCATATTAACAAGCAAACTGACAAAAACCACATGATTATCTCAATAGATGCAGAAAAAGCCTTTGATAAAATATAACACCCATTCCTATTGAAAACACTGGAAAGTATAGGAATAGAAGGTCCTTTCCTAAAAATAATAAACAGTCTATATCTAAAACCATCAGCAAACATTATTTGCAATGGGGATAAACTAGATGCATTCCCAATAAGATCAGGAGTGAAACAAGGATGCCCACTATTACCTATATTATTTAACATTGTACTAGAAACACTAGCAGTGGCAATTAGAGAAAAAAAAGAAATTGAAGGTATTAAAATTGGCAATGAAGAGACCAAGCTATCACTCTTTGCAGATGATATGATGGTCTACTTAAAGAATCCTAGAGAATCAACCAAAAAGCTAGTTGAAATAATCAACAAATTTAGCAAAGTTGCAGGATATAAAATAAACCCACATAAGTCATCAGCATTTCTATATATCTCCAATCCATCCAATCCAATCCAATTAGAAAGAGAAATTACATTAAAATCACCCTCGACAATATAAAATACTTAGGAATCTATCTGCTGAGACAAACACAGGAACTATATGAACACAACTACAAAACACTCTCCATACAATTAAAACTAGATCTAAACAATTGGAAAAACTGATTGTTCATGGGTGGGATGAGTTAACTTAATAAAAATGACAATCCTACCCAAATTAATTTACTTATTTAGTGCCATACCCATTGAACTACCAAAAAACTTCTTTACAGAATTAGAAAAAAACATAACAAAGTTCATTTGGAAGAACAAAAGATCAAGGATAGCTAGGGAAATCATGAAAAAAAAATGCAAAGGAAGGAGGACTTGCAGTCCCAGATCTCAAACTATACTATAAAGCACTGGTTATCAAAACAATTTGGTACTGGCTAAGAGACAGAAAGGAGGATCAGTGGAATAGACTTGGGGTAAATGACTTTAGCAGGACAGTCTATGATAAACCCAAAGATCCCAGTTTTGGGGACCAAAACCCACTTTTTGATAAAAACTGCTGGGAAAATTGGAAGACATTCTGGGAGAGATTAGGTTTGGATCAACATCTCACACCCTACACCAAGATAAACTCAGAATGGGTGAATGACCTGAATATAAAGAAGGAAAGTATAAGCAAATCAGGCAAACACAGAATAGTATACTTGTCAGATCTTTTGGGAAAGGAAAGACTTTAAAACCAAGCAAGAGCTAGAAAAAATCACAAAATGTAAAATCATTTTTTTTTTGTATCTAATTAAAAAGTTTCTGTACAAACAAAACTAATGCATCCAAAATTAGAAGGGAAGCAACAAATTGGGAAACAATCTTCATTACAAAAACCTCTGACAAAGGTCTAATTACTCAAATTTATAAAGAACTAAACCAATTGTACAAAAAATCAAGCCATTCTCCAATTGATAAATGGGCAAGGGACATGAATAGGCAATTTTCAGTTAAAGAAATCAAAACTATTAATAAGCACATGAAAAAGTGTTCTAAATCTCTAATAATTAGAGAAATGCAAATCAAAACAACTCTGAGGTATCACCTCACACCCAGCAGATTGGTTAACATGACAGCAAAGGAAAGTAATGAATGCTGGAGTGGATGTGGCAAAGTCAGGACATTAATGCATTGCTGGTGTGAATTGATCCAACCATTCTGGAGGGCAATTTGGAACTATGTCCAAAGGGCGCTAAAAGTCTGTCTGCCCTTTGATCCAGCCATAGTACTGCTGGGTTTGTACCCCAAAGAGATAAGGAAAAAGACATGTACAAAAATATTCCTAGCTGTGCTCTTTGTGGTGGCCAAAACTTGGGAAATGAGGGGATGCCCTTCAGTTGGGGAATGGCTGAACAAATTGTGGTATCTGTTGGTGATGGAATACTATTGTGCTCAAAGGAATAATAAAGTGGAGGAATTCCATGGGGACTGGAACAACCTCCAGGAATTGATGCAGAGTGAGAGGAACAGAACCAGGAAAACATTGTACACAGAAACTGATACACTGTGTTACAACCGAGTGTAACACAACCATTTGTGGCAATGCAGTGGTCCTGAACAACTCGGAGGAACCTATGAGAAAAACTACTATCCACATTCAAGGAAACACTGTGGGAGTAAAAACACCGAAGAAAAACAACTGCTTCTTGAACACATTGTTCGAAGGTATATGGTTGGGGATGTAGATTCTAAATGAACATCCTAGTGCAGACAACATCATTGAAATAGGTTCTGATCAAGGACACAAGTAATACCCAATGAAATTTCACGTTGGCTCCAGGAAGGGTGGATGGAGAGGAGGGAGGGAAATAAAGTGAGTATTGTAAGAAAAAAAAAGAAAGAAAATCCCCTAAAGCCACAGAGAGAGAAATGGGAAGGGGATATGAACCAAGTTCCTGTGGGTGTTTTTTCCAATGTTCTACAGTTTTTGTTACAATAAATTCAAATCCAGGGGGGAAAAAAAGCAAAGGCCCATTTAAAAAATAGTAGCATTTTATTGGTTCTACTACATGGTAGTGAGTCATGAAATTTAACTGCTTCCATGGAATTAAAAAGTAATATCCCATAGAAAAATGGATAGGTGCATTGCAATATACAACCTAATTAGAACCTTCAAAGGATAACATTAATAAATTAGTGAAGAAAAGATAGGGTCATGATACATCAAGAGAAATGGATGACAAGAGGTTAACAGATACCTCACTGGTACCCTTGCAAAGTCAGGAAGAGCATAGAAGGTCTCTATCACATTAATGTTGTCACTGAACCATTACCAACTCTTATGTTCTTTGAATCCATGCATCTAATGGAATCTGGATCTATTTTATTGTATTATTGTCTTGTTCATAACATTGTCTTCCTTAAAAGAATGCCATGATGTACTTTATCAAATGCTTTGTTAAAATCTAGATAGATTATAACTACAGTATTTTGCTTGTTTACCACTTAATCGACAGTATAATGGAGCCAGCTCAGAGCAGCTTAAAAGAGTCAGTTAATAAATTTTTAGTGTAAGTTTTTTGTGCCACAAAAACTAGCAAAATCAGGACTTGACTTACTGTTTAGTTGGTCATCTAGACTTTATAAAGGGATTGGAAAATGTTAAGAATATAGATTAAATTTAAAAGTGTAAAAAAAAAAAACTTAGCTGGCTAAGGGTTCAGATAGCTGATGCCCTCCTTGCCTGAGTACAAATGTAAACCTTAAAATTACTTAGACGTATAAATGTTGGAAATTTCACCATTGGGAAATTTCATACTTGGAATATTTCTTACTGATAGTCTATTGGAATGTGAACCCCATTGGCATGGGAGGTTCTTCCTCCTCCCTTCTTAAGATTACTTTAGGACAGAAACCTTTTGCTGAACAATGGAAAGGGCTGCAGCATAGATCAAAATTTAATTATTCCAATCTCCACCCTACTCAGGGTAACAGGATTTAGGAAGGGCTGCAGCAAAGAATCAAGATTTAATTATTTGAGAATATGACCTTCAACAGACATGTGCAAAGCCACAGACCTCTGGGCAGTCCTGGGTTAAGCTAGAGCCACCATTGGCACAGGGAAGACATGGACAGTGATTGGTAGATGTGAGAACTGAGGGGAGGGAACTTGGATGTTTTCCTTAAAGAGAGAGGGGTCTGAGGAGGAGGGGTGGTTGGTTGGAGAGGTTTTGCTCTGAGAGGTTGTGCTCTGAGAGGCTTGCTCTGAAGGAAGCTGGAGGTGGAGGCCCCTGAGACTGTTTCTCCATTTTGGTCATGTGAGTGATAGGGACTGATCTCTTTTCTTTGCCTCAGCTATCTAAGGGCTTGGGCCTTTTGGCCCAGCCTAAACAGAGGGGGTATTTAAGCCCTATTCCCTTCTCTCCCCTTTCTCTCTCTCTCTCTCTCTCTCTCTCTCTCTCTCTCTCTCTCTCTCTCTCTCTCTCTCTCTTCTAATACCTTTCTTCCTCCTGTTTGTAATTAAATTCCATAAAAGGTTGACTGCTGACTTGAGTTTTCATTTAGGAATTACATAGCTGAATTCCTTGGCGACCTTAAATTAATATATATCAGTCTTTTAAAGTGATTTCCTTGTCACACAAAGCAGCCACTAGGACCTGAAGGAACTAAGATGCTTGAGTGCTGGATGCAATGATAGCTTCACTCAGCTGAATCTTCTGAATGCTTATCCTTGTTGAATTACCTTTCTTCTGCTATCACTAGATACATCTTTTGGTAAACTTTAAAAAATTGAATTTTATTTTCAATTACATGTAGAAACAATTTTTTGACAATTGTTTTCTAACATTTTACAATTCAGATTCTTTCCCGTCCTCTCACCCTCCCTCCTTCCCCCTCTACACTAGCCAAGTAAATAATCTGATATGTGTTATTTCAGTGCTTTCATGCAGTATGTCCATATTCCCCATGTTGTGACTGAAGACACAGATCACATATACAATAAAAAATTCACAAAGGAAAATAAAATGCAAGATTTTTGTTAACTTTTGTATGGCCTATGAGTGTCTCATTTTGTTCCATTATTGAATCTAAACTATTAGGGAACCTGCCTGGATCTACCTCAGAACATCCTGTGTACCTCTTCAACTTGACTCCAAATTTCCTTTTTTCCAAATATACTCATGTCTCAAACGGTATTGATAATTCTACTGAAAAGTTAATAGTAAAGATATAAGGTAATGAATATTAAAATAATTTTTGAATCTATAGACACAAAGTTTAAAAATAAAATTTAGAGGCAAAAATTTAATTCTCAAGTGAGAGCCAGCTTTGAAACCATGAAGACTTGATGTCAAATTCCATCTCATCTTAGGCAAGTTATTAAGGGGATATCCATAGACAACTCTCAGAAAACTACAAATTGGGAGAAAATACCTCTGCAGTAACTCTCTACCCCAATGAAATAAATCATAGATTTAGTGGGAGAAAAAAAAAAGTAAAGGAGAGCCTATGTCAGAGCTTTAGTGTAAACTGTGGGTGGGTTGTAGATGAGGACTCAGCAATGGAAACTGAGTAGAAAAGGTCATAAGTAGGAGGAAAGCCAGAAGAGAAAAATGCCATGGGCAGCTAGGTGATGTTGGGCCTGAAGTCAGTAAGATCTGAGTTCAAATTTGGCCTCAGATATTTCTCAGCTGTGTGGCCTTGGGCAAGTCACAACCTCTCTGCCCCAGTTTTCTTCAGCTGGAAAATAGGAGTAATAACTTCCTGGAAGAGTTGCTGTGAAGACAAAACAAAATAATACTTATAAAGCACTTAGCATCATGCCTGGCACATAATAAGACCTTAATAAGATGCTTATTCCATTTTCTCTCCCTTTTAATGATACTGATATTAGTAATCATGACCAGGCTTCAACGCTTTAAAGTTTGTAGAGCATATCTCTTATCCTGTTTTGAGTTTCACAGTAATCCTGGGAGGTAGGTACAGAGGGGTTTTATATTCCCATTTTACAAATTAAATTTAGCAGTAAAATTTCCTGACATAATTAGCATGTTGGTTATTAGATAAGACACTACTTTGAAGTCTCTATGATATCACATTTAAGGTTCAGCATGTAATAGCTGATTCTGAGGGGGCAACTGGGTGGCTCAGTGGATTGAGAGCCAAGCCTAGAGATGGGAGGTCCTAGGTTCAAATCTGGCCTCAGATACTAACCAGCGGTATGACCTTGGGCAAGTCACTTAACTCCCATTGCCTAGCCCTTACCACTCTTCTGCCTTGGAGCCAATACACAGTATTGACTTCAAGATGGAAGGTAAGGGTTTTAAAAAAAATATAGCCGATCCTATCTTCTGTCATGAAAACCAATGGTCATACTTGGAAAAAGTGTAGAGATAAGACTCAGTGTGTCATCTCTCTTAATATTTTCTCAAGGGAAAAATCTGAACTACAATTTTTTAGGAGAAATCAGTCATATAGGAGTTGCATGCTGGGAGTTAAGATGGCAAAGAAAGATGCTCAGCTTGTCCAAACCCTTCAAACACAAAAGTAGAAAATCAAGCAGCTACAAAGACACATCTCACTGCGGTGAGAGGGGAGAGTAGCTCAGTGAGTGGTGCACTTGAGGGAACTTATAAAGCACACACTGACCCAGACCTCTTCCACATGACCTGAGACAACAAATCCTCAGATTGGGAAACAGCCCAACACAAAAGATAACAAGGAAACTAAAAGCAGGGGGAACAGAACCCAATTGGAGAAAAAAAAACTGCTGAAAGCCTTCCCACAAGAAGTCAGCTAAACCACTCCTTGGAAGTGTATACTGAGGGACCCCAAGACAACTTGACCTGCCCCAAGCAACAGAGAAGGCCACACTGCAAGCCTGGAATACCACTCCCTCCACCAAGAGCAGGGCAGGACCTCACCAGATAGACAAGGTAACAAGGGGGAAAAAATAACTGGAAAAATGAGTAAAAGAAAAAGAAAAAAACCTGATGATAGGAAGTTACTTTAGTGACAGGGAAGATAAAAATATAAACTCAGAAGAAAATAACAATAGCAAAAAGGAAACATACAACCTTTAAGGAAAGAGAGAAATATCAGGCTCTAAAAGATCTTTTGGAAGAACTTGAAAAGAAGTTTAAAAAATAAAATAACAAAATATGCTGAAAGATTCACCAACTTGGAAACTAGAATGGGCCAAATGGAAATGGAGGTTAAAAAAAAGAAGATAAATAATTCCACACCTATTTATTGATTATTATATGAGCAACATGTTAGATTCAGAGAGGAAGTTTGTTATCAGGTTGGTGACACATATAGGCAGTCCTTCCAAAGAGCTGTGATTTTATTGGCATGGGCATTCCTTCCACAAATGCGTGTTGCAACCCCGTTGGCAACCAATTGCTGTGACCAAAAAAATTAATCATCTCATAGTCACCCTTCTAAGGCTCTCTAAACTTAAATAGGCTGGTCCATAAACTGTTGCTACGTTAGCACTTGAAATCTTCCCACCTTGGGTAGGTCTTGATACAGCTTGTATTATGTGGGCATAAATTTACAGAATTCAAGATTACTTATATGCCACAATGAACCATCAAAATAATACACTGGTGGAGAAAACACCTATACAGGAAATACAAGACAATAATGCTAATAACTAAATAGTAGCATAGACACTAAGTATATTCAGGAGCTCATATGAGAGTGATACTACATTTAGAATATCTGTGAGCAGGTGGATTGTAAGCTGCACCTCAAGGATGAGTAAAATTTGGATCAGCAGAGAGAAACATTTTATTTGTAAGGAATGATGTAAATATATAGGCACAAAAGTAGGAAAGCTGTCTCAAGAGATAATGAGATTACCAGTTTGGTTAAAGGGGTAGGTTTAAATTAAGCAGGAGTTCTTAAGTCCGGGGTCCAGGAATAGATTTCAGGGGGTCTAGGTATATGGGTTGGAAAAAAAGAATATTTTTACTAACCTGTAATTGAAATTTAATATTTCCTTTGATTTTGAAAAAAAGCACGAAGCCACTGTAATATTAGTAGCACCTCTAACTTTATAGAAATAACAAAGTATCATATATACGATTATATCTGCATTAGATATATGGTTATATCATAGATTTTATAGATAAAAACATTTGATAACCATATTTCAATAAAATTGATTTCCTTTGTAAAACATTGTATTTTCATTTATGTGTAAATGGGTTTTGTGCATTCTCCATTCTTCTAATATGGAGGCTCCCATGCAAAAGTGAGCATAGACCTACTTCTGAGAGAAGACATCCCCTACCATGTGGAGAAAGCAGCTTCTTTCCACTGCATACTTGGCACTTGGAATAAGATGTATCTTTAAAAATATCATATTCAAGGGGCAGCTGGGTGGCTCAATAGATTGAGCACCAGGCCCAGAGATGGGAGGTCCTGAGTTCAAATCTGGATTCAGATACTTCCCAGCTGTGTGACCCTGGGCAAGTCACTTAACCCCCATTGCCTACCCCTTACCACTCTTAAGCCTTAGAACCAATATACAGTATTGATTCTAAGATGGAAGGTAAGGGTTTAAAAAAGAATGACCATATTCAGAGTCTTTTTCTCTTTGGCAGCATTTACAGTATTGTTCAGATTGTATTTATTGTTCTACTTAGCTGCCCCTATGTAGCCTATTCACTTCCTTTTCCCCCTTTCATTTATTTCATTTTTCAGTTACATAAGCTTTATTTTCTCTGATACCCACTCCTAATTTAAAACAAAGCAAAAAACAAACATAAAAGCTCTATTAACAAAAATCCACAGTTAAGCAAAACAAATTGCCACACTGGTGTTGTCTTAATCTGTCTGTCTTATTCTGCATCTTGAATCTATCATCTTTGTCAGGAGGTGGTTATCATAGATCAATATCACTCATTGAAATAATAGCTGATAACCACATTATTCAGAGACCTTTCAAAGTTGTTTGTCTTTATGAAGTTGATGTTACTATAGAAATTGTTCTCTTGGTGCTACTCACTTCATTCTGTATCATTTCATACAAGTGTTCCCAGCTTTCTCTGAACCAATCTCTTGCATCATTTCTTATGGCACAATAGTTTACCATATCCATACACTCTGATTTGTTTGGTTATTCATCATTTGATCACCCCTTCCCTAATTGCTAATTCTTTGCCCTCTCAAAAACATAAATATTTTTGCACATATAAGTTCTTTCCCTCTATCTTTGATCTTTTTGAGGTATAGATATAGTAGAGGTATCACGGGGTCAAAGAATATATACAATTTAGTGAGTTGGGGGGCATGGTTCCTAATTGTTTTTTAGAATTAGTCCATTCTCCCACTTTTTTATATTTTGTTGGAAAAATGGACTTTAAGCCAAAAATTAGATTGTCAGAGCATAAATGACTTATATTAAGGAAGGAGGGATATTCTATTCTGATCATTTATTCTCAAGAGCAAAGGAGCATAAGATCTAGGCCTGGAAGGGAATCCAAATATTAGTTAGTCCAATGAATATCCTCATTTTTCAAATGAGGAAACTTAGACCAGTGATGGAAAATTATTTGTCCATGGCCACACTACTAGTTAGTAGTGTATAGGGTGTATGAGGTGTTCACAGAGGACTAGCACCTCTGGTGTGAGGGCTTGCCAAGCCCTTTTTAAGGCTGCTTATCTACCTTTGGTGTCTACCTTTTTTCCAACTCTCACCTGTGGCTCCAAAAAGCTGTGGCATGCATAGCAGCCACATCCTGGTAAAAACCTTCTTAGCAGATCAGTTAATTCTGGTTAAGGATAACCCAATAGTCCTCAAACCCATCAGTGAGTATGGGGGGATGTCTAACATAAGCATATAAAGACCCCTTCCCTCCTCCCAGGCAGAATAGATAGATAAAACAGTTTGTTCCAATGACCATGCAGGTGTCTGAAGCCAGACCTGTGCAATGCCTAGCTTAGCCTGATATCAAATATGCTAAGGTCATTCACTGCATTAAATGCTTTTCCCAGTCATCTTGACTTTTGTTCTGCCACTGAACTTAGATGACTGTGGAAGAGAGAGTGAGGCTGATGACTTTGTGCAACTCTGCCTCACTTAAATCCAATTCACAATCAAGTCAAGACAACCCTGTAGCAAGGGAAATTACAGGGGGCAAAGAATTTGACAAGCCCTCAAGACTCAGAATTCTGGCTGTCAGGATTCCAAACTGTTGACGAGAGTTTCTCCAACAGCTCTCTGGACCTGAGAGAGAGGAAGGAGACAGGTGTATTTGTGAATCATCTTGAACCCATCCATCAAACAACTGGCCTTGAGGCCAGTTTTCTAGCTGTGGTGAAAGAATAACTCCAGTCTTCCTGGTGGACAGCTAGGCTGGGGAAAAGATCACTACTCTGTTGGGACATCTGAGGACATCAGCTGGATTCCTGTTTCAGGCTCAGCAAAGACACTTTGTGAGATACTGATCCCACCCCCTGTTGGACTTGCTTTTGTATAACTTAGGGTTTAGTTTAGTGTAAGTCAGATATTGTTTAGTTAATGGGTTAAAGAATTCAGAAATCACCTTTTCCCCCTTCTCTTTCCTTCATCCCTTCTATGTTAAAATAAATTCAATATTTATATGTTTTCCCCTCTGTAATACTTTCCTTCCCCCTATCCAAAATATATTAAATTATATACTTTTAACAGTTTGGCAGAGCCAATAGGTTAAAGAAATCTAGGGAAATTAAGTTTTATTTATAGGAAAAACAGTTTCTATAGGGAAATTAGTTAAGGTTGGAATATTCCATCTTCACTCTGAGTGGTACATTACAAGGGTGGGGGCCAGTGGAATTCTAAGACTCCATCTAAGCTGGTAGAGACATTTAATAATTAAATACCTTTTTGCTACATGCTTTTGGTGGCCATATTGGGAAATTTTTTTTTCTTTCAAGTTTTTCCCTTTTAGTAATTGTTTATAAAAGTTATTCATAGTAGATTATAACAACTCAAATCCAGTTGGATATACTTTATTGTCCTTAAATGTAAACATGTCTAGGGACATGGTAATGAATGTTTTGATGGTATTGTGGTAATGCATTTTGCATATCCTATACATTGTGTTTATTTTGTTCCCTAATGTTTGTTATGTAGGATTAGATTATAGATGGATGAAACCTTTTATGGATATCACAATGCAAACTGTCCTGTCTCATATCCCCATAGTTTGTATCTGTCTTTGTGTCATGTATAAGTGTAAACTGGCATTATTTCTCATTGGTAAATGATTTAAAGTGATTATGATTTGGTCAACAAAGGATACAGAGCTCAAACTAATGGTGATACATATGAAAAAACAACTGGATCAAATGGAACTGTATATAAAGGATAATACGTTTATATACATAGAATATGGGAGTGGGGAAAATGTAGACACTGGTGCAAAGGAAAATCTAAACAGGCTACAACAAGAAGAGCCTAGAGGGATGGTTACTCTGTGCCCTCTAAGAGATCTTCCTGTAGTCTCAAAGAATGAAATATTCCAGGTCAAGACACAAAATATTCACCCCAGAGGACTTGGAGTCCATAAAGAAAAGAACCTCAGCCTTTGTAGATGATCCCAGTCATGTAATCAAAGAGGTGAAGAGGGCTATAGACATATTTGACCCCGTTTATAATGATTTTGCACTATTAATGAAGGAATTACTAACAAAAAGGGAACATAATAAATTTATAGAGGAGACATGATCAGACCCTCTATTAGTACCCTGGCCAGAAAGATATGACACAGACAGGAATGATAGAGCTCAATATGATGTGATGAAGGAATGTAGGCAAGCAATTTTGGAGGTCATGGTTTGGTATTCCAAAAGACAAAATGTGAAGGAATAAAGCAAAAGCCCACAGAAACACCAACATCATTGTTAGAGTGTATCACTGAGGCTACCGAGACATATCTTAATATGGATGTCCTTGAAGAAGGGACAATTTCCCATATTAAAAGGGTCTTCATAAAAAATACCATATCAAAAATTAAACTATTCTTTAAAAATAACTATCCTGATTGGGAGAAAATGGAGCTGAAAAACATTAGATGAAAGGTATCATATTTGACCATGGATAATATGAAGATAGAGATACAGAAATGGAAGATCTTAAAATAAAGTTTAGGGAAGCAGAACTTAAAGCTAAAGAAAGTGAAATAAAAGAGGTTAAGGCAGTGTTTGTATTAAGATCAATGAAGCCTAATAATAATTATTATTATAAGCCAAGAGATAGAAGATCAGGTCCACAACATTGTTTCCTCTGTAACAGGGTTGGCCATTTTTGTAAAAGAATGCAGGTATAGAGGCCAGTTTCAAAGGCAAATGAACAGATATGGAGGATTTAATTGGAATAATAACTGGAATAGTAACTAATAATAATATCAATAATGGATGGAATAATAACTACTCAAGGAAAAACAATGGAAATGTGTGTCAAAATGCCTGTTGCCAAAGACAAAAAGTGCCAGACTTCAACACAATGCAGGACTGGGTTAAATCTGGAGCAAGGCCTAAACATAGTCAGGTGGTTAAGGGTGATCAGAGCAATGGAGAATGTTCCTTATGAAGGTTTCCCCAATGTACTTCTGTAATTAAATCAAGGGATAATGAATGAAGAGTAAATGAAAATGAATGTAATGGTAATAAGATTAATGAAGATATAGATGAATTGATTGAATTAAGTAATAATATAATTAGAGTTAATAATTGTAAAGAAAAAGAAAATTGTAATATAAATTTAGTAGAAAATTCTAATGAATGAATTTAAACTGGATGATGATAATGAGATTGTAAATGAGAATAATGATACCAAGATGGAGCGTATAAGGACCAAAGGGAGTAATGAAAAAGCTGATGATGGAGTTGAAGATGCAAAATCCAGGGAATATCATGTAGTTCAAGCAGATGTAAACTTGGATGGACAGGAAATGACTGAGCTTTGTAGTGATGTTACTGTGCTAGCACCAGTATTACAAACATTTCAACCTCCAGACAGTACTGAACCATATGTATCTGTCACTATAGGTAATCAGATTTATGATCTTTTGGTTGATACTGGAGCCAGTAAATCAGTTTTTCAAAGTATTCCTAAGAATTGTAGAGCTGTGGGTACAATGGAAGTGATAGGATCTACTGGAAATTCAGAGAGAGTAGCAAAATTACAACCTAAAATGATTACTTTAGGTCCTTTATCTGTGGAACATGCATTTCTTTGTATGTTGGATTTTCTCAAGAAACTTCTAGGTAGGGATTTATTATGAAAGTCAAGAGCAACAAGCCAATGTACTGATACTGGTTGTATCTCATTATATCTACCAGAAGAATCTCTGAACGATTTTCCATTGCTATTCTTAGATTCAGTCAATACAGAGGATGACTTGCATTCAATCTATCCTATACCTGAGGATATTCATGAAGATTTATTGTCAAAGTCTTCCACAGATGTAGATGTACTGAAATCAGCTACTCCTGTAAGGGTGAGGACTAAGGAAGGACCAGTTCCTTGTGTACCTCGATATCCCTTAAGTAAAGAAGCAATAGCAGGTATCAGACCAATCATTGAATCCCTAATCCAACAAGGGATCATAATACCTTGCTTCTCAGAACATAATACACCTACATTTCCAATCAAAAAGCCAAAGCTAGATCAAAATGGCAAAGTAGTATACAGATGCATACAGGATTTAAGAGCTATAAATGATCATGTGGCAAAGACACATCCTATTGTACCAAGCCCAGCTGCTATAATCTCTTCCATTCCAAGTCAGTCAAGATATTTTACCGTGGTAGATTTATGATCAGTGTTTTTCTTGATTCCAATTCATAAGAGTTCTCAAAAGATCTTTGCTTTTACATGGGAAAAAAAAATCAGTGGAGTTGGACTCATCTTCCCTAGGGGTATTGTGGAAAGGGGAACTAAAGCAAGTTCTGCACATTCTGCCACTGAGTTGGAACAAACAGCATGTGGAATGTTAGAGATAAGATATTGATAAGACTGACAGTTGGTGGGGGAAGGGGCAACTGGGAGTGGCAGTTGGTCTTGTGACTAGCACTTCCTTCCTGGCTCTGGAACTGAAAGAAGGCTCTCTCCCTGTCTCTTAGAGTTGCCTCTATTCCAGCATTTCCCAACTGTGTGCTCTACCTGGATCCCTGTGATCATGTTCAGCAGACAAAAGGACTTAAGGGAAGCAGTTTGAACTGTAAGGCAGGTCTTTAGGGGCATCAGCCTGAAGAGACAGGCCCAACCAGCTCTGAAGGTCAGAACTTTATTCCTTTTGCTGTCTACTGCTAAGACTTTGAAATTAAGAAAACTAGTACAGATTAGCATAGATAGGAATAACAGAAATTGTCCACCAGTCTGTGAGGCCTGACCTCAGCTCAAAAGCTGAGAGAGATTCAAACCTCATCTAGGGAAATCCCTCTTCATTCTTCCCTGATACCTCCCAATCCAAACTTGTTATTAAAAATAATCTTTATTTGAATATCACAGTCAGATAAGAGGACTAACATTTCAGGGGACATAGAAGGAGCTGAACCTCAGGATAGCCATTCAACTATAAACAGTCCCTATTGGACCCCTGCTGGGAGATCTTGGTCCAGGGGAGCCTTGTCCCTCAGGAGGGTCCATGCTTACCTGCTCTGGGGTATCAACAACATAAATCTATAGAGCAGATGTCCCCTCAGGCCCATAAATGGTCCATTTCTCAGGAACACCATTTTTCAAAAATACCCTCTTGGCAGGGGGTATCTTTCTCCTTTTACCTCACCAGCAGCCAAATCCCTCTCTCCCTTCAACTCCTCCATTCCCTGCTACAAAAGCTTCAGTATCCCATGTTCTTCAATTCCACCCATTTTCCCTATAAATATTACAGTGTACTGATTCACCGAGCCAATTCTCACAGATTTTAAATAGAAATTTAAAAACCATAACATTCAAAGAACGTAAAATAGTGCATTTTGTTGATTATATTCTCCTTGCATCCCCAAGTGCTAAAATATATCTAAGAGATAGCAAGATTCTTTTGATAGAATTTATGTAAACATGAGCACAAAATCTCCACAGCAAAATTATAGTGGATTTTGCCTTGAGTGCAATATCTTGGATTTGTGTTATCAGAGGGTTCCAGAAATATCACACAGAAAAGAATAGCTGATATCCAGAAACTGAGTGTACCTAAGACCAAAAAGAAACTCAGGGCTGTTCTTGGAACAACTGGTTTCTGTAGGCAATGGATACCTGGGCATAGTGAATTAACAAAGTGTTTAACAGATTTAACCAGGAATATAGAACCAGAAACTCTGGAACTAAAACTTGAACATCTGCAAGCCTTAAGTAAGCTTAAAGAAGCCATTTTTATCTGCCCCAGCTCTGAGTATCCCAGACTATACAAAACTATTTCAACTATTTGTCAATGAAAGAAAAGGTATTTTTTTCTGGTATACTGACATATACTTTAGGACAAAGTTATCATCCAATTGGATACTCTAGTTGTCAGCTAGATGCAATTTCTGCTGGTACAGTTCCTTGTCTAAGGGGTATAGCAGCTGCAGCTGTGTTAGTCCAGAAGTCATCAGATTTAGTTTTGGGATGCCCATTGATGGTATTTTGTTCACATCAAATAGAAGCACTAATGAGGAAATTTCGTACTCAAGCATATTCAGACCAACGAATATCTAAGTATGAAATTATACTTCTAGGTAGTGAAAACATCAAGTTGAGGAGATGTAGTGTATTAAATCCAGCTACATTTCTTCCTGATTTGCCAAAGAATGGTAAACCATTACATGTGAGTGTGTAGAAGTGGTACATCTAGTGGATATGCCTAGGATGGATTTAAAAGACTACTCCAATCGAAAATCCAGACTTGGTGTTATTTACTGATGGTTCTTCATATTTGTATAATGGAATTAGATGTACAAGTGCTGCAGTTGTCACAGAATTTGAGACACTGTGGTATGGATCATTACCTAGTAACCTTAGTGCTCAAGGGGCAGAGTTGGTTGCTTTAAAACAACCATGTTTTCTAGCTGATGGTAAAAGTGTATCTATTTATACTGTTATGCATTTTCTGTATGTCATGCTACAGGACAGATCTGGAAACAACAAGGTTTTATTACTGCATCGGGAAAACCAATTGCTCATGCAGAAATAATAACTGAGTTATTGGATGCTATCCAAAAACCTAAACAACTAGCTTTGATCCATTGTAGAAGTAATACTTATGGCAGAGATTCAGTCTCTAAAGGAAATCATAGAGCTGATGTAACTGCAAAATTTGCTGCCAGAAATGCTCCAGAGTATGTAATGAATTTGTCAACTATTAAATCTGATGATCAAGAAAAAGCTTATGTAGACTCAGAAATTCAGAAGTGGAAGGAGAAGTTTGGAGTAAGGAAAGAATATGGAATATGGGTTGCAGATGCTGGAAAACTGCTATCACCAAAAGACCTGTACACCCATTTGTGTCAAGTCATCCACACAAAAGTTCATTTTGGTACTCAAGCTATAATTGACTTTGTAAAGAGGCAATAGGTAGCTCCTGGAATACGTACTGTAGCTAATAAGAACTGTACAAGCTGTTCTGTTTGTCAAAAATTCAATCAAGGGACATCCAGACAGAAAGGTTTAGGTGGTAGACCTTTAGCATATTATCCATTTGAGAGTCTGAAGATTGATTACACCAGCATGCCAAAAGCTGGAAGATACAAGTTTTGTCTGGTAATTGTAGACAGATTAACTAAGTGGCCTGGAGCATTTCCATCAAATACAAATACAACTAGTTTTGTGGTGAAAGTGTTGATTAAGGAAATTATACCTAGATTTGGAGTATGACTTAATATAGACTCTGATAAGAAATCTCATTTCACCCAGGATATCCTGAAAAGAGTCTAGGAGAATCTAGGAATAACACCCAAGTATCATGTTCCTTTTCACCCATAAAGTTCAGGTCAAGTGGAGTGTGTAAATAGGGAACTCAAGTCTATGGTGGAGAATATCTGTGTTGAAACTCATCTCATATGGCCAGATATTCTTCCTAAAGTTTTATTTTACCTGCATATGAGAGACCACGAGCAGATTTACATGTATCATCCTATGAAATGCTCTTTGGATGTGCTCCCCTACAGGCAAAGACTTATAAGATAGTCTATACATCTCTCTTAGGAGGAGATTGTCAACTTGCTCCTTACTTAGGTAGTATAACAGTTAAATTAGTTTCTCTACTAAAAGTATTATATTTTTAGAGGTTTATTAAAGATTATTAGAAATCAAGGATAAAGAAAATACAAAATAAGAAAGCATGTTCCTAGGGCACATAGCCCATTCACAGCCACTTACTACTACTACTTCTTCTTCTTCTTCTTCTTCTTCTTCTTCTTCTTCTTCTTCTTCTTCTTCTTCTTCTTCTTCTTCTTCTTCTTCTTCTTCTTCTTCTTCTTCTTCTTCTTCTTCTTCTTCTTCTTCTTCTTCTTCTTCTTCTTCTTCTTCCTCCTCCTCCTCCTCCTCCTCCTCCTCCTCCTCCTCCTCCTCCTCCTCCTCCTCCTCCTCCTCCTCCTCCTCCTCCTCCTCCTCCTCCTCCTCCTCCTCCTCCTCCTCCTCCTCCTTCTTCTTCTTCTTTTAAATAAACCCTTACCTTCTGTCTTGGAGTCAATATTATGTATTGACTCCAAGGCAGAAGAGTGGTAAGGGCTAGGCAATGGGGGTTAAGTGACTTGCCAAGGGTCACACAGCTGGAAAGTGTCTGAGGTCAGATTTGAACCTAGGACCTCCCATCTCTAGGCCTGACTCTCAATCTACTGAGCTACCCAGCTGCCCCCCCAGTCACTTACTTCTTGCCTGTGTATGCTTAGAAACAGAAGAAAAGAGCC
Organism: Monodelphis domestica; assembly: GCF_027887165.1. Classification (NCBI taxonomy): domain Eukaryota; kingdom Metazoa; phylum Chordata; class Mammalia; order Didelphimorphia; family Didelphidae; genus Monodelphis; species Monodelphis domestica. The sequence goes on from NC_077229.1 coordinate 425,336,796, forward strand.
CAAAGTAGGCGGTACAGTCAGTTTAAATATAAATTGTGTTCTTGGCCCAGGTGAGGATCTCAGATAAGATTATAGGGCATTCTGGAAAATGCCAAGGACTTCTGGGGATTGAAGTCTGGGTTTCAAATCTCCATTTTTACAGTAGGTTGTTTTACAATAATGACTTAAAGAATTACATGATATGGGAGTATTAATCTAAGCTGGTCCATTGGATTATTCTCTCTGTAATTTCAAACCAAGAGATGTGGTATATGTTAAAAATTTAGCTAAAACATCAGTAACACAAAAGAGTTGGCTAGATCCTTACACCATTGTGTGAGTTTCTCCATCTTCAGTAAAAGTTTTAGGTAGAGATTCATGGTATCATTGTTCCCATATAAAATTAGCACATGGTATAAATAATGGAAATGTACAAATTATTGAACAAGAAGAAATTGAAGAAGCATAAATAGTAGAAAGTGAGAATCATCAGTCAAATTGAGTCTGCAATCAGAAAGATCAGTAAGGAGAGTACCATTCCAGTGGAAGAGGACATCTGGATGGAAGAGGACAATGCAGATGAAGAGAATACAGGAAATTAATGGATATTGCTAAAAAACTGAAAACTTATAAATTTAAGGACTTTGAGAAACTTGCAGTGAAAAGGGTAACAGGATTAATGGACTAATGAATTAAGATTTTGGGTGATGTATTATAATACAAACTAACATAACACATATTCACAAACATTCATAAATATATTTACTACTATGGAGTTGGAGAAGAACTATTTAAGCAAGATGTGATGAAAAGAGGAGAAAAAAATCTGAAGTAGTGGTAAGTATAGTACATGCAACAGTAACATAACACTAACATAATAGTAACAAACATAATACTAGCAACACGACATAACAGCAAAAATAACAATATAACAAAACATAAACACAAATATATAAACATGATTAGGCTACATTGAATCACTATTTGAATGAGTGAAACAATGTATAGTTAGGGTAATTAAAATATTATAAGTAGTTATGAATTAGTTACTAACAAAAATTAGGTAAATACTTAATTTAGTATAGAAGTATAACTAGACAGGAGAATTTTATTAAGATAGCGCTTTAGTTAGATAAAGATTAAAATTTAAGATAAATAAGATAAGGTACTAACTTGCATTACAACATACATAACACAAATAACAGCATCACATATCACATAAAATTGTAAATATATGTAAATATATGTAAATAGTGTGCATAATAGTTAGGATTGTAAAATTTAATTGTAGTATAGTGTATTAATATGTAACCTATATATATATATACCATGTGTAAATATGAAAGTGTACATGTGTGTATAGCATACATGCATATATTGTATGTATGTACTATATGTACACATGTAAATGTATGTAAATAGATCACTTATGTATCTATTGTTACATATAGTTTGCATAAGTGAGTTTAATGTTCTGGTTTAATTTCTGTTTAAAATTTATGCAATGTTTTTATTATAATTAAAAAAATATTTTCTCTTAGTTTGATGTTAATGTATTACAAAAGTAGTAGTATGGTTTGTATTAGTTGATAAGAATAGTATCTATGAGTTTAATGTTTGCATGGAAGTTGTGTTTATCTTTTGCTTTTGATGTCATTTGCTTGTTGTGCTTTTGCATATGTTTGAAATTTGTACTTGTTCATTATTTAGATACCCTTTTTTCCTTTCCTTGATAAAATCCCTAGAATAGAATAGTATTAGATAAGTTAAGACAGTCGAGTATAGGTGATTTATTATTTTTGGTAGATATTTTAGTTTAAGTAATATGTAAGTAAGTTAGTTTGTGCACAAATGCCAAAATAGTGTTTTCAACATGATTTAGGCTTTGTGCAAAGGGGGGACTGTAGCAAGGGAAATTACAGGGGGCAAATAGTTTGAGTGACAAGCCCTCAAGACTCAGAATTCTCCCATGGCTGTCAGGATTCCAAACTGTTGAAGAGACAGTTTCTCCAACAGCTCTCTGGACCTGAGAGAGAGGAAGGAGACAGGTGTATTTGTGAATCATCTTGAACCCATCCATCAAACAACTGGCCTTGAGGCCAGTTTTCTAGCTGTGGTGAAAGAATAACTCCAGTCTTCCTGGTGGACAGCTAGGCTGGGGAAAAGATCACTACTCTGTTGGGACATCTGAGGACATCAGCTGGATTCCTGTTTCAGGCTCAGCAAAGACACTTTGTGAGATACTGATCCCACCCCCTGTTGGACTTGCTTTTATATAACTTAGGGTTTATTTTAGTGTAAGTCAGATATTGTTTAGTTAATGGGTTAAAGAATTCAGAAATCACCTTTTCCCCTTTCTTTTCCCTTCATCCCTTCTATGTTAAAATAAATTCAATATTTATATATTTTTCCCTCTGTAATACTTTCCTTCCCCCTATTCAAATTATATTAAATTATAGATACTTTTAACATCCTCACCTCATGATGTCACCATCCTCTTCAAAAATGAAGGATGAACAACAGCAGTGCAAGGGCACCATGAATTGAGCTGGAGAGATGGAAGGATATTATGCTAGGAAAGTAGAGCAAGGTCAGATTATGTAGGATTTTGCAAGCCATGCTAATAAAGTCCAAGGATTAACTGGTTGAGTGGTATTTCAGGAATACTAATTTGGTGGTGGTATGTAGCAGGATAGATCAAAGGACAGAGTGGGACTTAGGGCCACAGACCTCTCCTTTTTACACCTTATGGCTCTGAGAATCAGGCTTGGGGTCTTGATTTGTTTCAGTTCTAAGTATAGGCAATGGAGGGCATACCTGGGACAAAGGGTTCCTTGTATTTAGGATTTCAGGACAGATGTGTTGCTGACAGCCAGGAGGAAAACCCTTAGAAGCCACAGTATCAGTTTACAAGCTCAGGAAGACTTTGGAATTGGAACTTGGTGGTACCATTTTATATGGGAACTAAGCAACATTGTGAACCTAATCCTCATCTGTAGAGAATGAGGTGTTGTAAAGGGGTATTATGCTTTCCCCAGGCATTGGGGTGGGGTAAGTTCAAATGTTTATTCTTATTATATCTTTGAAGTAAATATTCCTTTGTAAAAGCTAAACTAACCATTAAATAGTTAAATGAAACAAGTGTGTGAATTCCCCCTAAAATTGAGGCACATAATTGGTGGGGGCTTGAGTCAATACTAGAGAAAGAAGACATTCCCAAACCCCCTTAAAAGTACCTATGCAACTCTGTAGGAGGACTCAAAATTAACATGTGACCTTCAGTCACTGGAGACTAAGGTAATCAGTATACATATTCATTAAAAAAACAAACCCTTACCTTATGCTTAGAATCAATACTACATATTAATTCCAAGACAGAACAGTAAAGAGTAAAAAGAGTAGAGTAAAAGTGAGAGTTAAGTGACTTGTCCAGGGTCACACAGCTAGGATGTACATATACATTTAAAATTATTATTCTGAGAAGAGGTCCATAGTCTTTACCTCTATTGCAAGAAGTAATTAACCTTTTTTTGGATCTGAGATACAAAAAAGGTTAAGTACCCCCTTTCAATAGAGTATATATGGCAAAAGAAGTAGAGCAGGGTCATATTATATATAGGAACTTGCATGCCATGCTAACAAAGTCCAAGGAGTAAGTGGTTAAAAGTGGTATTTCAAGAATACTAATCTGGTGGTGATAGCTAGAGAAAGGAAGACTTTAAGGCCCAAACCCATTATTTACCAGAATAGCAACTCACTGTCAGATTTATGTAGTTTAATAATGCATCAATCTGAAATTCATTCACAACATTTAGGAGAATAGGGGGTTTCCCTCATTTTTATTCTATACATTTCAAATTTTAGTTTCCTTAAAATAGAGGTGAGCTATTTATTCTCAAGAGAATCTATGAACCTTTTTTTCATATTGTCAAGATGATTCAAAAGCCCCAAGTGAGATAATCAGGGAGAATTATTAATTTGGATGGTATGAAGAAGTAGACTGCCATTAGTGGCTATTGTTGTTATCCAAGACCTAAGCGTGATGTATTAAAAGTCTAAGCTAGGGTGGCAAGTGAGAATGGAAAGCAGGGGATAAATTTAGAAATTCTTGTGGAAGTTGACCCTATAGAAGTTGGTGATTGATTAGATATAGGAGGTTGGGGAAAGAGAAGAGTCCAAGGTGAATTTTCTAATTTGCACTACTAGAAAGATGGTTGTGCCAGTAACAGAAATAGAAAAGTTAGGTGGAAAAAACAAGTGGTTTTGTGTGTGTGTGTGTGTGTGTGTGTTTTCAGTTGGAAATGGTATGTTCATCTGTCTGGATGAGAAATCCAAGGACTAAAGAACTGAGAAAAAAAAGAGGAAAAAGGGTCAGGATTAACTTTGAGGTATGGCTATATTCAGAATTAGGGCAGGGAAGAGGAGAGGAATAAGCATTTATACAGTACCTACTATTTGCCAGCCACTGTACTAAGCACTTTTAACCAAATAATATCTCCTTTGATCCTCACAATAACCCTGCTGTTATCTCCATTTTGCACTTGGGAAAACTGAGCAAACAGACATTTATTGACTTACCCTGAGTCACACAGCTAGTAAGTCTCTGAGGCTGGATTTGAATTCTGATCTTCCAGACTTTTTGACCAGTACTTTACCAATTGCAACCCTAATTGTCTAAGACATTGTAAAAGAAAGAAGGGAAGCCAGCTTAAGAGATAGAAAAAGAATGATCAAGGAAGTAGGATAGTTAATGTGTATAGGGATAAAATGTCAGCAAATTTTCCCTGAAAACTAATCTATTATCAAATTAAATAAAATCGTCCTCTGACATGTCTGACATATCAGTTCTTTCCTTTCCAGTTTCCAGTCTTTTGTCACTGGATACTTACTTACTGGAATAGCTTTATAATGACTTCCTTTGAAGCTACTCTCTATAGTACAGAGGCTATACTACCATCTGGTGAATTTTCCTAGGACACAGCTTTAGTTTTGTGACATTTCACTTGGATTTTCTTTTAAAAAAATATTATTTTTTGCTCGGTAAGAAATGACAAGCAGATTAGTTTTAAAAAGCATGGAAAGACCTACATGAAATTATGAAGCAAATTATGAGCAAAACATATATATACCTCAACAGAAATATTGTTTGAAAAATAACTGTGAATGTACACCTCCTCCAGAGAAAGAATTGATAAATAGAAACCTGTAAGATATAGTTTTCTATATACATATATATATATTTTTTCTTTTTTGTCAAAAGATACCTTCTTTAGTATGGGAGGGGAGAGAAGAAGGGAAACAAACACCTGGGAACTTTAATTACACAAATAATAAAAATGGGAAAATACCATTTTTATTGATATCTTTTGTTTTTATATCACATTCTTTTCTGATTAAATATCTGTTCCATCTTCTACCCATCAAGCCATTTCCTTGTAACAAAGAATGAAAAAGAAATAAGGAAGATAAAGCAGTTCAGTGAAATTAACTAACATTATAACTGATTTATAATATTAACTGTTTGTCAGTGTGTATATAGTATTATACATAGTCCTTTGCTTCCATAACAAATTACATTACTCAGCCCTGAGTTCTCAGAGACCAATTTAGTTGCTACTTATGTAGTTTGTGTGTATAGATTTAAAAAAAATTAAAACTTTGTCTTTTGTCTTCAAATCAACACTGTGTATTGGTTCCAAGGCAGAAGAGTGATAAAGGATAGGCAATGGGGGTTAAGTGACTTGCCCAGGGTCACATAGCTGGGAAGTATCTGAAGCCAAATTGGAACCCAGGACCTCCTGTCTCTGGGCCTGGCTCTCAATGTGTGTATGACCTGTGGAAAATTTTAAGGCTAGGATTATAGCTGCAATTTTTTTTTTAGTCACTGAGCAGTAGCTGAAGAAAGTTTTCAAAAAGTTAGAAAATCGACTAGAGTGATGATGAGATGGTGGTTATGTGAATTTTAATAAGCAATTTACCAATATTTTTGAAATTTAAATTACAAACCTTTCAAATTTTCTCCCTAGAATTTTGTAGCTATTATATACCTGAAGTTGTTAAAAGAGTAAAACTTAAATCCAAAACCAAGAAAAATTTAAAAACCTAAAATGAAGACTTTTGGAACACTCTGTATAATATCTAGGAGTAGAAATAGAGATTGGAATTGGGATAGGATTATGGCCTGTGATTTAATTTGTGAAGGGAATTCCTTGTGAGGAACTTTAATTACCAGTACAGGTCAGTGTCTTCTCTCTAACTTTTAGTCTTAGAGAGTTGCTTGTGAAGTGACTTGTCCAGGGTGACACAGTCAGTAAGTGTCAGAGATGGGACGTGAAACAATATGAACATACACACATATATACATACCTGCATGTTACATATTATCTTAAAATCTCTAATTTTTTCAAGTATTTAAGTCTTATCTCTCCTGAAAGCAAGCACATGTAGAGCAAGGATTTTTTTCTTTTTTTTAAAAGCTATCTCTTCTAGCACCTAGTACACTGTATTATAATTATGATCTGCTTCCTAAGTATTTGTTGAATGAATATTAAATTTATATTTTTATGCCCTCTGTATAATTTAGCACAGTACAGATCATATGATGTGTGCTTGATATTTCTTTAATGAACTTTAAATAAATACATTTATATTTTCATATCCTTCAATATCACTCAGCACAATGCATAGTCATAAAAGGCACTCTGATAAATACTTGATTGGATTTAACTGAATCTTATATTCATAGGAATTACTTCTTCTGTTACTCAGATAAAGGAGAACAAAAACTTCAGGATAACAAAATTGTCTGCAGAGTCTGAGCCTACACTTAATGAACTTTCTGGTTCATGTTTTCTTTCCTGTTTTTTTTCCTTGTAGTTATCATTTTTGGAATCATCAGGATTTAAAATGTATTTTTTCTTATTTAGTTTAATTGATGAATATGATGGGAACAAGTATCTCCTTGTTAATATTACAATATTGCATAGGTTTTAGTTTTTTTCCCCTGTGCTATAGTTTTAAAAAATCCTCTTATTTTATATAACATCACTTCCAATATATCCATCCTTCCTTTATCCCAAAGATCTATCTCTTGATACAAAGGTTAAAAAAGAAAGAGGAAAAGAAGGCACTGCTCAGCAGAATCAACTTAAAGAATATAGTTTGAGATCTGATAGTTAAAAGAATAAAAATAATTAATGTTTATGTGGTACTTTAAGGTTTGCAAAATGCTTTAAAAATATTTTCTCATTGGGGCAGCTGGGTGGCTCAGTGGATTGAGAGTCAGGCCCAGAGATAGGAGGTCCTGGGTTCAAATTTGGCCCCAGATACTTCCCAGATGGGTGACCCTGGGCAAGTCACTTAACCCCCATTGCCTATCTCTTACCATTCTTCTGCCTTAGAACCAATACCCAGTATTGATTCTACGATGGAAGGTAAAGGTTTAAAAAAAATGTTTTTTTCTGGTTGTTCCTTACAATAACTCTGGGAAGTAAGTGCTATTATTATCCCCATTTTGAAGATAAGGAAAATGAAGATAAAGAAAGGTTAAGTGATTTGTCCAGGGTCATGTAGTGTCTGAGGTAGGATTTGAATTCAAAAGTCCCTTCCTCCCCATCCCTTTTTCTCTAAAAAAATTTCCCTTAATAGTGATAATTCTAAGTAGTTTTAAAATAATTATTTTGTGTATTACTTAATGAGAGATATGATTCATGAAAAACAAAATTATTTCCCCCTTACCCCCAACACTGGAAGAATAAATTCTAGGAGGGAAGACTTATTTCTTTAGCTCTCTGAACTAGTCTAAGGGAATTGTTTTCTTTTTCCAAACTATTTTTTTTCCTCCTGTATTTAACTCCTCATTTCTTTTTTTAAAACCCTTACCCTCTGTCTTAGAATCAATACTGTACATTGATTGATTCCAAGGTAGAAAAGTGGTAAAAACTAGGAAATGGGGGTTAAGTCACACAGGACTTATATGAGATCAGATTTGAACCCAGGATCTCCCATCTCTAGGCCTGGTTCTCAGTCTGCTAAACCACGTAGTTGCCATCCAAGAACTACAAAGAAGAGGAAAGAGTAGACAGGAATAGGCCAAGATTATCCTCAAATCACTTCATTTGTAAGATTTTTGTTCCTGGATTGACCTGTATAGGCTTCATCCTGTCAGACTGATAGACCTAACAACTTTCTTTGAATTCTGTTTCACAGACAGTCACAGGATATTAGATTATATTAGCCCTAGCTAACAGCTGATATTTTGAAGTCAAGATAGTGATCCATTATTAAAGTTAAAGTTCAGGTTTTTTTCCCCCCAATCAGAAAGCCCTTTATTCAAATATACACAAAAGCTCACTAACTAGTCTCTTAAAAAAAGTTTTATTGATAACTTTCTTTTTTTCCCCAATTCAGCTATTTCCCCACATATTGAACTTTTCCTATGTCCAACCATAGAATTCTTTTTATTGTTGGTGGTGTCCAGTTGTTTCAATGGTGTCTGACTCTGTGATCCCATTTGGTGTTTTCTTGGCAAAGATACTAGAATGGTTTGACATTTCCTTCTCCAGATCATTTTACAGATGAGAAAACTGAGGCAAAAAGGATTAAGTGTAAGAAAGAAAAACAGTTAAAAAAATTGACTGACAGAGGAACTTTGACAGCTTATACAACATTCTTTACCTGTAGGCCCTCATCTGTTAATGGAAAGGAGAGAAGCATGTTTCATCATCTGTTCCTTAGGATAAGAGTTGGTTACTAAAGCTTCCTCAGAGGGGAGAGAGAAGCTTTAAGGTAGGAAGATAGAGAAAGGATAGAAGTTTTAGATACCACTAGGGGGATGACGGAGTCGAATTAGAGATATGAGGTGGCAGGAATGAGTCTTTATTAATTACCAATGAGCCACAGCCAAGCCCTGATCAAAGGACCCTTCTGAAGACTTTTACCAGTCCAGAGATCCAGATTCAATACCACACAGGTCGGAGAGATGATAGAGAAAGATTAAAGATGGAGCCTGGCCCAAGGCCAGGCTCAGGCATCAGTGTGAGCTGGAAGGGAGGAAGAACAGAAGAGAGAAAGGCGGAGCTGGCTGGGCCCTATTTATATGCAAATATACACAGTACATAGGGATGATTACCATTGGTTAATGACAAGGTATAGGTGTGGTTTCCCTTAACCAGGTGAGCACAAAGAAACCTATGTTCCCGCCTAACCTGGGGGAAACTGGGGTCAAGGGTCAGAGGCTTTCCCAGCCATGTGCAATACTGAGCATGCTCAAGACTGAGCATGCTCTCTTCTAAGGCAATCTGTACATACCAACTGTTTCCCTTTCCCATAGCTAGGGGTGGACTGCTACAGTTATAGAATCAGACTCAAAAAATCTCACAGTTGAAAGGGCTCAAACCACAGCTGACCACTATTCCCTTGTACCTCCCTACCCCATTGTGCTTAATCTGAGTTCATTCATGCCATTAAAAACAAACAGAAAAAGAAACATCAAGAATTTCTTAGTCAAGCAATGCCACATTTAGTTACATGCCACTTCAAAATAAAGGCTGCTGCGGGCTCTCTACTCCATCACTGTCACCTCTCTTCCATAAGAGTGTAACTTCAGCCTTTCATACCTATTTTGTGAAAGCTTTGTGAAAGTGCCAGATGTCTAATAAGAGCATTAATTACAGTAGCAAGCACCTGACTATCTTGCCCTTGTATGTTGCAGGGATGTACTGTCCAGTGTGACCTGACTTTCCTTTCTCCTGTGTTCTTTCTGAACTCTTGGATTTCCTGCCTTATTTCCCCACAGCTCTAATGGTCAGAATCCTTGTTCTTCCTTAGTGGGGAAAAAGGAAGTCTCTGGGTTCAAATTATAGGACAGTATTATGGTCTTAACCAATAGTGACTCCTGTTATTTTGGGTTGGAATTCAGGGTTTCCTTACAGAAATAATGTTATAAGGGCTGTTAGGTTCCATGATATGATTAATATTACATTTCCATTGTATTGTGGGTATTTGTGGGCTCTCCTTGGACTTTAACCATCTTTTACAACATAGTCTCTATGGTAAGATGCTTTCTAAATTCCACCCTAAATGAACAGAACAGCTTTTGGAATATAGCCTATTTAGAAATCAGCAATCATTTGTGGTCAATTCTAAACGAGATGCTGGTTTTATATGTGGCAAGATCAAGAATTCAATCAGATGGCCTTTGTTTCACTTTTGAGACTTTGAAAAATGACTTAGATTTTGGAAGCCCCATTCTGTTTCATTATTATTATTCATACTCTTGCTGATTATACCCATTCTTTATTAGTCACTGGGTGTACTCACTAGAACTTCACATGAAAAAATGGGCTTTTCCATGGTGATTTTGAATTTATTCTGGATTTGACAGAATTAGCAGAAGTCACATGCTGAGGTTCTAACCCCTTCTTTTCTGGCATGATGGAGACAGTGCTGGTCAAATGTTGGTGGCATGCTTCATACATTTAAGTCTACATAAGAAACACTTTGCTAGGTAATAGAGATACAAAAATATAGATTTATGAAGGTAGGTACAGGCATAGACCCTACTCTCAGGAAGCTCAAAATGTATTAGGAGAGATTAAAATGTACACAAATACTTATAAGAGACAAATGAGAAGTGCAAAGGAGTAGAGAGGGGCATTTGGGTGGGAAAAGGGCAAACGTTCTTGTGTAGTAAGAGGATCAAGGAAGGTTTTATGGAGATGAGGACACTTGAATGGAGCTTTGAAGTAAGAAAAACTTTAGGCAAGAGTTAAATGGGGTAATCCATTCCAAACACAGGGCATGGAGAGATCAAAGTTAAAAAGATGAGAGAGAGCAGGACAAGAACAGGGGGTTGTTCATAATTCAGCTAGGTTGGCACATATGGAAAAGAGTGCAAAGAGGTATTGCATGAGAAAATATAGAAAAAATAATTGAAAAATAATTGAGAGTCAGACTGTAGAGGGCCTTGAATGTCAAGATTGGGAGTATATACTTGTTTCTTTAGGCAATGAGGGGAAACTGAAACAGATGATGTGATCACAGCAGATGGGGTGGGACTCTGGTCTTGACCGAGATGTGTTTCTGAGCTGTGCCCAATATTTATTTGAGTAAAGGATAGTTTAGAAAACTGAAATATTGAAGGAAACCTTAGTCTCTCAGGACTATGATGGCTAATAGCATAGATGAAATGAACTAGCATTCCTGCTGTGTGAGAGATATTTTGGAGGTAGTTTTGATAGGACTTGGTGACAGATTGAAAGGGTATGATGGTGAGGGAATGGGGAACAAAGTTAATGATTATTATAAAGTTTGGGGGCCAAGATGGTCCATCAACTTAAAAAAAGTTATAGGGAAAGGGCAGGCAGGCTTTGTGTGTATGTATAAAAGGAAATGATGCATTCATAAGATCATTAATCTTGAGCTGTAAGAGATTTCAGGTCCATCTAGTCTAATTCTATTATTTTACATTTGAAGAACTGAGGTCTAGAAAGATTGTGACTTGCCTAAGTTTGCACTTTACTACATAGTAGTAAGGTTTTGGGATTTGAACTTGTAATATTCAAGGAATTGTTGGGGATTGAAGAAGTACAGGGGATAAGGAAGGTTTTTGTAACAGGGAATGGAGGGGCTGAAGGGATAGAAGGAATATGCCTGCCAGTGAGGTAAAAGGAGAGAAATACCCCCTACTGAGAGTCTAGCTTTGAAAATTGGGGTACCTGAGAAATGGGCCACCAATGATAGCCTGAGGGGACATCTTCTTTATTGATTGATGTTAAAGATACCTCGAGAAGGTAAGCACAGACCCCCCTGAGGGACAAGCCTCCCCCAGACCAAGGTCACCTGGCAGGAGTCCTATAAGGACTGTTTATGGTTGAATGGCTGTTCTTAGGTTTAGCTCCCTCTATGTCCCCCTGAAATGATAGTCATCTTATCTGACTGTGGGTTATTTAAATAAAGATGAATTTTAATAACAAGTTTGGATTTGGGAGGTTGGATTTGAGTCTCAGCTTTTGAGCAGAGTCCAGGCCTCAAAGGCTGATGGAGGGTTTCTTTTATTCCTGTCTATGCTAATCTATGCTAGTTTTCTTAAGTTCAAAGTCTTTAGCAGTAGACAGCAAGAGGAAGAAAAGGTTCTGACCTTCAGAGCTGGCTGGGTCTGTCTCTTCAGGCTGATGCCCCTAAAGACCAGCCTTACAATTCAAACTGCTCCCCTTCAATCCTTTTGTTAGATGACATAATCACAGGAATTCAGGTAGAGCTCACAGTTGGGAAAATCCAGGAATAGAGGTACTTCTATCCCGAGACAGGGAGAGAGTGATCCTTTCAGTCCAAGGGCCAGGAAGAGAGAGAGTCCTTTGAGACCAACTGTTGCTCCAAGTTGCCCTCCCCCCACCAACTGTCATTCTTGTCAATATCTTCTCTCTAACATTTCAACTCTTGTTTGTTCCACCTGCGTGGCAGAAAGTCCAAAACTTGCTTCAGTTTTCCTTTCCACAATCTTCCCCTTTTTTTGTTGTGACCTTCTCAAGGGCACTCATTTTTATTATATTTACCAATCTACTAAATCTACTTTCTAACTATGCCCTCAAAAATAATAAACTTCCCTCAATAACTTTATCACTATTCTATGCTAACTTTATCTAATCTAAGGAATTTTATGCAGGATAGTTTGGGTAAAAGTAGTTTGGGGTTCTACAATAAATTCAGTACAATAAATGTTTGAACAAAACTATTACAAAGAAATTTGAATCATAGTAATACTACTTACTTTTGCTAAATTAAACTACTACATTTTTCCTATTTAAATTATCTATAATTGCAAACTATTTTATCTATATATTTCCATTAAATGCAATTTCAGCATCAGTTTTACAATAAACAATTAAAAGTTTACTATCTACAAGTGCAGCTTAAGTCTTTTTCTAAGTATAATTAACTATCTATGCTATGCTTAATTTTACTTACTCCTAATCTATTCCCTATTTATTATAACTATTCTCTAAATCCCTACTTTAATCTATAACCTAATCTTATGTGCAACATATAGAAATGCCATGCTACATATTTATATACTCTATCACTATGTTAATAACTTAATTATAGTATATATATTATTTATAGAGATTATTTACATATAATATAATAATATACTTAGTTTCCTAATCTTGATGTCAGTCAAATAGAAAGAACAATAGATCTTTCCTAAGCCTAAGACCTTATAGAACCAACTATATACATATTTACATTTTGCATAAATACAATTTCAGACACTTCAGACAAGGTCTCCCAATATGTCAGTTTGTGATTTTGTGTTTTGTGTCTAATAGTGCTGTGTTGAATTAATACTTATCAAGCTTCTTCAGATTTCCACTTCTCATGTTGACTGATGAATCTTTTCTTTCTTCCAAGTAATGTAGTGTTGCATGCTATTTCCCTAATATGTGAAATTAATTTTGTTTTATGATTTCACCACACTCAGTCTTATGTATAAGTCCTGTTTTCTGTCTGTCCTCTTTTTATATAAACAGATTTACAAAGTTCAAAGTCTTAGCTGTCCATTTCAGCTTTTTCTCTTTGATTCTTCTCTCTAGCAGCTTTTCTTGATGCTTTTCTTCTGGGCTAGTTTAAAATCTTTTCCTCTGGGATACTTTTCCTCTGGGCTGGAAAGCTGTCTTCTTGCTGTGGCATGCTTGACTGCTGGGATCTCGTTGTCTCGAACATTATGTGTCACTATTGTTTCTTTGTGGTATACTTTTTGATGTTAATCAGTTTTTGTTCTCATTTCTCAGTACTATCTTTTGTCTAATTATCTTCTATGTCTGTTACAGTGATGTTGAAATTTTTCTGGTTTTATGTGGGAACAGTGAAACCATGAGTCTTTCCCTACAATTTTTATAACTGTTCGGGTAGTAAGCAATACTTCATGTGGTCCAGTCCATTTTATGTCTGTAGCCAATTTTATATTGAAATTTTTTATGTATACTTTATCTCCTGGTTTAATATTATGCAAATTGTAATTCAGGGGTACTGTTTGTTGTATCAAACCCATTTTGTGCAACTCTGCTATTCTTGTTTGTAAAGCTTGTATATATCTTGTTTATTGACAATCTGGTTTGTGAGAACTTCTAAGTCAGAGAAAGGAAGGTGTGATAGGATCATTATGTTGTTTGCTTCTTCCTCTGTTTGATTTCTATCAGGTATATAATTTTGTTCTATTAATTCAGTGTCTTCTTCCTTAACCTCAAGCTTTTCATAAAGTTCTTGATAATTCTTGATTCTCAATGCCACCATCATTGCTTCTAATGATTTTGTTTTCTATGCCCTGAACTAACTCTTCTGACAGGATCCTTTGTTTTTGATTTGAGTTGTTAATGTAATCAACTGTCTTCCACTCTTGTAAAGCTTTGTGATCTTGATTGTAAAATTTGATATCTTCATAAGGTTCTTGGTATTCCTTGCTTTCTGAGTCAAATATCATTGTATATAGTTGTTCTGTGTGATTTGTGTCTTGCTCTGACTCTTGCTTGGTGATTTCTATATTCCTCAAGTCTTTTGCTAGCTCTTGCCCAGTAGTATTCTATAACTCTGTGTTATGTGTTGATAAATTTGGTTCTTGTGTGTTTGTTCCTTCCTGTGGATCTGCTATCATATCCCAGTTTTGTTCTTCAGCTACAGACTTCTCTTGTTGCTTTGAACATTCATTTTGTAATCCATCATCAGTTTGCAATGGAATTGCATTATCATGGAGACATAAGGATGGTGTGATAATGTTTGTGTTTGCTTTTTCTTGTGCAGTTGCTCTTGATTGGAATTCGTTGATATAAGGATTTAAGTCTGACTTTTCTATTATGTCATTGCTATGTACTTTTGTAATATCATCTCTGTTTTCAGTGTCATTGACTCTAGGAGGTCTGCTAATTTGAATGTTCTCTGTTATTGCATTCCCTCCCCCCCTCCCCCATTGGACCATTCTGCTGTTTTCTCATTTGCTTCAGTTAATCCAGTTGCAGTTTGTTTAGAATCTTTAGATACCTCTACTATTTGTGTCTCATATGGTTCTGTTTTTGGTTTTGCTATTTGTTCTATGCTTTCTGTTTCTAAAGTATAGTCTTTCCTTTCTGCTAAGTTACTTTTGTCTTGTGCTAAGACATGTTGCAATCCACTATTGCTTGGATCTAATCTTTTGTGTTCTTTGCTTTTTAAGCTGTTATTTTGGGTTCCTTTCCCATTTTCCTTTTTTTTTTTTAAAAAAAACCCTTACCTTCCACCTTGAAATCAATACTGTGTATTGGTTCCAAGGCAGAAGAATGGAAAGGGCTAGTCAATGGGGGGGTCAAGTGAATTGCCCAGGGTCACACAACTGGGAATTGTCTGAGTCTAGATTTGGACCTAGGACCTCCCATCTTTAGTCCTGGCTCTCAATCTACTGAGCTACCCAGCTGCACACCCCACTTTTTCCTTTTTGATGTTACCAAATGCACATGGCTTCATAACTGACATTGTTTGGCAGCACCTGAAACTACTTGTGAATAACGTGGTTTTGCCCCTTGTTGTATGTATCACTCCATGGTTTCTAAATTTGATGCTTGCAATGAATTCTTGCAATTACAATTGCAACATTTTGTATTTGTTTGTGTATTGTTTCTGCTACATTTTATGTTGCTTTTCCAGAATCTCTTTTTATTGTTAACTTGGACTAATTGTGCCTTTATATAACAGTCCTGAACCATGTGACTCATTTTTCCACATAGGAAACATTTGGGTACATTTCTAATTTGATTGCTTTGTGTGTAATTTCTTGTGTGTTTGTATGATGGCAGAGTGACTAGATTTTTTATTTCTTCAATTTCTTTTTGCTTAATTGTGCTATTTGCCTCCTTGAGCTTGGTTTTAAGCTCTTCTATTATTTCATCCTTTTCCTTTAAGATTTCTTTATGACCTGTGAATTATATAAGTTGCAGTTTTTCTTAAATCTTCCAGACTTAGTGTTTCCCAGTCTGGGCATTGAAGTTTAAAATATTATATAATAGGTGTGCTACTGCCTTTCACAAATTGGCTCCTTATGCGTTGGAGATTTTGCTTAGTTAAATTTTTATATCCAAGCACATCCTCTGCTACTTCAATCACCCTATTGAGGAATTTTGATGGATGTTCCCCACTCTGCTGTCTCAATTTCTCAAATTGTCCCCAAGTATCTGGTTTTTTTTTTTTGAAAAAAATTTCATTGCCTCTAATAGATCTTCTCTGGCCTTTTTTAGATAATGCAGATTTGCATTATTAGATAACTCTAAGTCTGTTCCTTCCTCTGGCCATGATGTTAAATTTGGATTGTTTTTAGTTCCATCAATAAATTGTTGCTTTTCCCTTTTTGAAAATAATTCTGAGAGAAGAATTTCAGTGTCCTGCTTCCCTCCCCACCAGTTCATTTGTTACCCTTCTACTCCCCTATAGGGCACAAATCTATTCTCTGCCCCAATGGATTGGATTGTTCTTCCCTCTTTGGGTCAGTTTCAAAGCACGTAAAAGTTGAGTATTTCCTATCTCCAACCTCTTTACCCTTCTAGTGTATTGATGTTCTCCTCCCTCCCTCCATGAGCTTCTTTGTGACACATAAATTTGCCCTCATTTGTTTCTTTTCTCATTTTTTTAGTATTAAACTCTTTTTTTTAGCTCTAGTATATATACACACACACACACACACACATACATGTATATGTATTTATGCATGCATATAACTATATACCTATTTATGTCTTATCCTTTCATCCTATATAGTTTGTCACTGTTCCCTCTAAGTGTAATTCTTCTAGCTGCCCAGGTGATAGCAACAGTTTTTATGAGTTAGCAATGACCTCTTTTCTAATAGGGATACATATCATTTTAACTTATTGAGTCTCTTAAATTTTTTTTTTGTTTTTCTTTTCCCCCTCTTTTTAAATTACCTTTTGATGATTCTCTTGAGTTCTGTGCTTAGACATCAAATTTTCTGTTCAGGTCTGGTCTTTTCTTTATGAATGTTTGGAATTCTTCTATTGTGTTGAATGACCATACTTTCCCCTGTAAGAATATAGTCAGTTTTGACTTCCGGTTAAGATGGCGGCTTAGAGAAAGCTGAAGTTCAGATCTCCGGAAAACCCTTCCCGACCGATCTCAAACTAGAAGCTCCTAAGGCGCCGAAATTCAAAACGATCAACAGCACAGACCCTGGGAACCCTCCTCCTGGACCTGGACCTGGTTCAAAAGGTACGGCTCCCCTTAAAAGCCAGAACCCGAGATCCCTCGGACCTCAGGGGTAGGAGCGCAGAGTCCAAGGCTCCCGGAAGCGGCAGCCGAGCCGGGCTCAGAGAGCAGGGTCTGAGGAACAACAACCCTCAGGCTCTTCTACCCAAGTCCCAGTCCGGGTGAAAGTTACTGCCTGGGGCTTCCGCTGCAAAGAGCCGGTCGGTCAAAGAGCCAGTCGATCCGGGTGAAAGTTACTGCCTGGGGCCTCCGCTGCAGAGAGCTGGTCAAAACAACAGCAACCCTCAGGGCGGGCAAGACAGCCTCACGGGCTGGATCCTGCTATCCAAGTCTCAGTGAAAGTCTGTGCTCTCGGAGCTTGGGGAAGCGGCAGCCCATCCCCCCGCAGGCCGACGAAACAGCCTCACGGCCAGGGATTCTGAAGGCAACTTCCGGAAATCGAGCCAGGAGGAGAGTGTGGCCTCGTGGTCCGACCCTTCCATTCCAGTTCCAGTGAGGCATATTCAGTTTAACCCAGGGAACGCTCATAGAACCAACATCTGCCCAGGACTAAAGCCTCTGATCACCAGACAAAGACAAGAAAAGCCAATCCTCCACGTTCAGAGATGACAAATTCCACAGAAGCACAGAAGCCCCAAAATACCAAGAAAAATAAGAAGAAAGGGGCGACTCTGGACACATTCTATGGAGCCAAAATACAAAATACAGAGCAGATAGAAGAAGATATACAAGAAAATTCTCCAAAATCTTCCAAAGGAAATAGAAACTCTCCACAAACCCATGAAGAATTTGAATCAGAAAGGACCAAAAAGATGGAAGCCCTCTGGGAGGAAAAGTGGGAAATGATGCAAAAGAAATTCACGCATCTACAAAACCAGTTTGACCAAACTGTAAAAGAAAACCAGGCTTTAAAGCAAGAACTAATAAAGCAAAGCCAAAACACCAAGAAATTAGAAGAGAACATAAAATATCTCACCGACAAGGTGATAGATCTGGAAAACAGGGGGAGAAGAGAAAATTTAAGAATAATTGGACTCCCAGAAAAGCCAGAAATAAACACCAAACTGGACATGGTGATACAAGATATAATCAAAGAAAATTGCCCAGAGATTCTAGAACAAGGGGGCAATACATCCACTGACAGAGCTCACAGAACACCTTCTACACTAAACCCCCAAAAGACAACTCCCAGGAATGTAATTGCCAAATTCCAAAGCTATCAAACAAAAGAAAAAATCCTACAGGAAGCCAGAAAAAGACAATTTAGATATAAAGGAATGCCAATCAGGGTCACACAAGACCTTGCAAGTTCTACGCTGAATGATCGTAAGGCATGGAACATGATCTTCAGAAAGGCAAGAGAGCTGGGTCTCCAACCAAGAATCAGCTACCCAGCAAAACTGACTATATACTTCCAAGGGAAAGTATGGGCATTCAACAAAATAGAAGACTTCCAACTTTTTGCAAAGAAAAGACCAGAGCTCTGTGGAAAGTTTGATACCGAAAATCAAAGAGCAAGGAATACCTGAAAAGGTAAATATTAAGGAAAGGGGAAAAATGTTATCTTCTTTTACTCAAACTCTCTTCTATAAGGACTACATTTATATCAACCTATGTATACTAATATGTGGGGAAAATGTAATGTATAAATAGGGGGTAAAGAAAGACCAAATAGAATAATGGTTCTCACACAAAGATTCACAGGGGAAGGGGAGGGGAAGAAAACTCCTATAAGAAGGAGAGGAAGAGAGGGGGGGGGGTTTACTTAAACCTCAATCTCAGGGAAATCAACTCTGAGAGGGAAAAACATCCAGATCCATTGGGATCTTGAATTCTATCTTACCCAACAAGGGTAAGGAGAAGGGAAAACCAAGGGGGGGAGGGGGAGAGGGAGAACAAAAAGGGAGGGAAAGAGAGGGGGGAGGGGGAGGGAACAAAAAGGGAGGGACTAAAAAGGGAAACATCAAGGGAGGGGACAAGGGGGACTGATTCAAAGTAAATCACTGGACTAAAAGGTAGAGCCGAAGAAGAAAAGGTTAGAATTAGGGAAGGCAATCAAAATGCCAGGGAGTCCACAAATGACAATCATAACTTTGAACGTGAATGGGATGAACTCACCCATAAAACGTAGACGAATAGCTGAATGGATTAGAATCCAAAACCCTACCATATGTTGTCTTCAAGAAACACACATGAGGCGGGTTGACACCCACAAGGTCAGAATTAAAGGATGGAGTAAGACCTTCTGGGCCTCAACTGATAGAAAGAAGGCAGGAGTGGTAATCATGATATCTGATAAAGCCAATGCAAAAATAGACCTGATCAAAAGGGATAGGGAAGGTAATTATATTTTGTTAAAAGGGACTCTAGACAATGAGGAAATATCATTAATCAACATGTATGCACCAAATAATATAGCACCCAAATTTCTAATGGAGAAACTAGGAGAATTGAAGGAAGAAATAGACAATAAAACCATACTAGTGGGAGACTTAAACCAACCATTATCAAATTTAGATAAATCAAATCAAAAAATAAATAAGAAAGAGGTAAAAGAAGTGAATGAAATCTTAGAAAAATTAGAATTAATAGACATATGGAGAAAAATAAATAGGGATAAAAAGGAATACACCTTCTTCTCAGCACCACATGGCACATTCACAAAAATTGACCATACATTAGGTCACAGAAACATAGCACACAAATGCAAAAAAGCAGAAATAATGAATGCAGCCTTCTCAGATCACAAGGCAATAAAAATAATGATTAGTAATGGTACATGGAAAACCAAATCTAAAACCAATTGGAAATTAAACAATATGATACTCCAAAACCGTTTAGCTAAAGAAGAAATCATAGAAACAATTAATAATTTCATCAAGGAAAATGACAATGGCGAAACATCCTTTCAAACCTTTTGGGATGCAGCCAAAGCGGTAATCAGAGGCAAATTCATATCCCTGAAAGCTCATATTAACAAACAAGGGAGAGCAGAGATCAATCAATTGGAAATGCAATTGAAAAAACTCGAAAGCGATCAAATTAAAAACCCCCAGCAGAAAACCAAATTAGAAATCCTAAAAATTAAGGGAGAAATTAATAAAATCGAAAGTGATAGAACTATTGATTTAATAAATAAGACAAGAAGCTGGTACTTTGAAAAAACAAACAAAATAGACAAAGTACTGGTCAATCTAATTAAAAAAAGGAAGGAAGAAAAGCAAATTCACAGCATTAAAGATGAAAAGGGGGACAGCACCTCCAATGAGGAGGAAATTAAGGCAATCATTAGAAATTACTTTGCCCAATTATATGGCAATAAATACACCAATTTAGGAGAAATGGATGAATATGTACAAAAATACAAACTGCCTAGACTAACAGAAGAGGAAATAGAATTCTTAAATAATCCCATATCAGAAATTGAAATCCATCAAGCCATCAAAGAACTTCCTAAGAAAAAATCCCCAGGGCCTGATGGATTCACCTGTGAATTCTATCAAACATTCAGAGAACAATTAACCCCAATACTATACAAACTATTTGACATAATAAGCAAAGAGGGAGTTCTACCAAACTCCTTTTACGACACAAACATGGTACTGATTCCAAAACCAGGCAGGTCAAAAACAGAGAAAGAAAACTATAGACCAATCTCCCTAATGAATATAGATGCAAAAATTTTAAATAGGATACTAGCAAAAAGACTCCAGCAAGTGATCAGAAGGATCATTCACCATGATCAAGTAGGATTCATACCAGGGATGCAGGGCTGGTTCAACATTAGGAAAACCATCCACATAATTGACCACATCAACAAGCAAACTAGCAAGAACCACATGATTATCTCAATAGATGCAGAAAAAGCCTTTGATAAAATACAACACCCATTCCTATTAAAAACACTAGAAAGCATAGGAATAGAAGGGTCATTCCTAAAAATAATAAACAGTATATATCTAAAACCAACAGCTAATATCATCTGCAATGGGGATAAACTAGATGCATTCCCAATAAGATCAGGAGTGAAACAAGGATGCCCACTATCACCTCTACTATTTGACATTGTACTAGAAACACTAGCAGTAGCAATTAGAGAAGATAAAGAAATTGAAGGCATCAGAATAGGCAAGGAGGAGACCAAGTTATCACTCTTTGCGGATGACATGATGGTCTACTTAAAGAATCCTAGAGATTCAACCAAAAAGCTAATTGAAATAATCAACAACTTTAGCAAAGTTGCAGGATACAAAATAAACCCACATAAATCATCAGCTTTTCTATATATCTCCAACACAGCTCAGCAGCAAGAACTAGAAAGAGAAATCCCATTCAAAATCACCTTAGACAAAATAAAATACCTAGGAATCTATCTCCCAAGACAAACACAGGAACTATATGAACACAACTACAAAACACTCGCCACACAACTAAAACTAGACTTGAACAATTGGAAAAACATTAACTGCTCATGGATAGGACGAGCCAATATAATAAAAATGACCATCCTACCCAAACTTATTTATCTATTTAGTGCCATACCCATTGAACTACCAAAATACTTCTTCACTGATTTAGAAAAAACCATAACAAAGTTCATTTGGAAGAACAAAAGATCAAGGATATCCAGGGAAATAATGAAAAAAAAACACATATGATGGGGGCCTTGCAGTCCCAGACCTCAAACTATATTACAAAGCAGCAGTCATCAAAACAATTTGGTACTGGCTAAGAAACAGAAAGGAAGATCAGTGGAATAGACTGGGGGAAAACGACCTCAGCAAGACAGTATACGATAAACCCAAAGATCCCAGCTTTTGGGACAAAAATCCACTATTCGATAAAAACTGCTGGGAAAGTTGGAAGACAGTGTGGGAGAGACTAGGAATAGATCAACACCTCACACCCTACACCAAGATAAATTCAAAATGGGTGAGTGACTTAAACATAAAGACGGAAACCATAAGTAAATTGGGTAAACACAGAATAGTATACATGTCAGACCTTTGGGAGGGGAAAGGCTTTAAAACCAAGCAAGATATAGAAAGAATCACAAAATGTAAAATAAATAATTTTGACTACATCAAACTAAAAAGCTTTTGTACAAACAAAACCAATATAACTAAAATCAGAAGGGAAACAACAAATTGGGAAAAAATCTTCATAGAAACCTCTGACAAAGGTTTAATTACTCATATTTATAATGAGCTAAATCAATTGTACAAAAAATCAAGCCATTCTCCAATTGATAAATGGGCAAGGGAAATGGATAGGCAGTTCTCAGATAAAGAAATCAAAACTATTAACAAGCACATGAAGAAGTGTTCTACATCTCTTATAATCAGAGAGATGCAAATCAAAACAACTCTGAGGTATCACCTCACACCTAGCAGATTGGCTAACATAACAGCAAAGGAAAGTAATGAATGCTGGAGGGGATGTGGCAAAGTAGGGACATTAATTCATTGCTGGTGGAGTTGTGAACTGATCCAACCATTCTGGAGGGCAATTTGGAACTATGCCCAAAGGGCGACAAAAGAATATCTACCCTTTGACCCAGCCATAGCACTGCTGGGTCTGTATCCCAAAGAGATAATGGACACAAAGACTTGTACAAAAATATTCATAGCTGCGCTCTTTGTGGTGGCCCAAAACTGGAAAATGAGGGGATGCCCATCAATTGGGGAATGGCTGAACAAACTGTGGTATATGTTGGTGATGGAATACTATTGTGCTCAAAGGAATAATAAAGTGGAGAAGTTCCATGGAGACTGGAACAACCTCCAGGAAGTGATGCAGAGCGAGAGGAGCAGAACCAGGAGAACATTGTACACAGAGACTAATACACTGTGGTATAATCGAACGTAATGGACTTCTCCATTAGGGGCGGTGTAATGCCCCTGAACAACTTTCAGGGATCCAGGAGAAAAAAAAACACCATTCATAAGCAAAGGATAAACTATGGGAGTGGAAACACCGAGAAAAAGCAACTGCCTGAATACAGAGGTTGAGGGGACATGACAGAGGATAGACTTTAAATGAACACTCTAATGCAAATACTATCAACAAAGCAACGGGTTCAAATCAAGAAAACATCTAATGCCCAGTGGACTTACGCGTCGGCTATGGGGGGTGGGGGGGAGGAAAAGAAAATGATCTATGTCTTTAACGAATAATGCTTGGAAATGATCAAATAAAATATATTTAAAAAAAAAAAAGAAGATACTTCAGCAAAAAAAAAAAAAAGAATATAGTCAGTTTTGCTGGGTAGTTGATTCTTTGTTGTAGACCTAGTTCCCTTGCTTTCTGGAATATCATATTCCATGCCTTTTGGTCCTTCAGTGAGGATGCAGCCAGATCCTTAGTTATCCTCACTGTTCTTCCATGGTATCTGAATGACTTCTTTTTGGCAATTTGTAATATCTTTTCTTTTGTCTGATAGTTTTTGAATTTGGCTATAACATTCCTGGGTGTTGTCAGTGGGGGATTAAATACAGGAGGTGATCTGTGGATTCTTTTAATCTCTACTTTTCCCACTTGTTCTAGGGTATCAGGGCAGTTTTCCTGAATAATTTTCTGTAGTATTATGTCCAGGCTTTTTCTTTTGTCATGGTCTTCTGGTAGACCAATGATTCTTAAATTGTCTTTTCTTGAACTATTTTCTAAATTGTCTGTTTTCTGAATGAGATGCTTCATATTTTCCTCAATTTTTTCATTCTTTTCATTTTGTTTTATAGTGTCCTGCTGCCTTGTGAAGTCACTTAATTCCAGTTGTTGTATTCTGGTTCTTAAAGACTGGATTTCATCCCTGGCTTTTTGGCCATCCTTTTCATTCTGGTCTGATTTTCTTTGAAGGTCATCTTTCATCCCCTTTACCTCATCTTTCATCTCCTTTGTCTCATCTTTAATCTCCTTTGCCTCATTTTCCAGCTGGTTGATATTGGCTTTCAAGATCCTATTTTCTTGTTTTAGTTCAAGTGCCTCTGTTTCCAGATGACGTATCTTAGTTTTTAAGTTCTTTTCTCAATTATCTTCAGCCTTTCTTAATTGTGTTTTGAGTTCTTCCACAGCCTGTATCCAATTCACTGGGAATTCTGATTTATCTTTTGCTGATCTCTCCCCCTCTGTTCTGTTTGCTGAATAGAAGCTGTCTATTGTAATTTCTTTCTTCTTTTTCTGTTGTTTGCTCATATTCACCCCTTTTTTACTCCCCATATTTGTCTGTGCTCTTGCTTCTCTATCTTTTTTTTATTTTTGGCAGCTTCTGTCAGTCTCCCCTCTTGGAGCTTTAATAGAAGATCTCTTGGTGTAGTCTCTGGGGGAAGGGTTGTTAGGGGTTTGAGCTTCCCTGTCCTCTGGAGGCTTTAGATTGGATTAAAGTCCAGCAGTCAATGAGGATGAGTGTGGAGCCTGGGCTTCCTTGAGTTCTGGATACTTTCGGTGGGATTAAGTTCAGCTTAGTTGGGTGTATGGGGTGTTCAGGGAGGTGTAGTATCTCTGGTATGGAGGGCTTGTCGTGCCCTTCTATGGCAACTCTCCAGACTCTGACCCCTACCTGACACCCAGCTCACACTTGTGGCTACCAGTAGCTGCTAGCATGCGGCAGCGGCCACACCCCAGGCAATGGCTTCAACAGGCCGGCTAAACCTTGTGAGGGTAGCCATTGGGTCGTGGACCCCTGGTAAACCAGGGCCTTGCTCACCCAGCATGTGAAGACTGCTTCGGCCGAATAGACGGAAGAAACCAATAAAAAGGTTCAATGGCTGAGAGGGCAACACAGCAAAGCACTGTGGAGTCCTTAGGGCGTGTTGGAGCACAAAAGACAACATGGCCATCCAATGCAGCTGAGGAAGTCTCCAGGTGTAATGACTTTTCGTGCCACTGGACCCAGGCTTCTGATGCTGAGAGAGTGGGACTGTCTCTGTGCATCGACTTTTCCACTGGAATCTCCTTTACGTACAAGTGTCTTTGTGCACACTCATCTATCATAGATGAAAATGCACAAAGACAATCGTCATCCTTGGTTACTGAGAGACTACTACTAGTTGGGCTGTGTGTGTTCTGAGTCCAAAACCTCTTGGAAGACTGGAGCAAATAGGGAGGATCTCCACAGCTCTGTCCAGGCTGCCACGTCTATGCTCCCTCTCTAGCTCCTTCCCTGCTGTCTGTGTTGGACGCTCTGAACTTGTTACAGTCTTGCACATAAGGTACACCCTCCAGACCAGCACCTTTGCCTGCCCAGAAGTTCCTGCTGCCGCTAGAATCTCAGCGCTCTAGGTGGGAGGGGGGTTTGGGACCTAGGACCTTACTTCTGTCTTCCCCTTAAACCCGAGTGTTCTTGGATTCCGGATTTTTTGGGGGGTATCTTTTGAATTAAGTCCAGCAGGAGGGTTCCTTGGCTCTGTCTTGTTGTTAAGTTTGATTTTCAGACCCCTTGGAGCATTCAGTTTGTGATCCATAAGGAAGGGTATTCAGAGGTCTGAACTTCTGCTCCTTCTAGGCCACCATCTTGACTCCACCTCTCCATATATCCATATAAACAAGTGATAAATCATATATTTTCTTCTCCTTTTCTACTCCCACAGTTGTTTCTCTCAGTGTAGGCAGCATTCTTTCTTATCAATCCCTCAGAATTATCCTGTATTGTTGCATTGCTATTAGTAGCAAAATCATTTACATTTGATCATCCCATAATGTTTCTGTTGCTGTGTATAATGTTCTACTGGTTCTGCTCATTTCACTCAATTATTAGTTCATGAAGTTCAAGGAAAAATTTCTGAAAACATCTTTGCTCTATGAGAAGTCAGTAAATAAGACAGAAAAGGAGTGATCCAGGAGGCAAGAGTTAATGAGTAGGAAGCTGCAGTACTAGTCTGGGAAAATTTTACTTCTAAACATAAAAGTAATTCCAAGCAAAATTCCTTAGGTTTCTTAAAGGCAATAAGCATTTTTTGTGATATGCCTAGCAAGAGTCATAAACTAGAAAGAATCTTTAACTTCTGTGTAAATTAAAATTATAATTATGAATCACAATTATAATGCCCTATTTTAAAGTTTGGGCAGCCAGGTGGTGCAGCAGATAGAGTTTTAGGCTTAGAGTCAAGAAGACTCATTTTTCTGAGTTCAAATCTGGCTTTAGACACTTACTAACTCTGTGACCCTGGGCAAGTCACTTAACCCTGTTTGCCTTCGTTTTCTCATCTGTAAAATAAACTGGAGAAGCAAATGACAGCCCACTCCAATATCTTTGCTGAGAAAACCCCAAATACAGTTACAGAATCAGACATGACTGAAACAACAGAACAAAAATTTAAACTTCATGGAAGTCATAAATATAATTCTTGCATTAGTGAAAAAATAAAAGTCATTTCTTATACAAGTTATGACTTTTGAGGCCTAAGTAGAACTTGCAAACTGAAATTATGTTTTTAGTGATTCAGAATCAGACGTTTCAGGTTTTTGAAAAATTGGTTATAGTGTTCATACATTAATTTATTATAATTTGCCATTTATTTTCAAGACTTTATCTTAATAGGGGATAATGGAAATTCCCCTGGCACCTTTACCTATATATCTTCTTTTTCTGGTTTGGAATTTTTCTCTTTGATCTCTATCTTCATAAATAATTTAAATTAAATTAATTTCAGCCATTATCATTATAACTTTGCTATATAAAGTATATTTATCCTGGAGCAGCAATTAATTTTGAAAAAAATATAATATATACTTTAATCTTCTATCATTCTTCTAAGTGAAAAGAACATTTTATAATTTTTTTAGAAAAATGCTCAAACTCTGAAAAGGGGACCACCCTTATATGTGGAAGAAGTTTTAATTCCTAGAACTTTTGAATACTACTCCAGGGCATAGAATGGGTGTTATAAGGATGAAGCCCAAGTCTTCACAATGTATTTCTTAGGTGTAGATTTTGCTTCTTTGATTTTGTTTTAAAATATATTTTATTTGTGCCTCTTATATTTATACCAGTCTTTTCCCAACGACCCTTCTAGACTGAACTCTTCAATGTGTAACCAAAAAATAATCAAGCAAAAATCATTAGTAAAGAGTTTGTGTATTGTATCCTAGTGGTCCTCTAAAGTTCTGCCCTGAGGGGAGGAATTATGGATTTTTCTAGAACTATTATACAAACATAAACATTTTAGCATATTGAGAGGAGCATAAAAAAATGGACTTCCCAATGTGTCATGTAGTCTTTGAAGGACTTCCTGATATCACAGAAATTTACTAGGCTAAAATGTATATATGTATAGGAGACTCCAATTTTTTTCTCCTCCTACTGGTTTTAAAGAGATTTTTCTCCCTCACCCAGGTTACCTAGACCTTAGCAGAAACGAAGTGAAAAAGGGTAACCATATCTAAATCTATGCTTTTCTTGGCAGGGAGAAAGAGATAAGATGTTGCCTCTTGCAACTGAAAGCAGGGGATGTAGAATATGAATTGAAATCTCAAAATGGAGCACATAGGGAGGTAATGAGAAAAGAACAAGAAAGAAGATTGCTGGTTATGTTGGCATGTACCAATAATCCATCTTGCTGTGGGAGCCCAAGGCTTAAAGGTAGTAAGATCTTGGGGGTTTTGAGCTGCAGTAGGGCTGAAGTTCCTTGGGTGTCTGCAGTAAGACTGGGAACATATGGTGATTTAGGGGTAGCAAGGTAGTTTTGTTTAAAAAAACAAAACAATGTGGTAAGCTCCTGACAGTGAAGGCTAAAGGGGCTATTTAAAAACAAATAAACAAACAAAAAAACCTTTATCTTCTTTCTTAGTATCAATTCTAAGACAGAAATTGTCAAAGGCTAGGCAACTGGTATTAAATTACTTACCCAGGGTCACATAGTATAATAGTTAAAATTAGTTTCTAGTAATAAAAGTATTATATTTTTATGAGGGCTCTTTTGTGTATATCTTGTCCTGGAATCAGACAGAATTATTAAGTAAAGTCCCATAAAATTTTTTTAAACAATTATTGGCATCATTTTTATAGTCTCAAGCTTTTGGGGCATGCATTGACATTATAGCAAATGTATTTTAAACTTATATTACTGCAAAATCAAAAAAGTTAAAGAAAATCTTAATGCTGGTGACATGTGCTTCAAATATAAAAAGGAAAGAAAAAATAAAAAATTGAAATAGTATATTGCACATGCAAGAAAAATATAATAAAAGAGTTTTAGAAATTAAAAAATGTAGCTTATAATCATTGACACACTGTGTCAGCTAAGGAAATGTAGAATACAAGGCTTTCTCACCAAAAATGAGATCCATTTCCACTTCTTATCTGGCCATGATCCACTGTGAATTTCACAAGTTTTTTTAAAAATAAAGTACAGTAGTATAAATATGTAGATATCAGTATCCCCAAAATTCTAAATAGCCCAATTAATAGCAAACAAACACACTATCATATTTCACTTAAGTTGATGTATGGAATTTTTTTAAAAGCCTATGAACTGATGGATATTTGTCACAATTTTTAGAATCATAGCAATTCTTTCAACCTTGGTAAACATATTTTTAAACAAAGTAAAACTTATTTTGGATTTTGAACATCATCAAGAAATCTAGATATTCTGGTGGAAGTTAAGTAGTGAGCTAAAGAGTTATAAATGAGAGGTGCTCCTTTTTTGGAGGCTTCTCAGGGTACAAATGCCCTGGGATTAACTGCCCAACTTCCATTCACATTTTTAGAAATGTGGGAGTTGGGGGTTAAATTTGTATTTCACTTTAGCTACTAGAATGGGCCTTACCTCGTGTTAGGGTCAGGCAAAAATGACCAGAGATTGTTAGTAAAAATTTCTAAAAATCATGTCTAAAGAACCCTTAAAATCAATTCGAGATAATTAGCTCTTTAAATTTTCCAAAGGTTGTTGTGGTACTTTTCTGATGGAGTCCATCTATCCTCTATGTGACAATTTACAAAGTCAAAAATAGAAAAACTGTTTTTATATGGGCTTATTCAATGTTTGTTCAGTATCGTTATAGGGGGAAAGCAACAGAATATAACAGTAGTTAAAACCCAGTACATTAAAATGATTCAGTATAACAGTATTGAATGCAGTAATATATGAACTTAAAATCACAAAGTTAAACCTTAAACAAATCAATCATAAAATGCAATAGAATACAGAGATTTTCATAAAACATGGAGTCTGAAATGCCTTAAAAACATAACCTCCAGTCTCCTTAAAGTTCCTTGTTTTTTTTTTTTAATCCATTTAGATGCTTATTGTCAGAAGGCAGAAGATTGGTAATGGGTAGGCAATGGGGGTTAAATGATCCACCCAGGGCCACATAGCTGGGAAGTATCTGAGGCCAGATTTCAACTGAGGACCTTCTGTCTCTAGGCCTGACTCTCAATCCACTGAGCCACCCAGCTGCTTCCCCATAGTGAGGAATCTCAAATTTGGCTAAAGAGTTGCAGGGAGCTGAATTTTTCCCCTGAGTCTCATGTAATATAAATGAAAGGACCAATACAGTCAAAAGATATTCTTTTAAATACCCCATGCTTGTAAGTTCCTGTTTGGAAAAGCCTCTACCTTCTTTCCCTTTCTTTCACCCCTCCTGTGATCCCCTACCCCCAGTCCACATGGAGGTTAATTGTAGCCTAAGGGAAAATTACCCCCATTTTTTACCAGCTGATAGAAATGAGTCCTGGGACTGGGGTGATGAGTTAAAATTGCTGGGCTGGGCAGTTCATCTGGGTTGGGATTGCAGGCAGCAGGGCAGGTGGGCCAGGGGCTGGGCCTGGGGCGATGAGTGGTTTGCTCCGAGGCTAGAGTTTGCTGGGCAGGCAGGTAGTGACCAGGTGAGCAAGATCTGGGTTAAACAGGTCCAGATTGCAGGTAGGCAGAAGCAGGCAGAAGCCAAGCTGGGCTGGTGGGAAGGGATCAAGAAAGTCTGAAGCAGACGGCTGCAGGCCAGAGCTGATCAAGATGGTTTTCTAAAAAAGCATCCTGGAGAAATGTGGCTTAAAAATTATTTTCTAAGCTAAAATTTTTGAGAAGTTCTCATCCAATCTAGTGGTCGCCATAAACTATAACAGTTAAAATTAGTTTCTAGTAATAAAAGTATTATATTTTTATGAGGTTTATTAAAGATTAAGAGTTAAAGAAAATGCAAAATAAGAAAGCATGTGTTTAGACCCAGAGATCCCATTCACAACCACTCACTCTACATCCTTCCTGGTAGAGCCATGTGTGCTGAGAGAGCGAGCAGTATGTGGAGTCCCTTTAAATAATAATTTGTGACCTTGTACTCAGGGAGATTCAGGGAGATTAGAGGGCAATTTGGGAACTCACAAGGACTTCTGGGGATTGAAGTCTGGGGTTCAAATCTCCATTTTTACAATAGTTAGGAAATGTCTGAGATGACATTTGAACCCAGGACCTCCTACCTCCAGGTTTGGTTCACCATTCACTAAGCTACCTAGCTACCCCTATGAGATTGCTTAAGGAGGAGTAATCAGGTCCAAGCTTCAAAGACAGAAAAAGTTAAGGATTCCTTGAAAATCAATTTTGGAACTGGGCTTAAGGGAAATTGAATTTCCAACCTGGGCAAGAAAGGGAGACACAGTCAGGGGTTGAGGGGCAAGGGGGAAAAAAGAAGAAAAAGGAGGAGGAAGAAGAAGAAGAGGAAAAAAGAAGAGGAAGAAGAAGAAAAAAGAGAAGGAAGAGGAGGAAGAGAAAGAGGAGGAAAAAAGAGAAGGAGGAAGAGGAAGATAAAAATGCAGCCAAGACCATATCAAGAAGATCTAGCTGTTGTGAATGGTAAGAATTAGCAGAATTTAGTCTTTTTCCTTTCTTTTTTTCTTCTTTCTGGTTTCCACAGAGTGTAATTCTGGGAAATTTCTTGCTAGGGTTTAAATCACAATCTAGCTTCCCATTTGGCTCAGAAGGGTGGTGGTAGGAAAGGAAAATTCAAATCTGGCTTTAATCCCGATTGCAGCCTATTGTGAATTGTTTTAGTGTCTATTTGTTTTTGTGCATGTCTGTGTTAGTTGATATTGCTGATAAATTATATGGCCATTTAAAATTGGCTTGCTCAATCCCATAAATTTGGAGGTATGAAAGTGAGAGGGGAAAGCCAGCTCATGGAACTTCAAATCATTTATAGCGATTTTTGCCTTAAAGTTTAACTTTTGAGTCTAGTTCAGAACATATCTGCTAGATTACCTTTGGACTCAGAGAGAATTAGGGAGAAGAGTCTGTGAGCATTCTGGGAGGCACTCTTGTTAGCCCTCAGTGTACCTTTGGATTGTACATCTTGGGTGGCATTAGACCACCCCCTAGCACACACCCACGTCCCACTTCATATGAAACTGTAAACTTTTATGACCTAATTTGTTTTTTTAAGTGTATATTAAAATTCAACACATGGTAACAAAATTGCTATTTGTATCCCCTTCTGAACTTAAAAAAAGATACCCTTTTTTGATGTTCTTTTCTTTCTTTTTCATTTGTAACAATCGCTAGTTACTCATTCCTCTCACCCTACAATAGAAGCCCTGCCTTATTGCAAGTATAGCTATAGAAAACAAATCAACACATTGGTTATGACTGAAATGTAGATCTCATTCTGAACCTCTAGTCCATTACCTCTCTGCCAAGAGGTGGGCGGTATATTTTATCATCATGATGCATTTCTCACGGTTTTTTGAAAGGACGTGGTCACAGATCATCTATTTGCTTTGTATTTGCAGTGGGAAGATCCCTAGACTTAGAGTCAGAACAGTTGGGTTTGACTACCTATTATAATACTAATAAACAGTTGGGTGATCTTTTCTTTTTTTTTTTTTTAAACCCTTACCTTCTGTCTTGTAATCAATACTGTGTATTGGTTCCAAGGCAGAAGAGAGGTAAGGGCTAGGTGATGGGGGGTAAGTGATTTTCCCAGGGTCACAAACTAAGAAGTGTCTGAGGTAAAATTTGAACCTAGGACCCCCCACCTCTAGGTGTGGCTCTCAATCCACTGAGCTACCCAGCTGCCCCACAGTTGGGTGATCTTTAGCAAATCCCTTAACCTTTCAATATTTGAGGCCAGAGGTGTCATATTTCAGGCCCACTGACCCCTGGCTAGAAAAACTCCAGAGAGCTGCCAGAAGCAGATTAAAATGTAATTAGGAAATGTTTAGCAAAATAAATAAAAATACAATGCAACACAGACAATGTTAATTTGTGGTTTTCCAAGTCAATAGCTGCAGGCAGGGATCAGTTTCTATTTGAGTTTGACACCACCATTCTAGGCAAGTCTCCAAGACTAAATTGCAGAGGAGATACCCTAGAGCCAAGTTTCCTCTCTTGGGAGTTCTCTCTGTTAATGAAATCTTACTCCCAGTTCTTCTCCTAAAGTTCCTTTTATAAGATTCAGCTCATTGTAATAACCAGTAAATGCTGTCATTTTATATAATGCTTTAAGGTTGCAAAGGAGTTCACATAAAGTATCCCATGAGGCAAGTAGGTGGCTCAATGGATAGCAAACCTGGAGTCAGAATACTTGAATTCAACTCTGACCTCATAAATTTACTAGCTGTGTAATTGTGGGTGAGTCACTTAAACCCTGCTTCAGTTTCTTCAACTGTAAAATAGAGAAAATACTAACACCTCATGGGGTGGTCGTAAAGATCAAATGATAGTAGTAGTCTCTCGGTAACCGAGGATGACGATTGTCTTTGTGCATTTTCATCTATGATAGATGAGTGTGCACAAAGACACTTGTGCGTGAAGGAGATTTAAGTGGAAAAGTCGATGCACAGAGACAGTCTCTCGGCATCGGAAGCCTGGGTCCATTGGCAGGAAAAATCCTTTCACCTGGAGACTTCCTAAGCTGCATTGGATGGCCGTGTTGTCTTTTGTGCTCCAACACGCCCTAAGCACTCCACAGTGCTTTGCTGTGTTGCCCTCTCAGCAGTTGAACCTTCTTATTGGTTTCTTCCGTCTGTTCAGCCGAAGATCAAATGAGATATTTGCAAAGTATCTAGCACAGTAGCTGGCACACAGCAGGCACTCTATAAATGCTTATTTCTTTCCCTTCCTTTGGTCTTCACAAGAACTGGGTAAACTTGGGATTACAGGTCCTATTGTCCTCATTTTACTAAGAAGGAAACAAAAACTCAGGGAGAGTATATAATTTAGCCGTACTCACAGATTTTAAATATCAGAGATGGGATTCAAATTCAAGTAGTCCTGACTATGTTTGGTACTCCCTTGCCTCATACTGCCTAGCCTAGCTCTAGGAATCTTGTTTCTAATGCTGTATTATTTTTATTTCTAAGCAGTGCTCTGTATTATCATTATTTATAATAGGGCTTAATATTATTCATTCTTCTTTCCTCATTCTTTTGTTCTGACACTTTCTTTTATTTATTGCCCCAAAGTAGCTTCTAAAATTGGGGTGATTGAGATTGAGATTATCAGGTAAACAAAAATTAGTTTAAGCCAAGAATGTCTAGGGGGCAGCAGGGCAGCTTGGTTCCCCCATTGAAATGAGCTATGGAGGTCACAACTTACTCAGACCCAACCTGGTCTTCCCATTTAGATAACTAAGGGCTATTAGAATCTTATGACAAAGCATGATTTCCCCCACTACCATGAAGTAATTGAGGTGGGACTGGAAAATATTAGCCTACCCCTCATTAGGTATTGTGGGGAATAAAAAAGAATTAATTATTTCTTCTTAGGGTAGACATCCATCCTACATCCTCCCCAGACCTGCAAGGACATTTCATTGTTGCCACAGGCCCAGTGCATTGGGAGGACTCCTATCTCATTTCAAGGACAAAATCCATTAGGCTATGCTACCTCGTTATCACCTCATACTTTTAGGAGCCAGAGGAGTCACTTCCAAGGACCTGGCTACCTTTCCATAACCTTATCCCCTCCCTACTGGAAGCTTGTGATGAGCTCACACTATGCATCTTGCTGTTTTCTGACTGGGTAGAATTCACACCTCTATTGTAAGTTTAGGAATCAATAATGTCTGTATCTGTATGTTTGCATTGTAATTTGCCAGTAGGCCATTTCCCCTTCTTCATGAGAAAGAATAAAGATCCTTCTTATAATATTCACTCTTTGACTCCAGGCCTGTAATTGTAATTTGGGTGGGTGGTCATTTTTATCCCACTCAGTATTCACCAAGTAGAGATGTCTAGGGGAAGGTTGAATAATGAGCTTCCAAAATTGTAATTACTCAAGATGCTCAATGTCTTTGTCTCTGATCATCAAGAGATATCACTGACCAACTAATTTATTGGTTATTGCCAGCCCGATCAATAAGTTGATTTTCTTACCCAGAACTGAGACTGGAATTTTTAATTGTCACACATCTGATGTATTAGCTATCCCTCTTAGCTTCCTTTGGTGATATGGACATATCAATGGGCTCTGCCACTTACTAGTTTGTATGACCTTGGGTAACTCACTTAACTTCTCTGGGTCTCAGTTTACTCAGTTGTAAAATGAGGTTGGACTGAATGACTTCTAAGGTCCCTTTTATCTCAAACCTATATAATTGAAAAATTTGATAACCATGCCATATAAGTTATTTATTTGTGTGGAGAGGAAAATTGAAGGTCTCCTAGAATATGCCACATAATATGCCATACCTGGATCCTGGTCACTTCAGGGAAACATATAGTTCAGTGCTGAAAGGATGCTTTAGAAGATCACAGTAAATCCTAAATCATCCTTTCATCTTTATCACTTCCATTCCTTTCCTGATGACAGTGGCAAAGAATAGGGAATTTCCATACTTGTTTTCTTCCTCTTCCTCTCCAGGATAGCAAATAGCCCCTTTTTCCTGTTCATCCTTTGTTTTGAAGAGGATCAGTGACATCATGGGTGATGTCTTGATTCACAGTATGAATTGGATTTAAGGGAGGCAGAATTGCACAAAGTTGTCAGTCTCATCTTTTCCAGAGCCATCAAAGTCCAGCAGTAAGACAAAAACCAGGATGCCCAATGATCGTCCAGTATGTAGTGTGTGACCTTGGTGTCTTCAATGTCTGACCTAAGTGTTCCACAGTGCCTGCTTCAACTACCCCTTCATGGCTGATAGAACAATTGTTCTCATCTACCCATTCCATTGGGGAAGTCTTCACATGCTTGAAGTAGATCTCCTTACTGACCAGTCGGAGGCTTGTCAGTTCCCTTCATTTTGGTTTAGCCAATCTGCTAAGGTGCTTTTATCAGGGTGTGGTTGCTATGCATACTACAGCTTCTTGGAGACAAAGTTGAGAGTTGTATGAAAGGTAAACATCTGAGGTAGATGAGTTCCTACGAAGAGGGTTCAGTGAACCCTCACACCAGAGATGCTAGTCCTCCTTGAATATCCTCTACATCCCACTCTTTCTTAGATTTCTGTAGAAGGGGTGAAGGAGTGTCTGTGGCCTTTCCTCAACCCAACCTGGCAACACAGTAGCTATGTCTATTTGAAAACTAAAGCAAGGGCTGTACTACAGTAACAGATCCTGAACCGTGAACTTCTGACTACCTTTTTTCCTTTGTCTTGGACATATGTGACTCAACTGTGATTCTGAGATGGACATTTCTATTCTTGAGGCAATCTTGTGAGTTCAATTGGCAACAGATGGAGTGTTCTGCAGCTCCAGAGTTTTTTAGAGAAAATGACTATCACAAGAGAATGAACTTAACCCCTGGCCTGACTTACGTGCAGACATGGACTTGGAGGGAATTATTTAGACAAGGAAGAGCCAATGTGAAATGAAAAATGCCTACTCAACATTTTTGTAAATTGTTTTATTTTCTGAAGTTTGTTGTTATCCAGTTACTTCAGGCTTCTTTGATACTTCATGACCCCATTTGGGTTTTCTTGTCAAACATGTTGGAGTGGTTTGTCATTTC
Organism: Monodelphis domestica; assembly: GCF_027887165.1. NCBI lineage: Eukaryota > Metazoa > Chordata > Mammalia > Didelphimorphia > Didelphidae > Monodelphis > Monodelphis domestica. The sequence continues at coordinate 425,372,891 of NC_077229.1, forward strand.
CTTCTTCAACTCATTTTATATTTGAGGAAATTGTGATTTGACCAGGGTCATGTAGCTAGTAAGTGTCTGAATCTGTATTTGAACTCAGATCTTCCTGAATCCAGGCCAGGTACTCTATCCATGGTGGCTCCTAGTTATACCTATTTCTGAAGTTTAAGTCTCTCCTTAAAATATTTAATTAAAAAACAAACAAACAATAAACCCTTACTTTCTGTCTTAGATCAACACTATATATTGGTTCTAAGGCAGAAGAATAGTAAGGTCTAGGAAATGGGGCTTAAGTGACTCACACAGCTAGGAACTGTCCTAGGTCACATTTGAACTCAGGACCTCCCCTCTCCATGCCCGACTCTCTGTAAACTGAACCACCCTGCTACCTCCAGTTTAAGTCCCTTTTAAAAAGTTTTTTTAAGATTTGGTTTCCTTGTCTCACCCATGCCAGAACTGTAGAACTCATGGACCTAGTCTTACTCTGATCAACATGATAGCTTTAACTTGTTCTCTTTCCAAGTGGGGATGGTTCATACTATTTTAGGCAGCCTCTGGGCTCTTCCCAGAAAGTCACCATATTAACCTCAAACTTAGTTTGAACACTTGATCAACTTAAGTATTCTGAGCTCAAGAGATCTGCCAGCCTTAACCTCCTTGACAGGAGGAATTACAGGTATAGAATCAATACAGAAATTAAGACTGGAAGATCAAACAAACAAAACAGACTCTTATTATAAAAAGCTATTATGTGTGCAAGGGAAACCTGAGACATAAACTTTGAGAGGGGAATGAATCCCAAATAATTATTAACACCTCAAAGAAAAACATAGCTTAACCACAAAATTAATTAGAATTCCTAGAACAAAGCAAGATTTTAAAAGATATTTTATTCCTCCCCCCCAGTGACATGTAAAAACATTTTTTAACATTTGTTTTTTGAAACTTCAAGTTCCAAGTCCTTTCCCTCCCTCTCTCCCCTTCCTCATCCCTGTGATGATAAATAATCTGATATAGGTTATAAATGTGCAATCATGTAAAACTTATTTCCATATTAGTAATTTTGTGGAAAGAATTCAAACCCAAAAAATTAAGAAAGAAAATAAGAGATAGTATGCTTCAGTCTTCGTTGAGATTCCAAGTTTTTTTCTCTGTAGGTAGATGGCATTTTTCATCATGAGTCCTTTGGGATTATCTTGGATCATTGTATTGCTGAGAATTGCTAAGTCTTTCACTTTTGTTCATAGTACAATATAGTTACTGTGTACAATGTTCTTCTGGTGGTACTCATTTCTCTGCATCAGTTTGTGTAAGTTTTCCCAGATTTTTCTGAAATCCTTCGGCTCATGCTTTCTTATAATGCAATAGTGGCTTCCAGTTCCCATAGCCATGATGTAGGAGTAAAAAATGCTCTAGTTTTGCCCATCTCCAGACCCCAAATGCCTCAAAACAAATTTTGGAGCAGCATAACCAACAAACAACACAGTGAAGTAGGGTTACAGCCAAAGGAAACCTAGAGGGACAGCAGGAAGAGTAAGTGGGGAGAGCAGTGGAACTGGTAGCATGAGAAGCTATCCAGTCCATGTTGAGCAGCATGAGGAGTGACCTGGTGCAAGTATTGGTGAAACCCTCAGCAGAAGGAGCAACCCAGAATTCATGACACCCAGGGAAGCTGGCAGTTGAGAAATTCTCAGGGAACCCTCTCCACCCCAAGAGTGGAGCTGAGCTTCAATATATAGGTACGGTCAGATAAAAGCTCCCCTAAATGAATAAAAGTCAAATAAAAAGCCTGATCCTGGAAAACTATTTCAGTAATAGGGAAGACCAAAATGCAAGCTCAGAAGAGGAAAGCAATGCCAAAATGGAAATTTATGATGCCTCAAAGGCAAATGTGAAAGAACATCAGGCCCAAAGTGAACTCCTAGAAAAGCTCCAAAAGAGGATTACAAAACAAATTAATAAAAGAGGTGGGAAAAAATTGGGAGGGAAGATGAGAGACCTTTTTTAAAAAAGAAAGTACAAAATCTTATGGAACAATAGTATTCTATTACTATCACATGCCATAAGTTGTTCAGCCATTCCTCAATTGATGGGAATCCCTTCACTTTCCAGTTCTTTGCTACCACAAAAAGATGTGCTATAAATATTTTTGCACAAGAGGTCCTTTTACCTTTTAAAAAATATTTCTGGGATACATACCTAATAGTGGTGTTGCTGCATCAAAGGGTATGCACAGTTTTATAGAGAGACAAGAATTTTTTAAATTTTAAAATGCAATGAGAATGCTAGAGGAAAAAACTGGAAAAGAAATGAGAGCTATTAAATACATATTCATAAGGAGAATTAATAGCTTAGTATAAGAGCTTACCCAAGTAACAGATTCCTCGAAAATTAGAATGAACCAAACAGAAGTTAATGACTTCATGAGATAGGAAGTATTATAATAAATTCAAAAGATTGAAATAAATAGGAGAAAATATAGGGCATCTATTCTCAAAAACAATTTACCTGGAAAGAAGTCAAGGAGAGATAATTTTAGAATCATTCAACTCAACTACCTGAAAGCCAGAAACAAAAAAAGAGTCTGAATATATATATATATATATATATATATATATATACATATTTCAAGATATATATATACATATACATATATATACATACATACATACATATATATATACATATTTCAAGAAATCATGAAAGAAAATTGCTCAGACATGTTAGAACAAGAGGGAAAATGGAAACCAAAAAATCCATTGATCACTTCAGAAAGAAGAGAGTCCTGTGACCTGAAACTAGAGACCTCCCTCTGTGTTGGTATTGCTCCATTAATCACTACTCTTTGGTTCTGGTCATTCAACCAATTAAAAACCCAGGTAACTTCACTATCATCATGTGTTATCTCTCTATCTTATTCATAAGGATATCAAAAACGATGAGGATATTGTGAAACTATGTGTGAAGGATATTTGGGAGGGCATGGAAGGGTTGAGTTGGAGAATGAGGTAGTATCCATGTGATACTATTGTAATAAAGATTTCTTGCAAAATGATTGACAGGGGCATGTGACAGAGAATCACATGAGAGCCTGGGGCAAGATTCTAAGGTCCTAACTGAAAAAAAAAAATCAGATTTCTGGGAGAAGCTTTGGGATTTGCTGTGATCCACCTTTCTATAAGATTTCTGGCCCTTTGTGAAATACCAGCTAGAGAGGAGAAAAAACTGCTTTTACTGGCTATTTGCAGCTGGATGGAAGACCAAAGAAGAATCATCACTTCTTAGCTGGATCTACTTTGGACTTTACCTCTGGGATCTTGGCTTATTTACTTGACTTGACTTTACTTTTGTGAGGCTCTGCTTAGGGGGAACTTAACTTATTTAGCTTAGATAAGATAGCCATTTGGATTGTATTGAGGGAATTTAGGTTTGGGGATAAGGTTAAGAACTTTTCCTGCTCCTTTGTTACCCTCGTTCCTCTCCCTTTCCCCATCAATAAACTTAAAATATTTAGATGTTTCCCTCTTGTCTCTTTCCGTTTAAACAATCCCATAATAACAGTTTGGCTGAGCCAGCTAGGTTTATATTGATTAATTATTGTTAATTGTATGTTAAATTGTGAGTTAAGTACAGTAACTTAGGAAAGTTCAGTTGAGCCAACATTCTAAAGCCTCTCTGAGCTGCCAGGACCTCAGGGGGAAGGCCTAATGGAATTCTGTGGGCTTGGCTTGCCTAGGGGAGCCATTTTTTGACCTGTGTTCATCTTGGAGCAGCCATTTTGAAAAAATTTGGGGGGTATTTTTATAATTTTGTAACAACTTGTATATTGTATGTATATTGACATTGTAACACCACTTATACTGTACTTAATTCTTCTTTAATAGTTAATGTAAACATGTCATCAGACATGTTAGGCACAATTTTACTGTTAATATGGGAGTACATGTTGTACACCCCTTATGGTATATTTGTGGGTTTCCCTACTATATGTCACCTTATATTGGATTTGATTGCATGAAACCTTTTATATAAATTAAGTTGATTGATATATTTGCTTATGTTCCCCTAACTGTGATCTGTTGTTTTGTCTTGTATATGTCTCGTGCTTTTGTGTTTGTTTTTGGGAAATGGCTAAAGGTACTGATTGCATGGTTCAAGAAGGATTCTGATTTAAAGGTTATGGTAATCCATATGAGATATCAACTTGATAATATGGAACATTTTATAAACAACTTAAATATAAATCTGGGGTATAGAAATAATGCTGATAATAATAACAGTGATGATACCAATTATATTAAACCATTAAACAGATTAGAGCAAGAAGAGGCAACTGGAAAAGTTAATCTATGTCCTCTTAGAGATCTACCAATAGTAACCAAGAATGAAGTACACAAAGTAAGAACACATAAATGATTTTCCCCAGAGGACCTTGAATCTATAAAGGGGAGAACCCCAAATTTTAGCGATGAACCCAATAAAGTTATTAAGGAGATGCAAAGGGCAATAGAACTTTATGACCAAGATTTTAATGATTTTGCACTCCTTATGAAAGAGGCACTTACAAAGAGAGAGGAATAAGTTCATTGAGGAGACTAGATCAGTCCTTCTTTTGCAATCATGGCTGGAAAATTGTAAACTTGATACAGTTGATGATGGGGGGTATATGAAGAACTTATTGAAGCTAGGAATGCAGTATTCGAGGTCATGGGGAGATATAAAAAAAGGCCTAATGCATGGTCCAAGTTTGAGGTCATTAAGCAAAAAGTATCAGAAGCACCTGTGGTTTTCCTAGAGAGGATAACTGAGGAAGCTGAAACTCTCCTGGGAATGGATGTATTTGATGAAGGGACCATTGCCCACATTAAGTGTATTTTTGTAAAGAATGCTGTGCCAAAAGTTAGGCAATTAAAAAAAAACAATTACCCAGATTGGGAAGAGCTCGATTTGGAGGAATTGCAGAGAAAGGCCACATATTTAACTAATGATCCTGAAGAGAAAAATGATGAAAGAGACTCCATTGTAGAAGATTTAAAAAGGAAACTGAGGGAAGCTGTATTAAAGGCAAAGGAAAATGAGATTAAGGAGGTAAAAGCAGTAGCTGCTTTGAGATCTATGCAGCCAAGATACAGTAATAACTATAGGCCTAGTGAAAGATCAGGTCCTAGGCAATATTTCCTTTGTGACAGGATTGGACACCTATACAAGGATTGCAGATTCAGAAACCAAGTCAGAAGGCAAATGAATAGGAATAATGGTTTTAATAGATAATACAACAATAACTGGAGTAAAGATCATTATAATAATTACAATAATAACTGGTAGGATAATAATAATCAAAATAGATATGTAAATCAATGTCAAAATGCCTGCTGCCAGGGCCAACAAGACAATGCAATCATGGGTAAATTCTGGAGCTAGACCAAAGTATAGCCAGGTAGTAAAAGGTGATCAGAACAAGGGTGCCCATACCTTATGAATTTTACCCTAGATACAAATGAAAATGAATCAAGAAATAATGAATGTGGTATAAATGAAAATGAGTTGAGGATAAATAAAATTAAGTATAGTGAAAATAAGGTAGATGGTGATGCAAATGAATTAATTAATTTGGAAAATAATATAATTAGTGTAAATAATTATACAAAGAACATTATAATATAAATTTAATAGAAAAATTCTAATGAATGTACAATAAGAGAAATTACTGAAGAATATAAACTGAATAATAATAATAATAATAATAATGAAATTGTTAATGAGAACAATGATACTAAGATGGAGACTATAAGGACCAATGAGAGTAATATAAAAGTTGATGATTCAAAATCCTGGGAAAGTCATGTAAGTCAAGCAGATATAGACTTGGACGGACAGGAAATGACCAAGCTTTGTACTGATATTACTGTGTTTGCACCAGTTCTTGCAACCTTCCAACCTCCAAATAGCACTGAACCTTATGTTTCTGTAACTATAGGGGATCATATATATGATCTTCTGGTTGATACTGGAGCCAGTAAATTGGTTTTGCAAAGTCTTCCTAAAGATTGGCTGTTGGTACTATGGAAGTGATTGGAGCTACTGGAAAACCAGAGAGAACAGCAAACTTACAAGCTAAAATGATAACTTTAGGTCCTTTATCTGTGTTTTTGAGCAATAATTCAATATATGGACACTGGGAATATATCATTACAACTCCCAGAAGAATCTCTGAAAGCTTTTCCATTGTTGTTCTTAGATTCAGTCAGTACAGAGAATGAGTTGGATTCCATCTATCCTATTCCTGAGGATGTCCTAGAAGATTTATGGTCAAAATCTTCCACAGATGTAGGTCTATCGAAATCAGCTACTCCAGTAAGGGTGAGAACCAAGGAAGGACCAGTTCCTTGTGTACCTCAATACCTTTGAGTAAAGAAGCTATAGATGGTATCAGAGCTATCATTGAGTCCCTAATTCAACAAGGGATCATAATACCATGCTTCTCAGAATATAATACACCTATACTTCCAATCAAAAAGTCAAAGCTATATCAAAATGGCACAATTGTCTATAGATTCATCCAAGATCTGAGAGCAATTGTGTATTAAAGACACATCCTATAGTACCAAGCCCAGCTGCTATAATCTCTTCCATCCCAAGTAAAGTAAGATATTTCACTGTGGTAGTTTCATGTTCAGCATTTGTCTTGATACCAATTTACGAGGATTCTCAAAAGATCTTTGCTTTTACATGGGAAAAAACAAGAGGGCTTGGACTTGTCTTCTACAGGGTTTCACTGATTCTCTGAGTCAATTCTCACAAATTTTGAAGAGAGACCTTAAAACAATAACATTCAAGGAGAGTAAAATAGTACATTTTGTTGATGATATCCTAGCATCACCATCTGCTAAAGTGTGTATAAGGGATAGCAAGATTCTTTTGATAGAATTATATAAATGTGGAATAAGATCTCTAAGGCAAAATTACAGTGGGTACTGCCTTGCATGGAATATCTTGGCTTTGTGTTGTCAGTGTTCCAGAAGTATCACTCAGAAAAGAATAGCTGATATCCAGAAACTGAGTGTACCTAAGACCAAGAAGCAACTCAGAGCTGTTCTCAGAACAACTGGTTTCTGTAGATAATGGATACCTGGGTATAGTGAAATTATTAAATGTTTAACAGATCTAACCAGGATATGGAATCAGATATGGAATCAGAACTTCTGAAACTAAAACTTGAACATCTGCAAGCCTTAAGTAAGCTTAAGGAAGCGATTTTATCTGCACCAGCTCTTGGAATCCCATACTATACTAAACCTTTTCAATTGTTTGTGAATGAGACCAAATGAATTGCATCTAGTATACTGACACAGACTTTAGGACAAAGTTATCATCCAATTGGATACTCTAGTTGTCAGCTAGATGCAATTTCTGCTGGTACAGTTCCTTGTCTAAGGGGTATAGCAGCTGCAGCTGTGTTAGTCCAGAAGTTATCAGATTTAGTTTTGGGATGCCCATTAACAGTATTTTGTTCACATCAAATAGAAGCACTAATGAGGAAATTTTGTACTCAAGCATATTCAGACCAACGAATATCTAAGTATGAAATTATACTTCTAGGTAGTGAAAACATCGAGTTGAGGAGATGTAGTGTATTAAATCCAGCTACATGTCTTCCTGATTTGCCAAAGAATGGTAAACCATTACATGAGTGTGTAGAAGTAGTAGATCTAGTGGATATGCCTAGGATGGATTTAAAAGACACTCCAATCAAAAATCCAGACTTGGATTTATTCACAGATTTGTATAATGAAATTAGATGTACAGGTGCTGCAGTTGTCACAGAATTTGAGACACTGTGGTATGATCATTACTTAGTAACCTTAGTGCCCAAGGGGCAGAATTGGTTGCTTTAAAGCAACCATGTCTTCTGGCTGATGGTAAAAGTGTAAATGTTTATATATACTCCCATTATGCTTTTTCCATTTGTCATACTACAGGACAGATCTGGAAACCACAATGTTTTATTACTACATTGGGAAAACAAATTGCTCATGCAGAAATAATAACTGAGTTTTTGGATGCTATCCAGAAGCCTAAACATCTAGTGATAATCCATTGTAGAAGTCATACTTATGGCAGGGATTCAGTTTCTAAAGGAAATCATAGAGCTGATGTAACTGTGAAATTTGCTGCCAGGAATGCTCCAGTGTTTGTCATGAAGTTGTCAACTATTAAATCTGATGATCAAGAAAAAGCTTATGTAGACTCAGAAATACAAAAATTGAAGAAGTTTGGAGCAAGAAAAGAACATGGCATATGGGTAGCAGATACTGGAAAACCACTGTTACCAAAAGACCTGTATACCTATTTGTGTCAAACCATCCACACAAAAGGTCATTTTGCTACTCAAACTGTAATTGACAACATAAAGAGACAATGAATTGCTCCTGAAATAAGTACTGTAGCAAATAAGATCTGTACAAACTATTCTGTTTGTCAAAAATTCAATCAAGGGGCATTCAGACAGAAAGGTTTAGGTGGTAGACCTTTAGCATATGTTCCATTTGAGAGTCTGAAGATTGATTACATCAGCATGCCAAAAGCTGGAAGATACAAGTTTTGCTTGGCAATTATTGACAGATTGACCAAATGGCCTGAAGCATTTCCATCAAATACAAATACAGCTAGCTTTGCGGTGAAAGTGTTAAGGAAATTATACCGAAATCTGGAGTACCAGTTACCATAGACTCTGATAAGGGATTGCATTTCACCCAAGACATCCTGAAAAGAGTCTATGAGCATCTAGGAATAACACCCAAATATCATGTTCCTTATTACCCACAAAATTCAGGTCAGGTGGAGTGTGTAAATGGGGTATTCAAGACTATGGTGGGGAAGATCTGTGCTGAAACTCATCTCAAATGGCCAGAGATTCTTCCCATAGCTTTGTTTTATCTATATATGAGTCCAAGAGCAGATTGACATATATCATCCTATGAAATGCTCTTTGGACATGCTCTTTGGACAGGTAAAAACTTGTAAGAGAAACTATACATCTCTCTTAGGAGGATACTGTAACTTGCTTCTTACTTAAATGCTTTACAACAAAGACTAAAAGAATCACATGATATGGGAGTATTAATTCAAACTGGTCCTTTGGATTATTCTCTCCTTAATTACAAACCAGGAGATATGGTATATTTCAAAAATTTTGCTAAAACATCAACATAAGAGAGTTGGTTAGGTCCATACACTATTGTGTTAGTTTCTCATCTTCAGTAAAATTTTGGGTAGAGATTCATGGTATCATTGTTCCCATATAAAATTAGCACATGGTATTAATAATGAAATGTACAAATCATCAGAGAAGAACATGAAGAAGAGATTGTAAAATAAGAAACTCCAGGCAAATTGAGTCTGCAGTCAAAAAGATCAGTAAGGAAAGGACCCTTTCTGTGTTAGAGAATAGAAGAGGACAATGTAGATGAAGAGAAAAATTCAGAAATTAATGGACATTGTTAAAAGACTGAAAACTTATAAATTTAAAGACTTTGGGAAATTTGCAATGAAGATGATTACAGGATAAATGGACTAATGAATTAATACTTTGGGGTAATGTATTATAGCACAAAATAATATAGCACTTGTTCAAATGGTGATGGTATAGCTTCTATAAGAATGAGAATAGATAACATCATTTTTTAGAAAATAATTTTAGTTATTTCAGCTCTATATTACAGGTGTCACAGTTCCACCTCTTTTGCCTTTTTGATGTTTCCTTAGTCATCAAAAGAGTACCCTTTTTGACTCCTAATTTTGTAGTTTTCTTTTGTTGTCTGCTATTATAGTACAGAAGAAGCACTAAGAGTTAGATAGCAGCTTGAGATCTTTGCTTTTAAGATCTCACTGATGTTAGAATCTGCCACTTTGGTTAGGTATATACATATGCAATTCCTCAGCAAATTCAGTTAAAGAAACATTTAAGTACCATCTATATTTTCATTGCTTCATTCTTCATCCTTTGTTGACCAGAATGACCTACTTAAGTTCAAGCAACTACAACCCACCCCAAGGAAATTTGCTGATAACATATTTTGCATTTAGAATTACCTGGCATAAGGTGGTTTGTGAGCCTGAAGCAGTTAATTAACTAGGAAGCAGTTAATTAACAGTGCTGTGGTGAGGGTGTGGAGAGAATCCTTCTACCCCATCCTTCTGATTTTTCAGGGATCTTAGTCTATTATTACAATTATTTCTCCAAGATTTCTGATTAGAATTGGCCAAACAACCACCAACTTTCTAGATTTATATATAAATTTATTTTGCATCTAGTACTGATATTCCCCCCTTAGACCTATAGTTTATCTATTTATGGTACAATGAAGAGTTAGAACTCTTTATTCAAATCCTTCCTCTCATGCTTAATTTCAGTTTATCAACTATAAAATGAAATATTGGGCTAGGTCATAAGATCATAGGATCATAGCTGTAAAGGTGCCTAGAGGATTCCTGCAAGTGATCTCTAGGTCTTTCTAGTCCAACTTTCTCATTTTCTAGGTGAGGAAGGTAAGGCCCAAGAAGGTTAAATGAATTCTCTTGACTTATCCAAGTAAGTAATAGAAATGGAATTTAAATTCAAGTTCTCTGACTCCAAGTTCTATGATCCCCTTTTCAATTATATCCAGTAAACCTTTATTGAGCATCAGCTTGGTGCTCTACATTGTGTCATTGAGAGCACAAAAGAAATAAAAGATATGAGTAGTGTCTTGAGGAGCTTGGAGATAAATGATACCTACAGGAAATATAAGAGTCAAAGACTGTATAATCAAGGATAAGATGGGCAGGCAGTAAACCTTTAAGGAGGTCAGAGAAAGAGAAAAAAGAGAAAATAATGGACTGGAATATATGGGAACCACTTTAGAGATAAGCTGAACTCTATATCTTGGAAGACGGGCAAAACAGGAAAGAGAAGAGAAAAGCCATCTTTCCCACTATACCTACTCTTTGTCTTTAACTCCTGATTGAGATTTGGTTATCTATTTCAGAACATTGCAGCCCTTCCTTCCTTCCTTCCTTCCTTCCTTCCTTCCTTCCTTCCTTCCTTCCTTCCTTCCTTCCTTTAAAACCCTTCTTTTCTGTTTTAGTATCAATTCTAAGACAGAAGAGTGGCAAGGACTAAGCAGTTGAGGTTAAGTGACTTGCATACAACTAGAAGTGTCAGAGACCCGATTTGAATCCAGGTCCTGCTGACTCCAGGCCTGGCTATCTACTGTGCTACCTAGATGCCCCATATGTGATTTTCTAGATCAGTTCATGGTCAGCAAATATCCTTAGGTTTGGTTCCCATTTTTTTTTAATTTTATAGTATTTTATTTGATCATTTCCATGCATTTTTCATTAAAGACAAAGATCATTTTCTTTTCCTCCCTCCCACCCCCCGTGGCCGACGCGTGATTCCACTGGTATCATATGTGTTCTTGACTTGAACCCATTGCCATGTTGTTAGTATTTGCATCAGAGTGTTCGCTCAGAGTCTTTCCTCTGTCATGTCCCCTCAGCCATTGTAGTCAGGCAGTTGCTTTTCCTTGGTGTTTCTACTCCCTCAGTTTGTCCTCTGCTTTTGGATAGTGTTTTTTTTCTCCTTGATCCCTGCAGATTGTGCAGGGACATTACACCGCCACTAATGGAGAAGTCCATTATATTCGATTATACCACAGTGTGTTTGTCTCTGTGTACAATGTTCTCCTGGTTCTGCTCCTCTCGCTCTGCATCACTTCCTGGAGGTTGTTCCAGTTCACATGGAATTCCTCCACTTTATTGTTCCTTTGAGCACAATAGTATTCCATCACCAACATATACCACAATTTGTTCAGCCATTCCCCAATTGATGGGCATCCCCTTTGGTTCCCATTTTTGATTGAGTCTTTTACCACTCAGTTATCACCTTTGGCCATTTCTGATAATGATGATAATAATACTTTATATCTATATATAATACTTTATACTTTTTGTAATTACCCTGAAAGTAGCATAGGTGTTACCTTTTTTTCTAACTGAGGATATTGAAATCATATCAATTAAAGGACTTGCTTAAGATCACAGTAGTTACTAGCAGAATTAGGACTAGAACCCAGATCTTCCTTCTTCAAGTAAAGTATTCTTTCCATCATACTTTACCTCTTTAGTAAATAATCTATATTATTTTCTGATAAATTTGACAGAGGGAGAGAAATAAAGGAAGCAGAAAGAGAAAAAAGGAAGGAGAGAGTAAAGGGAATGAGAGTAAGAATGAGAGAAAGTGAAAGAACCCTAAGGAGTTTTTTTAGATGAGAATTAAGAAATTAAGGGGAGAACCATATAGTAATTGAGTAGAACAAGATTGGATTCAGTCTTTAGTTTCCTTCAATAACACCATTAACCCTAACTGATGATTTTGGCTATAATGATCAGAATACAGATAGGTCACAACAAAAGCATTATAGTGGTAGTCTCTCTGTGACCGAGAATGACTATTGTTTTTGTACAAAAGCATTACTCCTATAAGAAAAAGCATAATTTATGGTAGACAAGAAGTATCTTGGTCAGTGAATAGTAGCAAATATCTGTAGTGCTGATATACATAGTTGATCTATGTTGTTTTAAATGTTACAGGATTTTTTACATCTATTATGGGGCTAAGCCAGACAAGAGAGGGAATATGATGAGTCCAGAGGACTAAAGACAAACATACCTCCTATGAGAGAGATGGTAGTCTTAAAATTTAGAATGAGACATGCAAAGTCCTCTGTATTTAAATGCTTTTCATGATATGGCTCCTGTCTGCCTTTCTAGTCCAATACATTCTGGTCCTTTATACATCCTGTCTTCAAGCCAACCTAGCTTACTTACAGCTCTTCATAACAACTTTGCATCTCTTCGCTTTATACCTTTGAACAGTCTCCACATTTCCTGCAATGCCTTTTCTCCTCACTTCTACCTTTTAGAACCATCAGCTTCCTTCAGTATTCAGATCAAATATTATCTCCTAGCTGAGGCCTTGCCTGATTCCCCTCCCCTACCGGAGGTGCTAGTCTCTCCATTCCATCTTTTACTTTCTGTTTAAAAAAAAAAGTCCTTATTTATATACATGTTGTTTCTTTCCAATTAAATGAAAATTTCTTGAAGCCAGAGATAATTTCATTTTTTTTCCATTATATCCAGAACACATTGTAAGCATTTATTTTATTTCTGAAACCCTTACCTTCTGTCTTAGAATCAATTCTAAATATTGGTTCCAAGGCAGAAGAGTAGTAAGGGCTAATCATTTGTGGTTAAATGACTTGACCAGGGTTACACAGCCAGGAAGTATGCGAGGTCAGATTTAAACCCAGGACTTACTGTCTCTAGACCTAGTTCTTTATCCATTGAATCACTTTAGAATTTATTAATGCTTGTTGATTGATTAATCCATAATTGAACAGGATAGATTAGATGATCCCTAAGTTTCCCTCTAACCATAATTTGACATGACTGAATTAAATTATCTTCTTTTTCATCAAATAGTCAATATTATTTCACTAGAGTGTGTAACAAGTTGCTAACATAGTAATTTGAATTTCCTTGTTGTTTTCTTTGTCTATTTCTATTAGGTCCAAAAGATAAAGTACCAGAGGGTTATAACATTCTCCAAACTGGACAATCAGATTCTGAATTATTGAGAGCCAATAGTTTATAGACTTTAGACCCAGGATTACTTCAAGGAAACCCTCTGTGAGTCAGAGAACGATGTCTTCAACATGGAGGCTGGTGATGAAATCTTCCTATATTAACTTTTGTGCTAAAGACTATTTCTGTGACTAAGAACCTAAAATATAAGCTAAGCAAACATTCTGTATAGTCTCTTTCATCATTCAATACTAAGGCCATAAATAATACTAATAGTTTATTTATAGATAGAACTTTTATCACAACAACCCTGTGAAGTATATTTGTACAAATATTATGCCCAATTTGCAGATGAAGAAATTAAGAACTTGAAGTTAAAGTGATTTGCCCCTGCCACAAAGGATTTCTGGAGAGGGAGGAAGTGGAAACTTTTTCTTGTAATCATAATCTACTTTAGGAGATGTCAACAGGCGAGAATCCTGCTATGTTGGGCTATAGATTATGAATGCTTAAAGGTAGGTATTGGCTTTTACCTTTGTATCTTCACTGCTTATTACAGTGTGTGGAACATAGTAGGAGCTCAATAAATGTTTATTGACTGACTACTGGGAGCGTGGACCAAGAGCTCTGTTCTAGGTGAAGAGATTGCCTAAGCAGGGAAAAAGGAAATATCTGTGAAGGACACAATTAATGAGAAGAAGCCAGAAATCAAAGGACTTGAAACTAAGACAGATGCAAAAAAGGAAGCAGCAGGCAAAGAATCTGTCTTGTACCTCCCTCCCTGCCCCACCCCATCAGTAAATTTCTTTTTCCCCCTTTCAGTAATATTTTATTCTTTCCCAATTACAGTTTAAAACAATTTTTAGCATTTCTTTTCTAACATTTTGAATTCCAAATTCTCTCTTTCCCTCTTTTCCCTTTCTTCTTCCTGAAATAGTAAGCAGTTTGATATAGATTGTACATGTGCTATCATACAAAGTATATCTGTTACATTGTGGAAGAAGGCATGTGTAAAAAAGAAAAACCCATGAAGAAAATAAGGGAAAAAATAGTATTCCTCAATCTGCATTCAGACTCCTTCAGTTTTTTCTTTGGAGGTGGATAGCATTTTTCTTCATTAGTCCTTTGGGATGAATTGCAGAGAATAGCTGAGTCATTCATATTTGATCATCATAAAATATTGCTGGTACTGTATATAATGTTCCCCTAGTTCTGCTCACTTCATTTTATCTTGTAATTTTTAAAAACATTTAGAATATTTTCCCATGGTTACATGATCTGTGATACTGTTAATTTTCTTTTTCTTTCTTTCTTTCTTTCTTTCTTTCTTTCTTTCTTTCTTTCTTTCTTTCTTTCTTTCTTTCTTTCTTTCTTTCTTTCTTTCTTTCTTTCTTTCTTTCTTTCTTTCTTTCTTTCTTTCTTTCTTTCTTTCTTTCTTTCTTTCTTTCTTTCTTTCTTTCTTTCTTTCTTTCTTTCTTTCTTTCTTTCTTTCTTTCTTTCTTTCTTTCTTTCTTTCTTTCTTTCTTTCTTTCTTTCTTTCTTTCTTTCTTTCTTTCTTTCTTTCTTTCTTTCTTTCTTTCTTTCTTTCTTTCTTTCTTTCTTTCTTTCTTTCTTTCTTTCTTTCTTTCTTTCTTTCTTTCTTTCTTTCTTTCTTTCTTTCTTTCTTTCTTTTTATTAGGTTAATCAGTTCTTTATTTATTTTATTTATTTTTTCAAAGTACCAGCTCCTAGTCTTATTTATTAGTTCAATATTTCTTTTACTTTCAATTTTATTATTTTCATCTTTAGTTTTTAGGATTTTCAATTTAGTTTTCATCTGGGGATTTTTAATTTGTTCTTTTTCTAAATTTTTAAGTTGCAAGCCCAATTCTCCTCCCTCTCAATTTTGTTGCTATAGGCAATCAGAGATACAAAATTTCCCCCGAGTACTGCTTTGGCTATATCCCATAGGTTTTTATATGTTGTCTCCTCATTGTAATTCTCTTTAATGAAGTCCATAATTGTTTCAATGATTTCTTTTTTGATCCACCAGTTTTGAAGAATAAGATTATTTAGTTTCCAATTAATTTTAAATTTGCCTCTCCATAGACTCTTATTCATAATTTTTATTACATTATAATCTTAAAAAGTTTTCTTTATTATTTCTGCTTTTCTGCATTTGTTTGCAATATTTCTATGCTCTAGTACATGGTCAATTTTTGTATATGTATCATGTACTGCTGAGAAGAAGATATATTCCTTTTAATCCCTGTTCAGTTTTCTTCAGCTATCTATTAACTCAACTTTCTAGCATTTCATTCACTTCCCTTACTTCTTTCTTATTTATATTTTGGTTCTATTTATCTAGTTCTGAAAGAGAGAAGTTGAGATCTCCCACTAGTGTTGTCTTACTAACTATTTCCTCTTTGAGCTCCTTTAATTTTTCCTTTAGAAATCTGAATGCTATACCATTTGGTGCATAAGTGTTTAGTAATTATATTACTTCACTGTTTACAGTACCCTTTAACAGAATGTATTTTCCTTCCTTATCTCTTTTAATCGTAACTATTTCTACTTTAGCTTTGTCTGGTATCATTTGATTGCTACACTTGATTTTGTTACTTTAGATGATGCATAATAAATTCTGCTCCAGCCTTTTAATTCAAATCTGTGTGTGTCACCCTGCCTCAAATATTTTTCTCATAAACAAAATATAGTAGGATTCTGGTTTTAAATCCACTCTGCTATCTGCTTCAATTTTATGGGTGAGTTCATTCCATTCATATTCAGTGTTATGATTACTAACTGTGTATTGCCATCATATTATCCCCTTTAAATCCTACTCTATTCCCTTTCTTTCTGTTCCTCCTCACCAGTATTTTGCTTTTTGTCACCCTTTCCCACTTCCTCCTTCCTCCAATTGCCTCCCTCTTCCCTTCTTTTATTCCCCTTCTATTTCTCTGTAACGTAAGATAGAATTATTTGTTATTTGTATCTGCAGTAGTGCAGTCCTTTAACATCAAAACCCTGTCACTTTATGTGATGGATCACATATTTTTCTAATGCATTTCCATTTCCACAGTTCTTTCTCTGGATGTGGATAGTGTTTTTTCTTACAAATTTCTCTGAATTGTTCTGGGTAATTGCATTGCTGCTAGTAGAAAAGTCCATTACATTCAATTGTGCTACAGTGCATCAGTCTCTGTGTACAATGTTCTCATGGTTCTGCTCCTTTCACTCTGCATCAATTCCTGGAGGTTGTTCCAGTTCACATGGAATTTCTCCAGTTCATTATTTGAATGGTTTCTTTCTGGCTGTTTGAAGTATTTTTTCCTTGGCTTGGTGGCTCTTTAATTTAGCTATTATATTCCTGGAAATTATCATTTGAGGATTTCTTTCTGAAAGTGATCTATGAATTCTTTCAATTTCTATTTTATTTTCTTGTTCAAGGATCTCTGGGCAGTTATCTTTGATAATTTCTTTTAATGTTATGTCCAAGGTTTTTTCTTGATCATGGTCTTTCAGGTAATCCAATAATTCTTAAATTGTCTTTCTTAGACCTATTTTCTAGGTCAGTTTTTTTATCAATAAGATATTTCATGTTTTCTTCTGTGTTTTTTAAAAAAAATTCCTTTGATTCTGCTTTATTGTTTCTTGGTTTCTCATGATATCATTAGTTTATAGATGGTTAATTTTGATTTTTAAGACCTGATTTTCCTCTGCCACTTTTTGGTTCTCCTTTTTCAATTGGCTCCTTTCTTCTTGCATCACTTTCATTTCTCTTTCCCACTTTTACTCTGCCTCTCTTACTTGGTTTTTGAAGTTCTTTTTGAGTTCTTCCAGAATTTGTGTCCAACCCATATTTTTCTTTTTGACTTTGTGTTTTTCCTTTGCTTTCACCGTCCCCTTCTGTGTCTGTACCTTGTTCTTTGTCTCCATAAAAGATCTTTAGAGTTAGGTGCTTTTTTTGTTGTTTTCTCATTTTTCCTATCTAATTATAGGTAGACTTGGGGGAATAATGTGATAGTCTGAGAGTTGTGAGCTCTGAGAGCCCCCTTCCTTGCTGATTCAATTGTCCCTTGAGATACTGATAGCTTAAAGACTTGCCTCAGGCTTAGGTGTAAGCTTTTGATCTCACTCTGATCTTGATCAGGTCAAGGGCTATGTACTGGATCCAATCAGGCACACCCTTGATTATCCTGTCTTGAAACTCTGCTCTGAGCTTTAGGCAAAAAGATCAGTACTTAGTTCTTAGTACTGTCAACCACCCCAAAGTGTGAACTAAGTCCTTATCTCAAGTCCAGATTACAGTACCCTGGACTGGGGCTCTGGACTTCTCCACAGGCTTGAAATTTCAAGGTGTCTGGGTTGGCTTGTACCACTATTTCCCCAGGCAGGATCTCAAGGTCTAGATGTTAGCTTGATCATAGGTTCCTGAACATTGGTCAACAGATGTGGAGTGGGATTTTATGGCTTGCTCTTGGCTTGCTCTTCCCTTCTTGCTGGTTCTCCTCTCCTCTCTCCCCAGTGCCCCAGATGTTCTTTGTTTCCTTTAGGGATTTTCTTTTCTTGGAAGTTGTTTCACTCTGTCTCCTTGTTGACTCTTTCACCTCTATATTCATTTTGTGGTGATATTTTAATCTTGGTCAGAGAGGATTCTCCTTTTCATTTTTCCCTGAAATCCTCTGGCTCATAATTTTTTATAGCAAAATAGTATTCTATTATCATTATATTTTGCAATGTGTTTAGCCATTCACCAATTTATGGGCATCCCCATAATTTCCCAGTCTTTGTTATCAGGAAAAGAGCTATTATAAATGTTTTTGTTTAAATAGTTCCTCTTCTCTCTTCCTTAAAAAAAATCTCTTTGGAATACAGACCAAGTAGTGGTATTATTAAGCCAAAGGGTATGCCTTTGGGCATAGTTCCAAATTGCTCTCCAGAATGGTTGGATCAGCTTACAACTTCTCCAACCATGCATTAATGTCCTGTTTTCCCCACATCACCACCAATATCTAAAATTTTCATTTTCTGTCATATTAGCCAATCTGCTAGGTGTGAGGCAGTATCACAGAGTTGTTTTAACTTGTGCTCCTTTAAACAATAATAATTTAGAGCATTTTTTCATGATTATAGATAGTTTTGATTTCTTCATCTGAAAGTTGCCTGTTCATATCCTTTGATCATTTAGCAATTGTGGAATGAGTTCTATTCTTATACAATTGACTCAGTTCCCTTTGTCTATAAGAAATGAGACCTTTGTCAGAGACACTTGCTATCAAATGTTGTTCCCAGTTTTCTGTTTTCCTTATAATCTTGGTTGATATATTTATTAAAAAAAATCCCATTCCATTAGCTCATGTTTACATGTGCAAAATAGAAAATAAATGTAATTATCTCAGGAAATTAAGAATCCCTGTTTCAAACTTATATTGTCAACAAACAAATTTCCATAATTCCCAGGTTAAAAAAATTGCCTCATTTCTGCATTCCAAGTCTTTCACTTTCCTATCATGGTTTGGAGAGCATATTTCATCAATTAATTTTTGTTTAATCACTTCATTTGTGTCCTCCTCTTTGTGAGCTTATTTGGGGTTTTCTTGGTGAAGATACTGGAGTGGTTTGATATTTCCTTCCTCAGCTCATTTTATAGATGAGTAAAATGAGACAGTTAAGTGACTTGTCTAGTGTCTGAAAGCTAGATTTGAACTCAGGAAGATGAGTCTTCCTGACTTGAAGGCCAGCACTCTATGCACTGTGTTACCTAGATATCTTTACATTTATTTAGATTTTTAAGGATTACAAAATGAATTTCTTGCAATAATTCTGTATGCTAGGTAGTGAAGGTATTCATATTCTCATTTTATAGAGGAGAATAGTAAGGCTCAAAGGTAAAGTGATTTATCTAAGTTCACATAGCCAGTAAGCTTCAGAGCTGAGATTAAAACCCAGATCTTCATTATAATCTTGATTATAATCTTCAAATCAGTTTGGGTGGGCCCTGAGAAAGAGCTGACCCTGGAGATAGGGAGTGTAATAAGAAATCTATTGTAGTAGTCTAGTTGAGAGATAATGGAAACATGAATTAGAATAATGGCAGTAAGGTTAGAATGAAAGAACTATTTTGGACACTGACTTGCACATGCAAATATTATCCAGACCTTTGAGTTCAATCTAAATCAGGTAGTGACTTTCTTCCTTAAACTGGAAGGATTGGAACATAGACCTCAACTCAAGGCTACATAGGACTTTTTCCACTATAGCACACTGTCTATTAATATTTTCCCATTGTTTTCAAAAGGAGCCATAATGTATCCGAAAATGTTTGCAAACCAAGGAAGTCACTGTTGTGTCCTGAGAATCCTGTAGTAGGATTCTCTGCCCTATATGAATAATAATAATAGTTATCATTTACATAGTTCCTACTATGCGCCAAGCACTATGCAAATTTTTTGAGATATTATCTCATTGGATCTTTACAACAACCCTAGGAGGTAGGTACTATTGTTATCTCCATTTTACAATTGAGGAAACTGAGGCAAATAGAAGTTAAGTACTTTGGCCAATTTCATACATCTAATAAGCATCTGAAGTTACCTTTAAACTCAGGTCTTCCTGATTCCAGGTCCAACTCTATTGACAGATCCATACAGCTACCTTTGCTCTTAGTTCTGGGCCCTTAGACCACAGAGGGATGTGCTAGAACCAGCTATGGTTTGGTTCTATGGATTGGTTAATTTTCAGTGTAAGCAATTATACCTAGTAAATCTGCAAAAGTTTCAAATCAAGGCTTAATTTATTCTTTTTATTGTTTTGTTGATTGTCTAAACTTAAGAAAGTGATGGAGGAGGCAGCTAAGTGGCTCAATGGATAAAGAACCAGGCCTAAAGATGGGAGTTCCTAGGTGCAAATTTGGCCTCTTCCTAGTTGTATGACACTGGGCAAGTCACTTAATCCCAGTTGCCTAACTCTTACTATTCTTCTGCTTTGGAATTCATATTCAGAATCCATCCACGACAGAAAGTAAATGTTTTATTTTTTTTAAAAAGTAATGGAGAAAATGTTAATGATGCAGATTAAACTTTAAAGCATATTGTGCCTTTTAGGCTGGTTGCTAAATATTTACCAGTATACTACTTGCTACTTGGTACCAACAGAACAAGTCTAATCTCTCCTCTATATGACAGTCCTTCAAGTATTGGAAGATAGTTATCTGGTCACTATTAAATCTTTTTACTTTCTTCTGCTTTCATCATTTCCCTAACATATTAATTCTAAAACAAATTTGAGTGCCTAGTATTTGGTCCAGCACCATGTAAAGCTCTGTGCACATGTGAAGAACTCTGAGATGTGGTCCCAAACATCATGGAGAGTCTCTCTGGGGAGTCAGGATATTTATGAATGCAAAGTCAAGTAATAATATAAGTGCCAAATTAACCATAGTGTAATCTTTATTGGGAAAATGGGTGGGATATGAAGAACAGGGGATACTGAAAGTTTTGTACAAGGAATGGAGGAGTTGAAGGGAGAGAGGGAATATGGCTGCTGGTGAGGTAAAAGAAGAGAGATGCCCCCTGCCGAGAGGGTATTTTTTGAAAAATGGGGTTCCTGAGAAATGGGCCACTTATGACAGCCTAAGGGGACATCTTCCCTATAGATTGATGTTGCAGATATCCCAGAGCAGGTAAGCACAGACCCTCCTGAGGGACAAGCCTCCCCCCAGACTTAGTTGCCCAGCAGGGGTCCAATAAAGACTGTTTATAGTTGAATGGCTATCCTGGGTTTCAGCTCCCTCTATATTTCCTGAAATGTTATTCCTCTTATCTGACTGTGATATTCAAATAAAGATAAATTTTTATAACAAGTTTGGATTGGGGAGGTATCAGGGAAGAGAGAAGAGGGATTTCCCTAGATGAGGTTTGAGTCTCTCTCAGCTTTTGAGCTGAGCAGGCTGGTGGAGGGTTTCTGTTATTCCTGTCTAAACTAATCTGTGCTAGATTTCTTAAGTTCAAAGTCTTAGCAGTACACAGCAAGAGGAAGAAAAGTTCTGACTTTAAGAGCTGGTTGGGCCTGTCTCTTCGGGCTGACGCCCTAAAGACCTGCCTTACAGTCCAAACTGCTTCCCTTAAGTCCTTTTGCCACTGAATATGATCACAGGGATTCAGGTAGAGCACACAGTTGGGAAATGCAGGAATACAGCCACTTCTATCCAGAGATTGGGAGAGAGCCTTCTTTCAGTTCCAGAGCCAGGAAGGAAGTGCTAGTCACAAGACCAATTGCCACTCCCAGTTGCCCCTTCCCCCACCAACTGACAGTCTTGTCAATATCTTCTCTCTAACATTCCACCTGCTGTTTGTTCCAACTCAGTGGCAGAAAGTCCAGAACTTGCTTTAGTTTTCCTTTCCCCAATAGAAATAATAGGCATTATGAAAATTCATAGGGAGATAAAAATCACTATAGGTTAAGCTGATCAGGGAAGGAAAGCTTCAAGGGGGAGGCAGGACTGAATTTGAAGGATGGGTAGGATTTGGAGAGGTGAAAAGGGGGGAGGGAGAGCATTTCTGCTTATCTAGGAGAATGTTAGGAAAAACATAGTTAAAAATGCACAGACAGCTATATGGCACAGTGGATAGAATGCCAGACCTGGAGTCAGGGAGACCTGACTCAGCATCAGATACTTACTAGCTCTATGAACACTGGCAAGTCCCTTAACCCAGTTTGCCTCAATTTCCTCATCTATAGCATGAGTGGAGAAGGAAATGGGAAACCACTCCAGTATTCCTGTCAGAAAACCCCCAAATTCGATCACAAAGATTTGGACATAAATAATAAGAACAAGAAGATGCCAAAGATGAATTCAGGATTTAGTGAGTAGATCAGTCTGGCTAGAGTGTTGAGGTACAGTTTCACTAGAGTGGGGCTTTGGATTAGAAAAGTAAGGGGGAGGGCAGATTCTGGAAGATCTTGAAAGCTAGGCTAGAAAGTTTGAACTTAATCCAGGAAGTAATGGGCAGCAATTGTAGGTTCTCGAGCAGGGAAGTAATATGATAAAAAAGCAGTATTTTAGGAAGATGACTTTGGCGGTGGTTTATGGGAAGAATGGATTGGGAAGGGAGAGGGAGCCAAAGAGGAGGCTATGCCAGGAGTTCAGGCTTGTGTTTTAAAACCTGGTTGGTCAACTGGGTTACCAAATTTAGTTTTCCCTGCTATTGAAGGCCAGAACTATAAATGCTGTCTATACCATCTAAATTTAATGGTATGGGGAAAAATCCCTGAATGCCTGCCCTTAGTTACAACTTTGGTACAGCTTAATGGTGGTTCCATATTTAAAACTTTTCCAACTTGGCATGACACTGTTTGAACTATGTGGTATAGCATTTAAGAAATAAGAATCGCTTATAGGATATGATGAGACATTAAGAAAGGACTTTTGTATAGAAGGGATTATTACACATATTAATATAAAAGTTAAAATATACATATGCATCCATATCTCCATATCCATAAATATATATCCCCAGAATGTGTATATTTTTATATCTCTATCTCTATTTCTATGTCTATCTCTATTCTGAGCAGCTGTTCTTCATTTCTTAAAAGATAAATTTAAGCTAGATAAACTTAATGGTTACACTGTGAATAAGAGTATATGACTGAGGCTAATAATTGTGTCTTCTTCCTTAAATGTCTTTAAGATTATTTAAAATTTCTACTGTGCCTATTTTGCTTTATTATTGTCTTGCCTAGAAGTAAGAGATTGAAAGCTCCTATTTGTAGGAAAGTAGAAGGAAAGTTCTAACAGCAATAAAGTCAAGTAAAATATGTAAACTACATCTTATAAGTGGATTTTATCTTTTGTCCTTGTGTGACCTTGTGTGTTATGTGCTTGAACCATCTGCTAAACACATTCTCATCTGCCAAGTGGAGCCAGAGAGCCTGGCATCCAGGGAGAGAGAGGGAAACTTCTGGAGAATCTCGACAGGGTGAGAGAAGATGCACAGAGCTCATTAGATTTAATTTGCTGTCTTTGTGTCTTGAATGCATATGCATTGTCTATTGTCTGTTAAATACTTTAAGCTTTCTACCAAATGGAGACCCCCAAACCAGGATCCAGAGGAGAGGGAAGGCTCTGGACATAGTGAATTAAGGTGTGCATATCTCTCTAGATAATTAGAATTTGTCTGGAACCCTTATGTCATGTCTAGCTACCTAGAGTACTATCTATGTACTAGTTAACTAGGAAGGTAGTTAGGTGGTACCATCTATGGAATACTGGTTTTGAAGTCAGGAACTCAGAAAGACCTGAGTTCAAATCTGTCTTCAGATATTTTTTTAACTGTGTGACTCAGGGAAAGTCTTAACATTTTGGGGTATATGAGTGTTCAGGAGATCTAGCAACTCTGCTGTGAGGGCTTATTGAGCTCTTTTCAAGCCTGCTCATCCTCCCTCATTCATCCAACTTTCACTTGTGACTCCAAGAAATTAGCATGTGCAGCAGCCATGCTCTGGTAAAGCCATCTCAACATGTGGGTTAAAAGTATTGAAATTATTGAAAGTAATTGATGGACTACAAATTGATAGTTGAATTAAAGGTGGGGTGTCTACCCCAAGCATATGAAGATTTTCCCTGGTGGAATGAAAATAATTTATTTCAACAAACATGAAGGCAGTTGAAGTTTGAATTTATCTTTTTGGAACTAGACTTCCTGGTTCAAGGATTTTTTTTTATTTTAGCCTTAATATATTCTTGCTTATAGTGAGCATTCTCTATGCCATCTAATTTTACTCTCTGGAGGCCAGTCTACTCTTGATCAGTATTGGTGTTAGGATTATTTATTTAATAATTGTCAAATAACTAAAGGGTTTGGTTTTCCCACCCCATCTCTCATTCTTGCTCTTGTTGTTCTCCCTCTCCTTCTCCTTCTTTTCCAGGGCCAAATATACAGTAAAATCCTGGAGACTAGTTATAAGGTGAAATGAAGTGGGAAGTTATAATTATTTTCCTACCTCAAATTTCATGTTTCAAAACCTAGGTATCTTATCACAATAAGAAAGCTACCAAAAAGAAGACAAAAGTCTGAAAAAATTCCTTCAAGCAAATATAAAACAAAAAGAGAATTTTGTAGTGAACTTTAGAGATGAGTGTCCCATGAGTGCTTCTGTCAGAACTATGTACCATCTCTGTCTGTACAAAATGCAATTAGTAGACTCTAACTAGATAAGAAAGTGAGGAGACTGAAGGTATCAGGAAGAATGATAAATTTCTTTAAAAAAATGGAAGGATTACTTTAAGGAAAGGACATAAAGAAGGGGGTAGAGGAAATTGTCAGCTATATTATGGGGTTGGAGGGTAGAAGAATATGAGAGAACACAGTAAGGAGGAAAGAAGAAGGTTCTTTGTGCAATTAGATGCATATAATGGGTATGAGTGAAATCAATATGTGACTCACTATATTTCTCACTCCTCAACTCTTGCCCTCATACTATGACTCCAACATACAAAGTGACTCTCTTTCAAACATCCTAACCACTCATTTCCTCAAACTATTCATTTTTCATGAGCTATTCCTCTACCACACCTCAACTACATACAAATATAGTAATATCCTTGATCTTAAATGATCATCACCAATAAATATACCATCTCTGTGTTTAAGAATTATGAAATACCTTTAACCAATCATAATCTGTTGACTTTTCACTTCTTTCTCTGCCTTCTTTTACAAAATCCTACTCTTTATCCACACTATGACCTTCAGTCTTTTGAACCTTCAATTATCTCGCAATCCATCTCTCTTGCACTAGACACTTTCTCCTCTTCTCTCCACCAAGACTTCTTTCAGATCCAATCCAATTCAACACTGTCATCTTTTTTTGAATCTTGAGCTTCTTTATTACATTGACGATTATTCCCTGCCAAACCTCATTCTTAAGTCACTTTCCCCATTCATCACCTATGCTCTTACATACATTTATGAATGAAGATGAAGAAAATCACACAACTGTATTGGGATCCATTACAAATTTATGTTACAAAACTTTAGTTGTAAATTCACTGCTGCTAGGCTAATATACTTTCCTTATCAACTCACTATCCCACTTTCCACAGAGGCCATTCCAAACTCCTCATCTCTCTTCAAACCTTCTAAGATCCCCCCTTCCCCAATTCTCTCAGTTAAAAACCCTGCTTCATATTTTATAGAAAAAAATTGAAGCCATTCAAAGTGAGCTCCTCCCCTCTTCCTTATCTCCTATCATTCAGATATCTTCTGCTACTATCTCCTCCTTTGTTCCTGTCTTACATGATGAAGTGACCTTACTCCTTACCAAGGCTAACATCTCTACCTAATCTAGTGATTTCATTCCATCTCATTTCTTCCAATATATTATCCCCTCTGCCATCCCCACTCTTTCTCTTATTTTCATTCCCTCCCTGTGTATTGGTTTATTCTAAATTGTCTACAAACATACCCATGAATTCCCCATGCTGGGAAAAAAAACTCACTTTATCTTTTATCTCTGCTAACTCATTGTACTATGTCTCTTTTGCTTTTTGTAGCTAAACTTTAAAAGGCCTTCTCCAATAGGTAGCTTCATTTCCTCTTCTTAACCATTTACAATTTGGCTTCTGACCTAATCATTTCACTGAAACTGCTCTTTCCAAAGTTACTAACGATTTCTTAGTTGCCTAATCCAATGGTCTTTTCTCAATTTCATTCTCTCTGACCTCTCTGTATGTAGCCTTTGACACTACTGATCACTCTTATTTCTTGAAACACTCTAGGTTCTTAGGACACCACCAGCAAAAGAAGGAATAGTCAGAAAAGTAGAAGAATCTCCTGATTCTCCCCTCTTCCAGAGTTTCCTCTTAAACATAATTGTCCATCAGTGTTTTGTTCTGGGTTTTCTTCTCTTTTCCACTATACTATCTCACTTGGTGATCTTATCTCCCATGGATTTCATTGATATCCCTAAACTGCCTTTCAGATATCTCAAACTGGATGCCTAATAGACATCTTAAGCTCAATATATCCAAAAGAGAACACATTATTTTTTACCCTAAATGCTCCCCTTCTCCTACTTTGTATATTATTGTAGAGAACAAGACCATCCTCCCAGTCTCTCAGTCTCAAAACTTAGAAGTCATCCTAGATTCATCTATTAACACCCCCTTCCCTTCATAGCCAATCTTGCCAAGTCCTCTTGATATCACCTTTGCAATATACTCTCTTCCTTCCCTGATACTACTATTACTCTAATGCAGGCCCTTATTATCTCTCACTTGGACTGTTGCAATAGTCTGCTTATCCATCTACTTGCTTCAGACCTCTCTCCATTCCAGTTCATCCTCTATTCAGTCACTAAAGTGATGTTCCTAAAGTGCTTGTTTGATTATATCTTTCCCACTTTGCAATCACTTGTTTTCATGTTGTCTCCTCTTTTAGTTTGTAAGCTCCTTGAGGGCATGGATAGTCTTTTCTATTTTTATATCTTAAATGCTTAGCATAGTGCCTGGTACATAACAAGCTCTTAATAAATTCTTTTTGATTGACTTAACCTCTTCCAATAGAGGAGGAATTGATCTATTTTAATAAAATTTTATATTTTCTAGGAAATTGATTATATGGATTTGCAGCAGCCATTAAAAATGATGATCAAAATGATGATCAGAGGTTCTTGAAAGAGTAAAAGTAAGGTTCACAGATGTTCTACAAACAAGTACTGGGGAAGTCCATTGTTAGACAATCACCAGAGAATCAGAAGAAAATCAGAATATTTTGTTGACTTCCCTGTATCTGGGTCATAGTGAAGTACTTCCCAAGAAATAAAATTTATAAACACCATCCCTTTCTGATGATTCATGTGGGGGCAACATACAAACAAACAAACAAAAAACCACTGCCAGAAGTAAACTAGGAAGCTTTGCTAAGGATGACAAAATACTAGTGTGGAAAGGAAAACAATCAAGCTTTTGGCCTTTCTGCTACTGAGGTGGAACCAATAGCAATTGGAATGTTGGAGTGAAGATATTGACAATGATGACAGTTGGTGGGGGAAGGGGTGACCTGGAGAGTGACAGTTGCTCATGAGGACTCTCTTTCCTGGCCCTTGGACTAGAAAGAGCGCTCTCTCTCCTTGTCCCGTGATAGAAGTACCTCTATTCCTGGATTTAACCCAAACTGTGTGCTCTACCTGTATTCCTGTGATAGTGTCATCTAACAAAAGGATTTAAAGGGATCGTTTTGAACTTAAGGCTAGTCTTTAAGGTATTAGCCTAAAGAAATAGGCCCAACCAGCTCTGAAGATCAGAACCTTTTCTTCTTCTTCCTGCCTACTGCTAAAGACTTTGAACTTAAGAAAGCTAGCATAGATTAGCATAGACAGGAATAAAAGAAGCCCTCCACCAGCCTTTGAGGCCTGGACTCTGCTCAAAAGCTGAGACTCAAATCCAACCTCCCAAATCCAAACTTGTTATTAAAATTCATCTTTATTTAAATAACCCACAGTCAGATAAGATGACTATCATTTCAGGGGGACATAGAGGGAGCTAAACCTAAGAACAGCCATTCAACCATAAATGGTCCTTATAGGACTCCTGCCAGGTGACCTTGGTCTGGGGGAGGCTTGTCCCTCAGGGGACGTGCTTACCTTCTCGAGGTATCTTTAACATCAATCAATTAAGAAGATGTCCCCTCAGGCTATCGTAGTTGGCCCATTTCTGGGGAACCCCATTTTTCAAAGCTAGCCTCTCAACAGGGGGTATATATCTCCTTTTACCTCTCCAGCATCCATATTCCCTCTGTCCCTCCAACTCCTCCATTCCTTGTTATAAAACCTTTCTTATCCCCTGTACCTCTTCAATCCTCAAAAATCCCTTTAGCTATTAGAGTTTTGGCAGAGATTATACTAGGCAAAGATCGAAGACTTTGAGGGCATCAGTGATGTTACAGTGGTACTACTGATGAAAAAAGAATGCAAATTTGGGAGATTATTAGCTATCTGGCTAAAAAGACGGTATAGAAAAACAAGAATTGGTTTTTTGAAACCCAGCTTAACATTCAGAAATGTGAATCTGGCTAAGGATGGAATGCACATAGTAAACACTTAACAAATGCTTGTTGATGTGATCTAACAAGGACTGTTAAAACACATTTTCCTGTAGTTTTATGAATCCAATCAAAGGACTTTCTAATTAAAAGGGTTGTAAAAAGAAAAAAGCTGACCTCTTAGATCAGACAAACCTGCTATCAGATAAGGTAGCAAATACAACTTCAGAGGAAGAATAGGAGACAGAATTAATAATCCACAGGAGACAATATCCAAGAAGGAGGAAATAATAAATCCTATTCCTCCAGATGTTTACATGCAAATGCACAAAGTATGGATAATAAAA